>NC_053432.1:58339751-58676879 GCF_007990345.1 Gossypium hirsutum | reverse complement strand
AAAAGAAAAGTTGAATTCATAGTGTAAGTTCATAAATATATGCAACAGCAAGTCCAAGTTAGACAGAGTAAGAAAATTTCCTCTCTGTTTTTTTGTTAGATCTTGATATTAAACCCTGTATCTTCTGTAAGTTGTAGATTTAGTATCTATACTTTAATTAGATCAATTTTAGTCCTTTAACTTATCGAATTGGTTAATTTTAGTTCGTGTACGTTTTCATTTTTGAAGTTGTAATCCTGATCAAATGGTAATAGTTAAATATGTTTTGTTAAATTCTACTATTGCTCTTGTATTATGCATAAAGTTATAGGTCTTGATCCATATTCTCCAACTAGATCATTGTTATCACTACATTTTTTAAAATTTGGAATTTCAATCTTAATGCAAACAACAATCTTTAAATCTATTAACTAATCTTTTTTTTAGTAACATGTGAAAATAATAAGTTGACATTGCATTATACATATGGATGAGGACATGGCATTATATATTTGCCTAATCGATTTTTGAACACAGCATAACTTAATGAATTTAGTAGCTACCATTTGACGAAGACTAATATTTTAAAATTTGAAACGTATAAAGATGGAAAATGTCCCAATTAAAGTACAAGGGCCAAATAGACAACTCAAGCATTGTACATGTACTAATAACAGAATTTAACTACTTTTTTTGGCCTCAAGAAAGAAAAAATGAAATGTGTATTGCAAATCTGGTTAACTAATAATACATGTTTGGTGCTTTAATGGAGTGAAAGCATAAAACATGGAGTGAAAGATAAGTGTGTGCGTGTTTATTCATTTAGAATTCATGTTTATAGATATTTACGTATCAGATCAACCTAACAGAAAACCAGGAGCATAGATATAGTGATGCGAAGGTGAGGAAGAGGGGATGGAATCTAAATTTTAGTTCAAGGTGGTCAAGAGAGAACTGCCCTCCTTGATGAGCACGAAAACGCTCCCGCCGTCTCTTGAAATCCGCAGGTCTTCATCAAGGTATGTGGTAAGTAACCATGATTCCGAATTGCTGTTTGATAATGAGAACTTCAATGGTGGTCGGCTCGAAATCGTCTTTGCAACAGTGGAAGCTGTGTCTTGTACAGAGTTGAGCAAGCTTTTGATAGGAGCTAGATCGATTTTTTGTCCCATAAATTCCACATTTTCCGGTAAGACTATGGAGTCCGTAAGCTGGGGAGTTCCGATTATGCCTTCCTGAAACTTGATCTGCATACAACAAAATGAAACAAGAAAATTTCATGTTACATCCAGATCTTTCATTTCCTAGTGCATTTGGTGACATTCGAAAAGGAAAAATGAGAATGAAAATTTGTTTAGTACGATAGGGTTCGATTACATTCCAAATGCTGGCAGTTGGAGACAGACATAAACAACATACCTGCACTCGCCTGGGACTTCGGACCTCGAACTTTGCACTTGCACTAATAGAACTCGAGGCTAACGGCCCCGAGAATTGGACAGAGTTCTGCACGGTTAAATTTTCAGCATCTATGGTCTGTGATATTTCCTCCACTTTTACTAATCGCAATTGACCCCTTGACAACAGCGGAAACAGACCGGTGAAAGACGTGTACCTGTGCCACAAAACAGTGTATCAAATATCAACACGCACTAGAATCTCATGAAATAAATAAATAAGATACTTAGTGATAAAGCTAGCATCACTAATCATTTGTAAGAAGAATATATACATATTTCCCAAGTGTACTTCATGGTTGCTCCCAAGCAGCACCCTGAGAAATACCACAAGAAAAACCAAGCTATTTTGGCGAAAGCAATTACTATCGAGTAGCAGCAGCGGTTCATTTAAGAAGCATAGGATATGCTCCGAGCTTTCTCTTTATTTAGTTTCACCGAGTTCAATGTTACTCCCGATAACTATCTTTCGGCTACTTCTTTTTTGAGTACAAAGAACAGTGAAGGGTACATCCAGAAAAAATAACATCTGCATTAAGTTGGCCTACATGATAAGAGTGTCTTATAATACTTGTGCTTTATAAACAACTTGCAATACCGAGAAAACCAATAATTTTACGAACCAGATCATTATATATTCTTTTAGCAGTTCTGTTTACTTATTTAATCAAGGCCTAATTTATTGATTGCTAGAAAGAAACCTAACCTAATAGACCAAGAGACTACCAACTTACCATAGCCCATTTTAAGTTATTGCAAAGGCTTATAAGGTCACAGAGTGCTCCATAGAGTTCATAATATCAATAAAACAGTCTATAGCAAACACTTTGCCTTCAACAACAAAGATGATCAACCATGCTATAGGCCTGACCAAAATTGATTCAAATAAGAATAAATAAAATAAAATTTAAACTTAAATAGTTCAAGTTTTCAAATCAAATCAAATAAACAGCTCAAATTTTCATGGTGGGTGAGGCAAATGGTATCTATTCTTAGCCACAAATGTCATATGAGAGCATGTGGTTAAACTCCACCAAGAGCAAAGGCTCATGTGTTCTTATCAGGTGAGACGGTACTACTCTATGAACCTTTTAAGGCTTTTCACGGAATTGAAAGATAAAATCCGCATAAAACCGAGCACGAGCACAGACACCGGAAACAATACCAACCACCGTTGAGGGGTCTATTGACTCCCAACCAACGACCTTCAAAAGCTTCAACAGCGAGTTACCTCCCCTCAATACTCGCAATAGCTTTAAGTAGGCGGTGTTTTAAGGCTCTAAACTACACATACTTGTATGATTCTGTAAACCAAACTCAAAAAAAAAAAAAAGTTAAAATAGATAGATAACTTACGCGAGAATCCATTTGCCATTGAGCAAAGGCAAAGAATCAGTTGGTGCTGGAGTTGGATTCTTAGCCTCAAGCAGAGTTATAAGCTCTACAATCTCAGCTCTCGTCTCACTACTAGCTTTCCACCCACGATCAGTCCCATAAAACGAATCCACTAATGCTTTCTTCAAGCTCTCGATTTCACCCACTTCTTCTTTAGGCTTCTCCTCCTCTGCCTCGGCCTCGGCCACGACCACTCCGCCGCTCTCTGTTTCTGGCTCCTCCATCACCTCATCCTCCTTGTCCGGGCTCCCCTCGTCATCGTCCGCAGCAAAAACTTGGAAACCGGGTCTTGACCGAATTGATTTTCTGGTCAAAAAGTGAGATACACTGCTTGAATTCTGGGTTCGTTTGATAGAGTTGAGAAGTAGAATTGAAGGCTTTGAAGTGGACTGAATATGTTTTGGAGTTGTTAAGAAAGTCTTGTATGGAAAGTTATTGAGTTGAAAAATCGTAGCCATGGTTGTCTGGTTTTGAAGTTGTCAAAAGTCACAGCAAAAAAACAGGGGAGATTTAATATTTGTATGAATGAAAATGTGTTATTTGCCATTTAATCCCCAACTTATAGGCTAAATTTTATGTATGTCCTTAAACTTCAAAACGTTTACATTAAATTATTAAATTCTCAAACTTCGGATCAAACCCTTGTATTAGGTGGACCGTTAGTTTTGATATTAAATGCAAGTTTAAATCCGACATGGTTAAAATTATTTACTATTACTAGATTATGATATATTATGTGGATGGACAAATTTATGGAAAAAATTATATTTACAAAAAAAAATTAAAAAACAAATAAGATTTTAATTAAAATAGTAAAATTAGGGTTTTAAAATTATAACTCTAATATTTTAGTCCCATTATACGGGTAATTTTTACATTTATTCTAGGTTGATTCTTATAGATTTTATATAAAAATACAAAAACATTGTTATAGTAATGTTTGAAATTTTATAATAAAACAATTTTTTTTTAATTTTCAATTGAATTGATGTTGTGATACTAATCCAATAAAAAAATTATAAATATATATTTATAAAACACCATATCAGCTAATTTAGTATTTAATGTTAGAGTTAATGGCTAGACTTACTGAAAATTTTGAATAAAACAACGCTTTAGTTGGCAAGACTTGGAGTAACAGTTTTGGTTTTTATCTAGCGTCTAGATGACTTGAGTTTCTTTGAATATTATAAATATAAAAAGAAAAAAAAAAGGTTTTAGATTGAATATTCAATTGAAACGTTTTGAATTTCAACTATAATTAGGGATTTCTGATGTAATAAAACATATAAAATTTGGAGAAGGATGAAAACAAGAAACAAAGGGTTAATCCCAATGGAGTAGTCGGAAATATTGGTAAATGACAATTATATCCTGGAATTTATTATTGTTGTTTTGCATAGACTAAAGTCGTCATTGAAATTGTCTAAGCTGGCTGGGCATGTTATTGGCATGCATAAGAACTATTTCAAGTTTCTAATGCTAAAATATCGCCCACGCTGTATGCAGTTCCACTGTTTTCAACTTTGTTTTGTCTTGTTCGAAAATCGTAAGCACTACTTAAAATTGTTGGTAATGAAAAAATGACTCTTACAATATAGTTGGAACTTGATAATTATAATATTATCGGTGGAATCGTTTCGTTACAATATAGTTGTTGGAATTTGACTGTTATAATATGACCGTTGGAATCTGACTGTTGTAATATGATCGTTGAATTTTTTGAATCATTTTGCCCCTTTGAAAATCCTATAAATAAGAGGTAATTTCTTCTCATTTCTAATAAGCAATGAACCTGAGCTTCTTTCAGTCTTCTCATTTCTCTCATTCTTCTTTTCTCAAAAACTCTGGCATTTTACTAAATTACATTAGAGGAAAATTTTATCTAAGAATTTTAATTTTAAGCAAGACTGTTTGTGACCCCTCCAACCTTTCCTAAGAATTGAACCTAGTGTGATTTTTCTGGGCAAGTTTTTTCAACCAGCTTTAAAGTTTTATTTTTATCTTATTTCCCTATTCCTCAGAGAAGAGCAATACTAATTGTGCTCCACCTTCCTTATTCGGGTGTACGAATATTGAATTTCTGTGTTAACCTTGGGGGGCAACATCCATTACACGATTACACTAATCAGGGCAAATTCTCTTTTAAGGAAGTGGGTCTTCCACATCACAGTGATTCTTTCTTTTATTTATGCTTGGTTTATTTTCAAGTCAGTGCTAACGATTTTGTTTTGCAGTCGTATTTTTCAAACAATTTAGAAGTAAATTCATACTACTATTCAAAACATGTCCACCATAATGAACAAATTCATTCCTGATCTTTCCAAGCTCGCTCCTCTCGACAAAACTATCTCTAGTCTCAAAAGATGGTAACATTTTTTGAACAACTTGAAGTTGACTACGTCTTCTTTAACCCACCTGTCACTGAAAAAGCTAAAGATTCAACCACCATTTCTGGAGACTCGAACATAGATGCTATGACAAAAGACAAGTTTGACAAGGAAAACAAAATGGTAAGAGGTCACATGTTATCCCATACACCGGACAACCTCTTTGACTTATTTGTCAAAAATAAGTCAGCCAAGTCTATCTAGATACCTTGGAAAAGAAATATTGAGCTGATGATGCTAGAATCAAGAGTAGGTCGTTGGAGAATGATCAGATTTTAGATGACTGATGATAAGCTAATAATGGATCAAGTACATGTCTATGAGAAGTTAGTTTCTAACATCTTAGCTGAAGGGATAAAGATGTGTGGGATTCTCCAAGCAAACATCCTAATTGAAACGCTGTCGAAATCCCGATCCGTCTACCACAATCTCTTGAAGTGTAAAAAATGAGACATTTCTTTGAAGCAACTGATTAGAAATATAAAGATTGAGGAGGTCAATTGTCTTAAAGATAATGATTTAGTTACTTCATGTCAATTTCCTTTAAAAGCTAATCTCGTGGAATTTGGTTTTAGTATCAAGTTTAATAAGTTTAAAAACACTAGAAATTCAAAGAAGGTAGTAAAGGTCCAAAACAAGAAGGCTGCCAACTTGAAGAAACCAGGGAAGCATAAAAAATCCAACAACCTGTGAATCGCTATTTGTATGAAAAAGCTGGACACAAAGCATATCAATGCTATTAACGCTCTGACCGCCAGAATAAAAACAAACCACAAGCACATCTAGTCGAAAATCTAGATGCAGTAATAGCCATTATGGTTTCTGAAGTAAACCTGATCAATAATAATGTCGAATGCATTGTAGACACAAGCACCTCCAAACACTTTTGTGCCAACAGAGAAATGTTCACCAAGTTTGAAATTTAGTTGAAGTTGAACAAGTCTACATGGGTAATTCTAGCAGTTCAGAAGTACTCGGTAAAAGAAAGATCTTACTTAAACTTACTTCTGGCAAAACATTAGCATTAAATAATGTTCTTTATATAACTGCACTGCGCAGAAATTTAATTAGTAGTGGATTATTGAATAAGGCAGACATTAATTTAGTCTTTGAATCTAATAAACTTGTACTTTCCCACAATGGAGATTATGTTGGGAAAGGTTATCAGAGTGGAGATTTATTTTTTACTGAGACTATGTTTAATAATAATAATTCAACCACTTACGCTTATATTGTTGAATCTACTCCCTAATCTAAATAATAGTAGCTTTAATAAATGTGAAATTTGTCTTGAAGCCAAGAATGCGAGACCTTCCTTAAAAACTCTCACAGATAAGAACACTGAAGTTTTAGAGTTAGTTCATATTGATTTAGTAGAACGATGGAAATGTGCAAGTGTACACAATCGCAACAAGTAATAAAGTGACAAGTAAATGTCAAGTTATCGTACCCACAGGGACTATTTAAGAAAAATTATTTATGAAACGAAATTTAAACACTTTGGTGATTAAAAATATTTTGATTTTGGGGAAGTGATTAAAAACTAAAATTTAACTAAGTAAAATAAAATAAAATAAAAATAAAAGTTTCAATGCACGATTCCAAAAGATGATTTTAATCAAGATGACATAATTGTGTTAGATTAATTACATTTCTTAACTTAATATTACTAAAACAATGTTCATGTTGTTACAAATAAATTCACGGCAACTTGGTAATTTGTTAACTATAGCACATATAGACTTACAAAATTAACTAATCTCTTGAACATATTACTATACCAATTCAAACAATTAATCAATTTTAATAAGAAAGTAAAGATTAAGTGAAGTAACAATATATACCTACATTGAAACAGTTTAATCATAGTAATCTTGCAAGTTATGCAAGGATAATGCACTGTTTAATACCGTCACTAATTTAACCCTCAGCTACCTTAGAAGATTAAACATGCACTGATTAAGTATTGTGTCAATTAATTACAATTTCAATACGATTAATAATTAATTCATTAGTTACCTTATAATTGTAATGCAAGAAAAACATAATCATGATTTTATTTAATCAAACAATTTACTAAGACCTATAACAACACAAACATAATTTTAATAACTTAAGTGGATGAAATGCAATCAATCTAACACGAATTAAATTTAAGCCATGTTAATTAAATTAATAATATCAACATAACAAGTTTTCATATACATGTTTATAACAACAACAATAAAAAGTTAAAAGATAGGAAACTAGAATCAAATCCAGTGTTTCTCCGAAGCCTGACTAGTTTGGTCCGCTCTTCCTTCTCTGCTCGTTCTTGTTGAACCAAGGCTTCTACAAGCACGTCAATGCTACTACCAACGACGGTTGAAGGGCTTTTTTCCAAGAGGGAAGTTAGAAAGGGAATGTAAGGAAAAAAATAGAAAGCAAAGGAAGGTTTGGAAGAGAGAAAATAAGAGAGAAGTGTGGAATGAAGGTGTGAGAGGTGTGCTAAAATGAGTAGCAAAGGGGATACTTATAGGTGGGATTGGCTGCTAAAAATAGCAAAAAATCAGCAGCCATAGACCCTCTTGGCCGGCCACACATATGGCAGGTTTGAGGGTTTCAAACTTGTTAAATTTGGATTAAAGTGAATCTTTAAAAGCACAGAAAGTGGAGGGGTTTGAATGCAATTTCAAGGAAATTTCAAGGGCTGATTGCAAGCCAAATAATTAGCTAATTTGAGCTGATTGGGTCAGCATGTTGGACGATTTTGGGTAGTCTGTTTGCTTGGTTGGATCAGTCTTTCAGTTTAGCACAATTGGGCCTCCTTTCATAATTTAATTAATAATAATTATTTAAACCAAAATAAATTGGATTAAAATCAAAATTAATTATATTATGTATTAGTATTCATCATTTGGATTGTCGTAGGCTGAAAAATTAATTCGGCTCAATGCTTCAGAAATCGCTTCCCAGTTTTGAACTTCTAGTAGTGTCTGTTGAGCCAATTTTCACCATTTGTGCAAATTTATCAAAAATAAATTAAAATTTATGAAAAAATATTATAAAATTAATTAAAATTAAATATGTTAATAATTTAAGTACAATTTAATTATTTTATAATTATATTATATTTTTCAACAAGAATTACACCAAAATTGCATGAATTTGAGTTAAAAAGGGCATGAAAAACTATATATATCTTTGTGTTTCCACACTCCCAAACTTAATTCATTGCTTGTCCCGAGTAATGCACAATTTGAAAAGAATTTCTTGGAAACACCTTTGAAAAATTCCTTCAGAAAACACTTCCCAAAATTATGAATTTAGTATACTTATGCTTAAGAATAAAAAATTTGAGATTTATTCTACTTAAGTATACATATCGTTCAAATTAATCACAATTATTACTATGATAGAAAAAATAGACTAAATGCTTTCTCAATAAAAACATGTTAAATCCCTATCAATTTGATTTTATTTCCTTGTTTAAGATTAAGCTGCAATCATTAAGTTTAATTTATGCCTTCATATGTTGGACATAGCAATCTCTCTCCACTAATGTAGGTAGCACAGAAACCTGAATCAATAGGTCTTTTAAATAGGTTGTAACATGGCTGGACTAGGGGTAGGTAAAAGATAGATAAATTTAGTCTAAAGCCCTAGACTTAGCTTGACTCAGACCTTCGGAATAATTACCTTCAATTCCCCAACTTATTTTGCTTTCACATGCTTTTTTGCACTTCTTTTTCTTTAGAGTGCATATGCTCTTCTTCTTTTTTAACACGAGCATTTTGTTGTATGTACTAAAATTTTTTGAGCATTTGATACTTTTTTTCAACTCACCCAAACATATTTTCAAATAATATTCTAAATAGTACTGAGTCTACTGTTTGAGACAATTTAAAGATAATTAAGAGAAAAGTGATGGGTAAATATTGTAAAGGTTCAAATAAAATTAGGCCATATAGTCTCAAAGTTGGGTTTCAAAGGATAAAAATCTATTAAGATTGGCTTGAAAGACTCAAACAGTCCAAACAAAAGTTTGTCTAAATCATTTTCAACATTCCATGTTTCATAGGATTTCACCTCAAGAAATTACTAAGTCAATTCTAGACACTTAAACTTTCATACATGCTTAACTTTCCTAAAGAACTAAAATTTTATGGTATGATTTACATACTTTATTAAGAGTACATTTATGTCATAATTCAGCTAACATACAATTACTGAAATAATAGAACTTTATTCATACTAAAGTTTAGCATACTTAAAAAAATTTCAAATTCTTGAACAAAATATAACCTAACCATAATTAAAAGAAAAATTAATTCTGAGAGGAAATAATTTCAATTTTTCGCTCCCCTTTACTTAAGATAAACAATGTCCTCATTGTTAGAAGTGAATAGATACTATACACTAGGTAGGATTCTAGAAAAGAGGAGGTGAGTTAATTTGACTACTTAAGTACCAAGCTCTCTCTAAATCCAATCCTAGACATGTACATATCTATTGCCACACTTCTTACTTTGCAACTTTTTCATTTTTATTTATAATTTCCACCTCTTATTTTATTATGCGAGAAATAAAAATCCTAATAGAACCTAATCCTAAACATTAAATAACCTAGGAAAGGAAATAAAATAAAGTCAAGATCCCCCCTTTTTTATTTATTTACAGATCCCTCAGAATCAGACCCATCTTTTGCTCTATTGTCTTTGTTTTTGCATGAATATCTTCATTCCCTCTTCGATATTGAACTCCATGGTTCAAATATAAAATTTGGAAACTCAGGCACAAAAATAAATAGGTCATTGAATATTTTCGTAAGAGCGCTTCTCATTAAGTCATCTCGTATTTTTGAATATCTCTAGTAAGCTTGTTGTTGCCACTGCATATGTTTCATTATGTCCATCAACTTTGACAACTCATTTTGAAGATCTGGATGAGGCGATTGAGTACTGAATGTTGATATTGCCATGTCAGGTTTGGTTATTGGTTCTGTTGGTTCTACCTTATTAGGGATTTCAGCTGACTGCATTGGTTCTGTTGGTTCAATCTCTGTGGGATCTTCTTCTTCTTCTTCAGGATCCTCGCCTTCTTCAACACGTTGCTACAGAACAGAATCTTCGGTTATTCAGTAGAGGTCTTAATCTATGATTGTGCCTTACTATAACCTGTCTTCTTTACATTTGCAAGAATTTTATCTTTCAAGCACAAAACTATTATCGTAAAGAGGAAGTATGTTGGGCCAAAACGTCTAACGGCACAATTTCGCATTTCTCTCATAATGATTTTTCCCACATCAATGGTCTTTATAGTTAAAATCGAGTATAACAAAACCATTCGCTTTAATGAAATTGTTGTCCCATGTGAGATAGGCATAAGGCTGAATCGAAAGAAATAGAACCATATTCTCTACGACATGTGTGAGTTCCATGCTTTGACACACCCTACTTAGAACCCAGAACTGTAAGTTCCTCGAGAATTTCTTGCAGTTTTTCAGCCTCAATATTTTTGATCAAGGAAGAATATTCATCATCTTCAAAATCAGGTAATTCAAAGAATTCATTAATAACGTTTGAGCCTATTGGTACCTTGATTCCTTGGATAGAAACTTCTGTTAATTCACTCGTGGTCAAATTCACATAAAATTCACGAACTAACTCTTCTTCTGCACTAGGTCGTTTCTCACAAAACAACTCCCAATTAAGAGCTTCAGCAATTTGTCGAATGCGCGTCATGGAATCAATGTAGTTGCTTTCTTTCAACGTAAAGTCTTTTTCTGCATGCATTTGTTGATTCTTGAAAATGCTATCGTATCTTGCTTTGGCTTCTTCATAGTGAAATTTCTTTTGTGATTCTTTAATTTGGATAGAGGCACGAGTTCTTTTTCAAGGCATGATTAACCTGAACATAAGATGGAAACAATTTTTTCTAAAAAATTCAATTTGCATAAAATATTAATAATTCAATAAATTGAAAATTTAATTAACTAAATAAATTTGAAATTTAGGAGAAAAATTCTCTTACCACTTTTGTATAAAAATTAAGTACTCAATAAATAAAATTAGAAGCAAAAGATTTTGATTGAGAGTTGGTTGGAAGGGTTGGTGGCTAAATGTAGTGGAAGTGTGGTGCAAGGGTAACGAGGGCCTTGAATTTTATGGCTAAGGTGCGCACAACTTGAAGAAAATTAGGGGTGAGCAAAACTCGATTCGACTCGAAAAAATCGAAAAAAATTCGAATTTCGAGTTAAACGAATCGAGTTATTCGAGTTAATCGAGTTATTCGAGTCAACTCGAATTTTTTTTTTCGAATTTCGAATTCGAATCAAGTTGAGTTTTCGAATTCAAATAACTCGAATAATTCGAATAATTCGAATATCAAACTATAGTATTTTACATTTTTACCCCAAACTCCCAAACCTTTTTACTTTTCCCTTAAAACTTTTACTCCTTCCCACTTCCCCCCCAAAACTTTTACTCCCCTTCAATCCCAACCCCCCAATCTACCCAAAATCCATTTCCCACCAAATTTTTACTCTCCCATTTACTTTTTCTCATAATTTTATTCCCAAAAACACTCAAAACTTTTTATTTTCCCCCATAATTTTTACTCCCTCCCACTTTCCTCTTAAAGTTTTTACTTCCTTTCAATCTCACCTCCCATCTACCCCAAATCCACCCCTAAATTTTTTTAATATTTTCCCTCCAAAATTTTACTCTCCCCTATTTACTTTTCTTCAAAACTTTTATCTCCCAAAACTTTTTATTTTTCCCCTAAATTTTACTTCTCACCCTATACTCTCAAATAAAAAATTAAAATTATCTAAAAAAAATCACTAAACATAAATAGTAATAATTTTATTTATATCTACTATTTATATTATTAAATTAAATTTCACATTTTATATTATTTATATTATTGGATTGTTTAGTCATATTGAATATTTATATTAAAATTAAATTATTAATTATGCCATTAAATATTCATGTTAAAATTTTATATTGGTATCAATTTCACATTTTATCTTTAAAATAATTTTTATTAAAAAATCACATTTTTACATCTAATATATTTTTTAATTCGAAAATACATAGTGACAAGAATATGAAGATAATTGAAGCAACTAAGCAAACAAAGAAGCTAACCCGTATATAAAAGATTAATAAATAAATTATGAGGTGATGAAAGTTAATAAACTTTTTAATTAAGGTGGATAAATTTTATTACGATGGGTGACAGTGGTTACAAGGACCCAAAATTATTTTTTAAAATTTAACTCGAACAAATATATTCGATTCGATTCGATTCGAATTCCATCTCACTCGACTCAATTCGAGAAAATTTCAAATAAAGTTAGGATGATAAAATAAGATTCAAAAACTCGATTAACTCGAAAATTTTCGATTCGATTCAATTCGATTCGATTCAATTTGATCGAATGCTCACCCCTAAAGAAAATAACTGCAGCAGCGCATGGTAGTAGCACGCAAGGCAAGCGTGAGGTGCAACAGTGTTAGCGCACGTGAGCTGGAGCTAGAAGCAACAGTGGAGTGCGCAGGGCAGTAGGGTTGGTGCATGAGCATGTGTGCGAAGGAGAAGCATGGCCTGGCGTGAGCAGCAGCAACATGCAAGGCAGGGGCGTCAAGTGCGCGCAATGGCCATGTATAGCTGCTGGCTGAACGGGAGCTGCTGGGCGGTGTTATGACTGGAGGTTGGGAGCTGCGACACTAGGTGGGGGTTGGGGTGATTGGTTAAGGAGATGTGAATGGTGGAGAAGGTTGGTAGAATTTATAGTGAAGGGGGGAAAGAATTCAAGTAGAACAATTAGAACAATTTAATAATAAAATATTCTAAGTCCCAATTCCATACAAATTTAATAACAACTAATAATTAATATTATGTATATTAAAATATTATCTGCTATTAATTTATTGAGATTAAAACTATTAAATAAAATATGACCAAATTTAGACTAATCCTAATTCTATGCAAAGTTGATAATAATTAATATATATTATAATAAATATAATTATATATTAGTTATTATCATTTTATTTATTAAAAAGTAAATTAATTTTTTTTTATTTTAGCTATCTTTTAAAAATATTTACAAAAAGAGATAGCTAATTTCAATATTTATAAAAAAAATAACCAAATTTTGCTAATAATTCAATTAAGTACCCAAACTTAAAAGAAAATTTGAAAATTGAGCTACAATTAAAACTTGGATCAAAATTGACCCTTTTTATTTAAAAAACTAAAAACTTATTTTGCCATTTAGAGAATAATTTCTCAGAAGATTATGTTAAAATCAATTCCTAGGAAAGATTGGAGGGGTCACGAGCGGTCCTACTTAAGTTCCAATCTCCTAGACAGAATTTATTTAAACATATTAATCCCGAAAATATACCCTAAATTATTTATTTATAAAGAAAGTGAGAAAAATTAAATATCTGAAAAAATGAACAAGATTTTATCTCGCTCAATTTTATCCCCCCAGTAATGTTTTAAAAGCTGAGCATTGACTTGAAAATTACCTGCCTTGCCTTGAATTTCGAAAACTCCATGTGGAAAAACTTGGTGAATCATAAATAGACCGGACCAACGTGATTTTAACTTACCTGGAAAGAACCTTAATCTGGAATTGGATAACAAGACTTGCTGTGTAACACTTTAAATTTCTGTAATTTCGGCTTTTGTGAAATTGTAGCATAGGAAAATATCTGAATATGTTTTTGCCACTAAGGCCGGGATAGAATTGGAGGTGAGCTAAAACCTTGAAGCGGTAGGGTTTATCAGATTTTTCTGAGTAGTTTCCCCAAAAGAACTCTCTCTGCCGAAATTCTATACTGTTTCCCCCTCTCCACGTTCTTTCTCTTTTCTTTTCTTTTTGGTGAAATTTCCCTTGCCTTCCTCCTATTCGTTTTGATTTCGTATTAACGGGCTTTTGCGATTCATTGACGTTCTCCTCATTGGTAAGTTTCTGCTTGTCGTTCGTAAACATCGTTTGATTAAGAAATTAAGGGAGAATTTTCTTTGGGTGTTTAGGTACTGATCAAGGGGCTGTTCTTTGCTCCTGAATAGTGAATTAAACGCGTTGATTTGCTGGTTTTCGCTCGAGGTAAGAAATTTAACAATTTCGGGGCGGAATACCTCATTTAGTTTCAATTGAAATTGTTTAAGTGATTGAAATGGGTCATGACATTATGGAATATAGGTTCTGGAGGGCTCGAGATTGCGTTAGGCTTCAATCGAAACTAGGTGTGTACTCCAATCAATCTTGTAACGCCCCAATTTTCAGGAATTCTGTGAATGTTGGCATAGGTTTAATTATGTTAGCGGGCCTCTAGAAGGCCCAAGCTTAAGATAGAACTCGGCAATTTTGGTTAATTTTTGTTCCATAAGAAAAAGGGGGTGAAATTATGAAATAGAACCTATGTGAAAATGTTTGAAAATGCTATAGGCTAAATTGAAGTGGCCAAATAAATAGGAGTGCAAAATAGGAGGATTTGCATGACAAACCTTCCATTTTACATGAAGTGGCCAGCCATCATGTTGTTGTAGACAATATGAGCACTTGATATCCATAATTTATGGTACAAATTGATACAAATTGATAATGGGTTAGGTAAATGTTCCATGATAATGGATTAGGTAAATATTGTTAGGTAAATGTTCCATGATAATGGTTTAGGTAAATGTTCCATGATGGGCATTTCATGTCTTTTGTATTAAAGAATTAAATGGATGAAATATAAAATTTTATTAAAAGAAAAAGGGGTGAAAAGAACAAAGTTTTGTCCATCTTTGTTCATCATAGCCTAAAGTTAGAGAAGATAAAGGAGAAGAGAAAGCTTTTGAATGTTCGGTCACTTAGGGAAGAAAATTGAAGGTAAGTTCATGGTAGTTTGCTTCTATCTTGATGTTCATGAGTTCTTCTTGATTCTACCTTAACTCTTGAAGCATATTTTGGTTTTTGGTTGTGTTGTGAGCATTTTTTCATGAATTAAAATGAAGGAAATGGTTGTTGTTTCATGTTCTTTTGATGAAAAATGGAAGATAGGCGAAGTTGAGCCAAACAAATGAGCATTCATGTGCCTTAGATGCTAAGGGGAAAAATCGGCTAACGTGTTGTGCTTTAAAATGATGAAATGGAGACTATACTTAAGTAAACTCATAGATATGTGATGATTGATTGGTGATATACATGTTTAAATAACATGCATGCAAGTTATGTGTGAAAGAGTGATTTGGTAATAAATCTGCTTGGGACAGCAGCAGTAATGTGACTTTGGAAAATCACCATAAATTGTGAGAGATGAGTTAGAAGGTGAATAAATTATGTAATTAAAGCTTAATGAGTCTAGTTTCAAATGAAATAAACAAGAACTTATTTTGAATTCTGTACAATGAGAAATTTGATTCGTAATGAAGAGTGGTCAGATTAGTCAAATAGTGAAACATGGGAAACTTTAAGAAAAATCTGGTATTGATTGGCCAAACCAAAAATTCTGAAAATTTTATGGATAGAAGATATATGAGTCTATTTTCATGGAAAATTAATGGCACTTGATTTGGAGTTTCGTAGCTCCAGTTATAAATAATTTAGTGACTGTTGCTCAGGAAGATAGCTTGCAGTGAAATTATGATTATGTGGTAAACATTGACAAAAATTTGTTAATGAGTTGCTTATTGTTTTCTTATAAGCTTACTATGATCTATAGGTGTGGTTGGCCGAATATTGTAAGGGGTTAACACGTAGTTTGTATTTGAATAGTTAGATTAACGTGTTAGTAATCCAATTGTAGGCAGTTCGTGTGTGGATCTCGTCAGCATATCGTTGCAAACAGGTGTGTAACTAACACCCTCTTTCTTAGTCTGGATCGGCAAAAGTCGAAAAGTCGAAATGCAGAAAACCGGTATTTTGTAGATTTGCGAGTGTGCGAATGCTCGTGAGGTAAATCGATTAATTTTTTTGGTAAGCTGCAAAATTTGGACTGCAAAGTGCATGATTTCTGTGCCCTCGATATTTTTAGGCTTAATGGGCCAAAATTGGAATGATGGGCCAACGGGCCTAATTCGGTAAGAACCCTCGGTACGTGATTCTGTTAGTACGTGAAAAGTAGGAATATGCATGAAAAACCCTAAAATAGATAAATTACTGAAATACCTTTAAAAAGTGGAAAATTTACAGCTTTACCCCTAATAGATAAATTACCGAAATACCCCTAGGGTTAAATTGACCTAAATGCATGTTTGACTGTTGTTATTTACTGCATGCCATGTGTTATTATCTGATGCATGGGATTGGGATATTGACGGAGGAAGTACTGAAAGTAGCTTGTCCACGTACTGGAGGTTTTGCCTCAATTTACTGTTAACTGAGCAGCAAGGCTGCAACTGTGGAGTGTTGGGCTGGGTGGGTTGAGCTATTCCCCACATGGAGTGTAGGGCTGGTACGGGTGGAGTGTAGTGATTGGTGGGTTCAGTAGTCTCCCCAAATGGGCTTGCATATGTTATTGATGTTGCATGTATTTTAAAATAGGCCTATGGGCCATACTGCTATCTGAATAAGGGGCTAAGGCCCAATTTATTGTTACCTGAATGGGCTTAGGCCCAATAGGCTTGAGCTGACTTGGGCTTTGAATGGGTTTTCCTTACACACTGAGTTTCCCCAAACTCACCCTTTTTATTTTCATCCACACAGGAAATCCCCAACCATAGTGGGCTTGGAGCTGTGAAGGAATTCGGAGTGGCCACCCGTTCTGAAAGTTTGATTTTCTTCTGGTGAACTGGACATCCTTTTATTTACGTTTGAAGTTTTGGGTTTTTAAATGTAATAAGGCCGCTTAATTATTTTTGATGGTTTTAATATGTATTACTAAGATAGGTATTACTTATTTTAACTGTTGAAATTGGATAGCTTTAGGGCGCGTTTTCAAAAACAACAATTGATTTCAAAATAACACGACAACAAACAAAGCTTCCGCAATGAAAGTATTTTCCAAAATTAATCACTTTTCCTAAAAATGACTTAATCAAATCAGTTTCCTAGAAATATCCATGACGTTAAGGTGTGGCAATGGCGGTATGCATGTCTAGGATTGGATCCGAAGGGAGCTTGGTACTTAAGCAGTCCGATGGACTCACCACTTCTTTTCCGGTTTCCTACCTGGTGCACAGCTTCCATTCACTTTAACCTATAATGAAATTATCTTTTAAAACACTAAGTAAGTTTTTCAGGATCAACAATATAAAATATTTTGAACGCTTCGATGTGGCATGTCGGATCCGGTCACAACGTCTGGGCCAGGTTTGGGGTGTTACAGATGTAAAATCGCGTTTCGACGAAAGCCGAAAATGCTATTTTTGACACCACACAGGCATGTGGTCTGCCCGTATGGAGGCCTTGTGGCCAAACACGGCCGTGTAGTCGACGAAGTAGGCCGTGCGCGTGCCACATGGGCACGACGGACACAGGCGTGTGAGGCTGGTGAGGCCATGTGCGAGGGACGGGCTTGACCAATTGGGCTGTGTGGGCCACACAGGCGTGTGGGCCACACAGGTGAACCACACAGGCGTGTGGGATCTTGGGTCAGGCCGTGTGATCCACACGAGCAAGGCCAATGTGGGCTGTGTGAGCCACACGGGCAGAGCACACGGGTGTGTGAGCCCGATTTGTTTGAAATGTTTTGCAAGGTTGCAAAGGGTCGCCCAAGTCGACTGTGACCTGATTGTAGGGTTGGTAAGCGTTACTTAGACCTCTATACTCTGATATAATACTAAGATGTATGTAAAAGCATGATACTTAAAGCATGTGTATCTGTTTTGATTTGATGATGATGTTATGATTTGATATCTGCACATGAGCATGCCTTATTATTTATGTTGCATTATATTGGGTTAGGCATGTTGTTGAAGAGAAGGAAGACTGAAAGGCTATTAGCCTGCCATCTGGCAGCTATGCTGCATATATCTGACACGTGTCGTATACGGTACCATTTGGTGTGTACAGTTGGATGGGTTGATTTTATCCCAATACTTGGTGTGTAGGGCTAGGTGGGTCGATTTTATCCCCACACGGTGTGTTGGGCTAGACGGAGATGGTGTGCAAGGTTGGTGGGCATTATTGTTTTGATTGATATGCATGTATGTCTGTATGGGCTAAGGCTTGAATGTATCTGATACTGTTCTGGGTGGGCTAAGGCATGCACTGTTCCTGTTAAGAGCTCAGGCTCGACTATGACTGTTTGACTGATATTCGTTTACATGCATGCTTTACTGTGGGGATGTACACACTAAGTTTGCGAAAACTCACCCCTTATTTTGTTTGTCTATTAGGAAATCCCCAGCAGTAGGGGGATCGGTGCAGCGGAGGGGCTCGACGGTGACCACTGCTACATACACCTTGGTTTTAAAGGCTTTTAATGTTTTTATTATTTTAATTGCTATAGTTGGGAGTAATTATGTAATTTCTAGTTTTCGACTATTTGGTTTAAGTTCAGAATATTGAAATACTGTTTATGGATTTTGGAACTGCAACTTAATTTGTTCTTAAGCTTCTGCGAACTAAGAAATGTTTTCAAGCAAATTAATCAATATATGTTTTCTGAGTTAAGAAAAATGTGGTATCTGGAACGGTTTTCGGGTAACACGGTTTTAAATGCATTCTCATGTGACTTCCCCAGATTCGGCCATAACGTCTAGGCTGAGTTTGGGGTGTTACATGCTGACCTGCTTCAAATTCTCAATCTCAAATGTGCTTGTCATGCCATCTTTTAAGTCTTTCCTTTAAAAGTTTGGCATTCTCGTATTAGAACATTCAAAATTCTTCTAACTCGTTAAGTTGAAGCATCCTTTTCTCTTTAGCAAGCTTAATATCCAAGTTGAGTTATTGGAAAGCCCAATAAGCTTTGTGTTCTAACTTCAAGGGAAGATGGCAAGCTTTCCCAAAAACCAACCTATAGGGTGACATCCCTAAAGGTGTTTTTGTATGTTGTCCTGTAGGCCCATAAAGCATCGTCCAATATTTTGGACCAATCTCGTCGGTTTGAGCAAACTACCTTCTCAAGTATGCCTTTTATCTCTTTGTTTGCCAATTCAGCTTGTCCATCTGTCTGTAGATGGTAAGCTATGGCAACCTTGTGCTTCACTCTTTGTTTGTCAAGTAACCATTTCAACCATTTGTTCACAAAGTGGGACCCCTTAGTACTGATAATGGCCTTAGGAGTTCCAAACCTTGTGAAAACATGTTTCTACAAGAACTTCATCACAACCTTGGCATCGTTTCTTGGATATGCCTCGGCCTCAACCCATTTAGACACGTAGTCTACTGCTACCAATGTGTACTTGTGACCAAAAGACAGAGGGACAGGACTAAGGAAGTCAATACCCCAAACATCGAATAATTTTACCTCAATGATGTTCATCCAGGGCATATCATTTCTTTTGGTGATGTTTCCAACCCTTTGGCATCGATCACAACTTTTTAAGTAAGCATACCTATCTTTGAATAGTGTTGGCCACAAGAATCTGGCTTGCAATACCTTGGCCGCAGTACGTGTACCTCTGAAGTGTCCGCTACTCGGAGCTGTGTAGCAATGATATAAAATCTTATGTACTTCATCTTTTTCCATGCATCTCTTGATCATTTCATCCACAGACTTTCTAAACAAGTATGATTTTTCCCAGAAATAGTACTTCACATCATGAAGAAACTTTTTTTTGTTGATATGTCTTATCAATTAACATCAAACCACAAGCTAAATAGTTAGAAAAATCAGCAAAGTAAAGTGTATTATAGACATGATTTACCTTAAGTATGTGCTCGTCTGGAAATGTCTCCTAAATATGTATAAGTGGAGAATTTCCTTATTGCGGCTCCGATTTGGACAAGTGGTCTGCTACTTGATTTTCTACCCTTTTTCGATCTTGCATTTCTAGATTGAATTCTTGGAATAGAAGTACCCATCAGATTAATTTCAGCTTGGCATCCTTCTTAGCAAGTAAATACTTAATTTCTGGATGATCCGTATAGATAATCACTTTGGTATCTACAAGATAAGAATGAAACTTGTCAAAAACAAACACAATAGCAAGTAACTCTTTCTTTATTACCGTATAATTCAATTGAGCTCCCGTCAGAGTCTGACTTGCATAGTAGATGGGATGAAAAAAATTGTTCCTTCGCTGGCCCATCACAACTCCTATAACGAAGTCACTTACATCACACATCAGTTCAAATAGAAAATCCCAGTCTAATGTGGTGATGATTGGTGTCAAAACTAACCAATTTTTCAAATCATTGAAAGCTCTTAAGCACTATTCATCAAATTTGAGCATTGTGTCATTCTTCAATAATTTTCATAAAGGTTTAGTAATTTTGGAGAAGTCCTTGATAAATCTCCGATAAAAGCCAACATGGCCTAAAAAGCTCCTAACACCTTTTACAGATGTTGGAGGTGGGAGTTTCTCAATAACATCTACCTCTGCTTTATCTACCTCGATTCCATGTGTAACACTCCTAACCCGTATCCGTCGCCAGAACAGGGTTACGAAGCATTACTGGAATATACAGATCAAGTAAACAAATATTTCATTTTATACAGTATTCAGGTTAGAAATCAAACATAAAGTCCCTTGTATGAACCTTTGATATCCATAACATGCACTAGAAATGAGTCGGGACTAAACCGGGTACTCGGAGAATTTTTTGCAAAATCTCAAAAATTTTCCTAGGTACTAGGGTCACACGCCTGTGTGGTCAAGCTATGTGGCTCACACGGCCATGGACACGCCCATGTTTCAGGCTGTGTAACTCTCTGAATTGGGTCACACAGTCAATTCACATGTCCGTGTGCTAGACCGTGTGTAGGTGCAAGGGTCACACAGCCAAGCCACATGCCCGTGTGTCAGGCCGTGTGATCAATTCTGAGCATTCTGTTTTGACATTTTAAAGATGCAGGGGACACACGGCCAGATCACATGCCCATGTGCTAGGCCATGTGTCACATGCGGCTGAGACATACGCTCGTGTCTCTGCCCGTATGAACAAAAATAGGCTATTTTCCAAGCCACATTTCTCACCCAATTTGTCTTCCTCTTACACCAATAATTTTACATATTCAAAAGCCATTTTAAAACAATTAATTCAAGTCAAAACCAAGTCTTCTGCATGACATAACATCACATACAAACAATGTGCTCTTAAGCACTTTAAATAATACTTTACCATCATGTAACCAAACATTCAAAACTTACTTAACTTATCAAATTCACTTATATGCATATTTTACCAAATATGCTAGAATTAATCATCAATGTGCCAACATGATTTTCTATCATTCAACCATTTAAGCACACACCAAACATGTTATAACCTCATTTATACATATTAAAACATATTTATCACAAGCCATTCCAATGGCTAGTTATAACTCAAATATTTACATGCCAACATTGGCTAATTAACCTATACATACCATTATAACCATAATTAATTTACAATATATATATGAAGACGGGCCGATGGATAGTGTGAGTTATCTTCGTCAATGCTTCCAATCCAACGAGATTCTGAATTGCTATAGAACAAGGAAAAGTAAAATAGAGTAAGCATGAAATGCTTAGTAAGTTCGTATAACATGGTAATTAATTTACTATTCATTTATGTTCAAAATAAACATGCAAGGCACTATCAACCAATTTGGTCACAAGCCCTAAACACATATCCTCATCATGTTAGCCAAGTAATCACATATAATTGTCCTTAATCATGGATGAACAAAGTCATCAAGTCAGTTCCACATTCCAATAACAATCAATTCATGCATCAATATATCAGATAATATCATTTTCATGTACTTCAGTACATGCGGGTAATAGTTTGTTTCTAAGTCATATTATCTCATATAATTATCAAGAAACATGTATGGGCTTAATAATAACGAGATTATTATATACATATACTTTCCACATCATGAATTCATGTAACATTTACAATTCACACCCATGTATTTCAAGTACATTTTCATAATAATTCGTCTCAAGTTCAAATTATTCCAAGTCAGAACTTTACCCATTAAATAATTTGAAATGTCAGTGTCACACGGGTAATACACTCAAGGTGTACAAATCTATAATCATTATTGAACATATTCATCAAACAAATTCCATGTTCATATATTATTTTCTTGTATTTCCATATATCATGTATCATCATTTTCATGTAATTCAGGTAGATACATGTATTAATTCATTTCGTGTTCATATTTTCTCATGTCAGGATTTTGCCCGTTGAATTTATTTGAAATATTGGTGGACATCCAAGTAGTATACATAAGGTATACCAATTAATGATCTGTCAATTCATGTTCAGGGGTACCCATTAGGACACATAATCAAGAAGCACACTCTCAAGCCATATAACAAGGTGCCCAGATAAGCCATGTAACAGGACGCTTATCCAGGCTAAATAGGAAACTCATAAGAGTTTAAAACAGGAAGCTCATTGAGCTTAGCAGGTAACTCCGAAGAGTTATTAACAGGGAGCTCTGGATAGCATAACAGAGAGATCAAGCGAGCCATATCAGGAAGCTCATAAGAGCTTATATCAGGACGCTCATGAAGAGCTGCGTTTGTGTCTGCAATAAATGTTGGATCACAACCGATCGAATCATGTAACAGGACGCTCACAAAGAGTTGCAGTAGTGTGCAACACATGTAGAATCACTACGATCAGGATGCTCACAGGAACTATATAACAAGATGCTCGAGAGGGCTTATATCAGGATTGCTCATCTAGCTATAGTGTACCCGCAACATATGCTAGACCACAATCAATACAGGAAATCATGTATCCAACGACTTTCATTATTCAAACGGGATTTAATTTTTATCGGGCTTATCGGATATATATTTATATATTCAATTTCATATACATGACAACTATATAATTCTCATACACAACATTCAATTCAAGCATATAAATGTAAAAATTTAGTTACACAAACTTACCTCGAAAAATATTTGTGTACGTAAAATCTACTAATCTGACATTTTCTCTTTTCCTCGTTTTAATTCTGAATTTGTTTACCCGGATCTATATGAATGAATTTAACATTAATTCATGTTCATTTCAATTCAATTCACATCTTAGGTAAAACTACCATTTTGCCCCTAAACTTTTAATTAATGACGATTTCATCCCTAGGCTCGAAAAATGAAATTCATGTAATTAAATCCTTATTCCAAGCCTAGCTGAGTTTTACATGTAAAATTTATAACCTATGTATTTCATAACATTTAAAATTTTTCCATGAATTTTTACAACTTTACAATTTAGTCCTAAAATCATAATTTCGTCAATATTCACTTAACAAAAGTTGCTAATCTATCAATAACCTTCCATTTTCTACCATAAAATTCAAAATTTCAGCATAATCATTGATAAACCGTAATTTATACATATTTTTACCCCATGTTTAATGCATTTTATGGATGATTTCCTATTAGAATTGGTGAATTTGATGCTCCTAATACTTTAATTTCATGTTTTATACTTAGGAGAACATAGGAGAGCGAAAGGAACGAGAAACGGGCCAAAAAACGGAGAAAATGGGCCAAGTACGAAATCAACACGGCCTGGACTTCCTCACACGGGCAGACCACACGACCGTGTCAATCTGGCAGAATCGAAGCACGACTCATATGGGTAGAACACACGCCTGTGCCATACAGGTTGAAGTAATCACACATGGGCATGTCACACGGGCGTGTCCCTACCGAGCCCAAGTTGAGTCCAATTCGAAAAAGGCCACTTTTGAGGGCTTTTAAGCATTCTAAAGCCTATAAATACACCTTGTATGAGGAAGAAAGAGGGCACACAAAATAAGGAGTAAGGAATTACTCCAAGAAAGCTGATTGATTCATCTCAGAAGCTGGATTCATCATCAAGACTGAAGATCTCTCCTCTATTACCCTTTAGGAGTTTTGGGTTTTCTTTACATTTTGTATTCTTTATTATTTTGAGATGTTTTCTTATTTAGTTATGAACTAAATCCCCTAAATACCTAAGAGGAATGAAACCAAAGCGAATCTTGTTATTATTTTCTGAATTGTATGATAAATATTTAACTTGTTCTTAATTATGTGTTCTTAATTCTTGTTTTGTATCCCAGGATACTGATTCAAGATAAGCTCTTGTTTAGAGGAGGAATAGACCCTGTCTAAGAGTACATTTGTCATAATTAAGTGGAGTTGTTTGCGTGCCTAGACATAGGGTGACAAGAATTTGCCGGATTAGGGTGAAACCTAATAAGGGGATCCATAGATCGAGTTAATGCAACCCTAGGGTGTTAATTAGAGAAAAGTCTCAATTAATCAATCTAGGGATTAGACATTATTAGTCTTGAATAGGGATAATAACATAACTTAGGGATCTCTACGGAACAAGTTAAATGAATAAATCGTCCGATACGGAGCCAGAATAACAAGTACAGTCTAGGTGGATTTTTCCTTAGGTATTGCCTTAATTCAATCGATTTTCCCAAAAGCAATTCCCCAATTCTATTCTCAGTGAGTTCTTAGTTTAGATAATTAGTTAGTTAAAACAAAACCCGATTATTCTTAGGCTAGATAATAAAAAGATAGTCATTACTAGTACTTTTAGTTCCTTTGGGTTCGACAATCCGGTCTTGCTAAAACTATACTACTGTTCGATAGGTACACTTGCCTACATCGCGATATAGTTATTTTCAAGAACGATTAATTATAAATATTTAAAACCTATCACGAAATAACGCGGTCAAGTTTTTGGCGCCGTTGCCGGGGAACTAAAATATTAAGAACACTCAATTTTTATTACTTTAGCCATTTATTTTTCTTGCTATCTAATTTTATTTTTAATTATAATTTACTAATTTTCTTTTTCCTTTTTCTGGCAGGTTTTTATAGTTTATGACTAGAAGAAACCCGTCAGGGCCACTACTTTTTGACGAAGAAATCGATCGCACAGTTTGCAGAAACCAAGGAGAAATAAGGCGAAGCTTAAGATACACAGAGAACGAGCAAGAGGACGATACTCAACCCCCAACTAAAGAGATGGCTGAAAACCAAGGCAATCAGCTACCTCCTGCAATTGCGGCTAATCAAAATCATGCTCCACGCACTATGTATGATTATGCTAAACCTTCTTTAACAGGAACTGAACTGAGCATAGTTAGACCTACTGTAGCTGCAAATACTTTTGAATTGAAACCTAACACAATTCAAATGATACAACAGTTTTTTCAGTTTGATGGTTTACAGGATGAAGATCCCAACGCTCACTTAGCAAAATTTTTAGAACTATGCGATACATTTAAAATCAATGGCATTTCTGATAATGCCATACGTCTTCGGCTGTTCCCCTTTTCATTTAGGAACAAGGCTAAATAGTGGTTGAATTCGTTACCACGAGGGCCAATTACTACTTGGAAACAAATGACAGAAAATTTTTTACTAAAATATTTTTTGCCGGCTAAAATGGCTAAATTACGTAATGATATCTCTTTTTTTGTGCAGATGGATTTAGAAACACTCTACGATGCGTAGGAAAGATACAAGGACCTCTTGAAAAGGTGCCCCCACCATGGGATACCGCTTTGGCTTCAAGTTCAAACATTCCATAACGGCCTGAACCCTTCGACTCGACAAATGGTTGACGCAGCTGCTGGCGGAACCATCAATAATAAAACACTTGAAGATGCTTATGAGTTCATAGAGGAAATGCCATTGAATAACTATCAGTGGCAAGTCATGAGGACAAAGCTAACGAAAAAAGCCGGTGTTTATAATGTCGATTCGGTCACCATGCTTTCTAATCAGGTAGAAATCTTGAATAAAAAAATTGATGGTTTTCTTAGTTCTTCACAGGTTCATCCAGTAATGCAGTGCGAAGCAAGTAGAGGTGGAACAAGCCATTCGGAATACCAACCTTATGGCCACAACATGGATAATGAGCAATTAAATTACATGGGATATAATCCTCGACCTCAAAACAATCCATGTAGTGACACTTATAATGCAGGTTGGAGGAACCACCCCAATTTCTCATGGGGAGGCCAAAGAAATCAGCAACCACCTCCGGGCTACCGACAGCCACCCTATCAACAAGAAAAGAAGCCGAACCTTGAAGAGATGCTCACAAAGTTTATCTCGGCGTTAGAAACCCGTTTTCAGAACACCGAAACAGCACTTAAAAATCAATAAGCATCGATCTAAGAGCTCGAAACTCAGATAGGCCAGCTGTCGAAACTGATCTCGAAAAGACCACTAGGAAGTTTATTTAGTAACACCAAATCAAAAGAGCATGTAAAAGTAGTTACACTAAGGAGTGGGAAAGTGTTAGCAAAATCTGAAAAGAAGTTAGCACAAGAAGCTGTGGTAAGAAAAGGGGGGAAGAAAAACCCGAAAATAGTGCAAACTAGTACCGGAGGAATATAAACCCCCAGTTCCATACCCAACAAATTGAAAAAAGATCACATTGATGCACAATTCGGTAAGTTTCTTGAACTTTTTAAGAAATTACATATCAACTTACCTTTTGTTGAAGCCATCTCGCAGATGCCTACATACACAAAAATTTTGAAGGAGCTTTTAACAAATAAAAGGAAGTTCGAGGACTTATCTACAGTAGAACTCAATGAGGAGTGCTCAGCCATACTTCAAAACAAGCTGCCAACCAAACTGAAAGATCCAGGAAGTTTACTATCCCTTGCTTAATTGGTAGTCTGAATGTTGAAAAAGCACTAGCTGATTTAGGCGCTAGCCTTAATTTGATGCCATATAAAATGTTCAAACAACTTGGTCTTGGGGAACCTAAACCTACTAGGATGAGTATTCAATTAGCCGATAGATCTGTTAAATATCCTAAGGGTATTATAGAATACGTACTTGTAAAAGTAGATAAATTCATATTCCCTGTTGATTTTGTTGTGCTTGACATGGATGAAGATGTGGAAGTACCCTTAATTTTAGGGCGCCCATTTTTAGCCACTGCTAGGGCTGTAATCGATGTGGGTGACGGTAAATTGGTACTTAGAGTAGGTGACGAGGAGATTATCTTTAAAATTTACGATGCTATGAGGTTCTCTAGGGAACAAGATGATTCATGTTATTTTATTGACTCTATTGATCATATTACTCAAGACTCTATTTAGGAAATTGTACAGAAGGAGACGATGGAACTGTATCCAGCTCAAGGAAAGGAGACAGATGAGGAACCTAATGACCATTCGTTAAGACAAGTAGAATATGAGGGCATTCAGATAAACGATGAACTTAAGCAAAAACCCTCTATTGAGGAGCCTCCCAAACTGGAACTTAAACAATTACCAAACCACTTGGAATACGCATTCCTTGGAAATAATTCTACATTACCAGTTATTATTGATTCTAACTTGCAACCCAAGGAGAAATATGAATTAATCCAAGTATTAAAAGAACATAAAAAGGCCATAGCTTGGAAAATTTCTGACATGAAAGCAATTAGCCCTTCTTTTTGCACCCACAAAATTTTGATGGAAGATGAATACAAACCATGTGTGCAAGCTCAAAGATGACTGAACCCCAACATGAAGGAAGTTGTTAAAGCCGAGGTAATTGAACTTCTAGATGCTGGCATTATTTATTCTATTTCTGATAGTTCTTGGGTAAGTCCAGTGCAGGTTGTCCCTAAGAAATGAGGCATGACGGCTGTGACCAACAAGAAAAATAAATTAATTCCAACAAGGAAAGTCACAGGATGGAGAGTTTGCATTGACTACAGAAAACTGAATGATGCCACAAGAAAAGATCACTTCCCCTTGCCATTCATTGACCAATTTTTGGAAAGATTATCTGGGCATATGTACTACTGCTTTCTAGACGGACTCTCTGGTTACTCCCATATCCCAATAGCTCTTGAAGATCAAGAAAAAATGACATTCACATGCCCATATGGTACGTTTGCTTATCGTAGAATGCCTTTTGGATTATGTAATGCTCCTGCCACTTTTCAGCGCTGTATGATGGCCATATTTGACGAACTCGTGGAAGATATCATGGAAGTATTTATGGATGATTTCTCAGTATTCGGTAACTCTTTCCATCTCTACCTTAAAAATCTAAAACGAGTTTTAATAAGATGTGAGGAAACAAACCTTGTCCTTAACTAGGAGAAATGTCACTTCATGGTTCAAGAAGGTATTGTATTAGGGCATAAAATTTCCAGTAAAGGGATTGAAGTGGACAAATCTAAAGTAGAAACAATCGAAAAATTACCCCCTCCTAGTTCGGTTAAGGCTATTAAAAGGTTTTTAGGACATGCTGGTTTTTATATAAGATTTATTAAAGATTTTTCTAAAATAGGTAAGCCTTTGACTAAATTGCTAGAAAGAAATATAACTTTTAATTTCAATCAGGAATGTTTAGAAGCATTTAATACTTTAAAAGATAAATTAATTGATGTTCCAATCATAATTGCACTTGACTGGAACTTACCATTTGAATTAATGTGTGATGCGAGTGATTTTGCAGTAGGTGCAGTATTGGGAAGCGAAGAGACAAGCATTTTCAACCTATCTATTATGCTAGCAAAACTTTGACAGTTGCACAAGAGAATTATACTACTACGAAAAAGAATTGCTAGCTATGGTTTTTGCATTTGATAAATTTCGATCATATCTCATATTGTCTAAAGTTGTTGTTTACACTGACCATTCCGCCCTTCGCTACCTTTTAGCTAAAACTGATGCAAAACCTCGACTCATTCGATGGATTCTCCTATTGCAGGAATTTGACTTGGAAATTCAGGATAAGAAAGGAGCTGAAAACCTCGCGGTTGATCATCTGTCCAGACTTGAGAACTCCAATACCAAAGAACTAGATGAAGTTAAAATAAATGATTCGTTTCCTGAAGAACAATTTTTCACTATAACTAACTCCGAGGTACCTTGTTTTGTAGACATCACGAATTTTTTAGCCGCTAACATTATCCCAAAAAGGCTAACACACCAGCAAAAGAAGCGATTCTTTAATGATGTAAAAAGCTAGTTTTGGGACAACACCTTTCTTTTTCGCAGATGTGCAGATCAAGTCATTAAAAGATGCGTTACAAGATCAGAAACATCAAAAATACTGGAACATTGCCACTCAGGGCCAACTGGAGGACACTATAGTGGAACCAAGATTGCACATAAAATCCTTGAATCAGGTTTTTACTGGCCTTCATTATTCAAAGACGCTAACAGGTACGTTACTTCTTGTGACAAATGCCAACGGACAGGTAACATATCTAAACGTGATGAAATGCCTCAAAACTATATGCTTTCATGCGAAATATTTGACGTTTGGGGTATCGATTTCATGGCCCATTCCCCAGTTCATTTGGGAATAAATACATCTTAGTAGCAGCTGATTATATGTCCAAATGGGTGGAAGCCCAAGCTCTACCTACTAATGATGCCAGAGTGGTAGTAGGTTTCCTTAAGAAACTATTCTCAAGATTCGGAGCACCTAGAGCAATTATCAGTGACAGGGGCACTCATTTTTGTAATAGCCAATTTGAAAAAACTTTTAGGAAATACGGAGTTCATCATAGAACAGCCACTCCATACCATCCTCAAACTAATGGACAAGTTGAAGTGGCAAATCAAGAAATCAAACGAATCCTTGAAAAAACAGTAGAATCAAACAGAAGAAATTGGGCAATGAAAGTAGATGATTCCTTATGGGCTTACAGAACTTCTTTTAAGTCCCCCATAGGGACATCACCGTACAGACTTGTTTATGGAAAAAGTTTTCACCTACCATTCGAACTAGAGCATAAAGCTTCTATTAAATTTTTAAACCTTGATCCCAAACTTGCAGGAAAAAATAGGCCGTGGACAACATTGACAAAAGAACACGGGCATGTGCAGAGCTACACGACTATGGAGAAGCGAACCACATAACACACGGTCGTGTAACATGATCATATAGCCACATAGCCTAGACACACAGGCGTGCCCGAAGGCCGTGTGATGATATCTCACTTCGCGACAAACCCGGGCTGGACACGAAGCACACAGGCGTGTGAACTGGCCGTGCCACTTGAGAAAAAAGTAGATTATCTATCTTCTTTTATTTTTCTTTCATTATTTTTTTTAAAATTCTTTTGTTTTTAAACACGGCTTATCTTTATGATTACTACCAAATTATTCCCCCAATTCTCATTTTGGTCTTCAGAATCATGTTTGTCCTCCAGCTTTATTTCCAACAACTCGCTCTCGCTAATCTAGGAATTTCATCCATTTTTCATACAGGAAGTTTCACTTCTCTCCCTATCTTATTTTTATATTCTAATATCTATCTTTGTACAGTGAGGGCAATGTACATCTTAAGTGTGGGGGGATATTCATTTCATTATCAGAAAAATCCCTGAATGACTACCTTGTTCTCTTGAAAAACTCTCATATCATATTTAGGATAAATTTTAATTGATTTATGATTTTGATTGATATATGTTGAATTAAAACATAGGGATTTATGCATTGATTGTTTAAATTTTAAGACATTAGGAATCAAGCATGATAAGTTGATTTTTAAGAATCTAAAATTATAGGTTGTTTCCCCAAGTCTAGGTATTACTTTGAATTAGAATTCACGAGTCTTAACATCAAAAAGCCATAATTTTTGTAAGATTTTTGAGCCTTTTGAGCATCTATTAATTCTTTCATGCTCACTTTTATTATTGCTTTGAGTGCGTCAGTATTGAACTGTTATTCTAGAACTTGCTTGATTATGCATGTCGAGACCACACCATTTGATTTGATATGTCAAAATGATTAAGGCACTTAAGATTAACCCACTCATGCCATGAAAAGCCTACCTCCACAATTAACCCTTAGTAAACCCCTTTGAGCCTAACAAGTCATTCCTTGTATTAACCTCAATATTAACCCTTAACCCATTATTGTTGAAATCCCCTAAATTAATTTGATCCCTATTTTTTTTGAGATTTGAGTTGAAGAAATTTTTTAGCTATGTCTTGTTTGTAATAAGTTAGCCTATGTTATTTAACTTGTTCTTAAAAAAAACTATGTATACACATTAGTAATTCTATATTCTGAGAAAAAGCTCTATTGTACGCAAGTAATGATTAGCTTTTTTTCTAGTTAGGCAATTTTTCAAATCAATCTCGATTCTAACATTTTCTTTCAGCTTGTGACCACACCCCCTAACCAAGCCTCACTACAACTCTCTAAAGACCTTTTGATTGATGTATCATCTTAAATTATAGTGGTGGAGATTTGATTTTCATGCAAGCCTATGGTAATGGCTTTTCACTATTGACTATTGAGTGCTTCATTTATTGTCCTTAAACACCTCGAGTGATTTGAGTGAATATTTAGTGAGGATGTGAAACTCTGTGATATTCTAAATCAAAGGTAATTACTCAGATGAGGGGAGACACCTATGTTTGCATAATTAAATACTCAACCTGGAATGTTTGAAACTTTTATGTTCTTTTAGTTGAATTCTCAATGTATGATTACCTATGGATTATTTTGAGATATTATTGATAGAAATTATAAGTTGAGAAGAATTTATTTTGATTATGAGTTGAGAATTTTGCTTGAGGACAAGCAAATGCTTAAGTGTGGGAGTATTTGATAAACCGTAATTTATACATATTTTTACCCCATGTTTAATGCATTTTATGGATGATTTCCTATTAGAATTGGTGAATTTGATGCTCCTAATGCTTTAATTTCATGTTTTATACTTAGTAGAGCATAGGAGAGCGAAAGGAATGAGAAACGGGCCAAAAACGAAGAAAATGGGCCAAAGTACAAGATCAACACGGCCTGGACTTCCTCACACGGGTAGACCACACGGCCATGTCAATCTGGAAGAATCAAAGCACGACTCACATGGGCAAAACACACACCCGTGCCATTCTAACAGGCCCAAACACGACCTGAAGTAATCGCACATGGGCGTGTTACACGGGCGTGTCCCTGCCGAGCCCAAGTTGAGTCCAATTCAGAAAAGGCCACTTTTGAGGGCTTTTAGGCATTCTAAAGCCTATAAATACACCTAGAGGAGGAAGAAAGAGGACACACAAAATAGGGAGTAAGGAATTACTCCAAGGAAGCCGATTGATTCATCGCAGAAGCCAGATTCATCATCAAGACTGAATATCTCTCCTCAATTCCCCTTCAAGAGTTTTGGGTTTTCTTTATGTTTTGTATTCTTTATTATTCTAAGATGTTTTCTTACTTAGTTATGAAATAAATCCCCTAAATACCTAAGAGGAATGAAACCTAAGATGAGTCTTGTTATTATTTTCTGAATTGTATGATAAATATTTAACTTGTTCTTAATTATGTGTTCTTAGTTATTGTTTTGTATCCTAGGATACTGATTCAAGATAAGCTCTTATTCAGAGGAAGAATAGACCCTGTCTAAGAGTACATTTGTCATAATTAAGCAGATTTGTTTGTGCACCTAGACATAGGGTGACAAGATTTTGCCCGATTAGGGTGAAACCTAATAAGGGGATCCATAGATCGAGTTAATGCAACCCTAGGGTGTTAATTAGAGAAAATTCTCAATTAATAAATCTAGGGATTAGACGTTACTATTCTTGAATAGGGATAATAACATAAATTAGGGATCTCTACGGAACAAGTTAAATGAATAAATCGTCCGATTCGGAGCTAGAATAACAAGTACAGTCTAGGTGGATTTTTCCTTATGTATTGTCTTAATTCAATCGATTTTCCCAAAAGCAATTCCCCAATTCTATTCTCAGTGAGTTCTTATTTTAGAACATTAGTTAGTTAAAAAAAAAACCCCATTATTCTTAGGCTAGATAATAAAAAGACAGTCATTACTAGTACTTTTAGTTCCTTTGGGTTCGACAATCTGGTCTTGCTAAAACTATACTACTGTTCGATTGGCACACTTGCCTACATCATGATAATAGTTAGTTTCAAGAACGATTAATTATAAATATTTAAAACCTATCATGAAATAACGCGATCAATCATCCATGTAAAAACCCTATTACTTTGATAACTTTACAAATTGGTCCCCGAGATAGCTAAATTAAGCAAAATAAGTTGGCTTGAGCTTAGGTTTTCATGGCTAGGGTTTCCATGCTTTTAATTTGGGAAAAGTGATATAAATGATGATATTTTTATTTTTTTTATCATTTATCGTCTTTTATTATTTCACTTTCTAATTTCATCATTTTCTTTATTTTATTTTCCGTGGATGAATCATTATCCTTAACCACTAAGCTTTTTTAATGGTCTATTTGTCATTTGAGGACTTCAAATTTTGAATTCCATAGCTATTTAATCCTTTTAGGTATTAGAACTCAACTTTTGCACTTTGTGCAATTTGGTCCTTTATCAAATTAAACATGTGATCGGTAAAATTTTTTTATGAAATTTTTATACGACATTACTATCATACTATAAACCATAAAATAATATAAAATAATTTTTTTTCTGAAATTGGATTTGTGGTCTCGAAACTACTATTCTGATTTTACTGAAAACGGGCTGTTACAACTCTCTCCCTTAAAAATTTTCGTCCTCGAAAATCTCACGAAAATCTCACAGTAATGAGGTTCAAATATTACTTTCTCATAATTTCCTATGATTCCTAGGTAGCTTCTTCTATATCATGCCGTTGCCAAAATTTTGATTGGTTCCTCATTATAAGTCATGTCAGACTGAATTTCAATATCTATCAAAGAAATAACATGTGACGAATCTGATTGATACTATCGTAACATAACATATGAAAAATATTATGAATTCTGTCAAGTTATAAAGGTAATGCCAATCAGTATACAATAGGCCAGATTCTTTCAGTAATCTCATATGGCCCAAAAAAATCAAGGACTTAATTTGCCTTCACGGCCAAACCGGAGAATCTTTTTCTAAGGTAAAACTTTTAAGAATACCTTGTCACTAATTTGATACTTTATTTCTTTTCATTTATATCCACATAAGATTTCTAATAATCAGAATTGTCTCAGATTACTTTTACCTTTCTTTGGTTTCACAAATCAGATCAACTCCAAGTGTCTTTTCTCACTGAGTTCAGTCTAATACAATGGATTTCTACATTTACGACCAACAGAGCCTTGTACGGTACCATTTTATACTTTATTGATAACTGTTACTATATGCAATTTCAACTAATGGCAATTATTTCTTTTCCAATTGCCTTCAAATTCTAAAACATAGCACCGAAGTATATCCTAGAAAATCTAAATCATACGTTCAAATTAACCATCCGTCAGAGGATGAAATGCGATACTAAAATGTAATCGCGTACCAAGAGCTTCTGAAAACTTGTTCCAAAATAGTAATATGAACCATGAATCTCTTTCAGAAATAATAGAAATTAGCACATCATGCAATCTGACAATCTCAGAAACATATAATTCAAACAACCTATTAAGTGAGAAATCCATTCATACTAGGAATAAATATGAAAACTTCGTCAAACGATCGACAATTACCTAATAAAATCTTTGTTTTTCAAAGACAGGGGTAATCCCGATACAAAATCCATAGTAACTTATCCCATTTCCATTTTCAATATCGTCACTGACTGTAACAGTCCCATGTCTCAAAGGTATCAGTACCTGATGTTCAACTTTAACTTGTAACGACCCGAATTTTACCGTTATCGAAAAAGTGTATTTTCGGGTCTCAGTTTCTGAAAAATGGATTCGTAAATATTTATTAAAAATATTTATGAAGTTAAGTGGGTAGTTAATTAGAGTTTAATGAAGTGAATTAGCTTAAATTAAGGATAATTAGATAAAAGGATTAAATTGAATAAAGTGTGAAAGTTTAATTATAGAATAAAAAAATTGAAGGTACTAAATAAGCAAATAAGCCAAAATGAGTACCAAGTGTATGGTAAAAATAAAATACATGTGTAATAAATATTATAAATATACATGTATGTATTTACTTATTATTTAAGTAAATATTATTGTATTAATATTATTTTATATTAATTAAATAATGTAAATTAATTAATTAATTAATTAAAAGTTTGACAAATGTATAGTGCATATAATGACATGTGTAATACTAATATACATACAATTGTGAAATACATGTATGTTTACTTATTATATAAGTATATTATTAAATTATATTATTATAATATATATAAAGTAAATGAAATAAAAGAAAAAGAAATGAAAAGAAGGAAAGAAAGAAAGAAACAGAATAGCATGAAATGAAACAGAGAAGGAAGGAAGGAAAGAAAGAAAAGGAAGAAAAAAAGGGAAAATTGGGGATTTGAAGCTTTAAGCTTTAATAACTAACATCACACCCGAGGCATCTACGAAGAAAGGAAAAGAAAAGGTGGACGAAGAATAATTCGAGAAATTACGGTTTATATTACTATAATTCAAGTTATTTATTATTTAGTATTAATTTTAAATTTATTTATTTTATAGTAAGCAAATATTAAGGTAAGTAATTTTATTGAATTGAATTTAGAAAATTGAATTGAATGAGAAATACGTGTTTGTATTACTATAATTCAAATTATTTATTTATTCATTAAATGTTAAATTAATTTATGTATATGGTAAGTAAATTATAAGTTAAGTGTTATTGTTGAATTGAATGAAAATTGAGTTGAATGATGAATATGTATTGAAATTGAATTGTTTGTGGATTGAAATGGAAAAGTAGATTGAATTGAGTTGTAATTAAATTGAGAATGAAATTGAAATTGAAATGTAATATGGAATACCCTATTAACTATTCGGGCTAAGTCAGATATAGTTGGCATGCCATAAGATTGGAAGTGTTCAGGGATACTTCGACCTTGAGTCGATGAGGCATTATAAGTGTCGTGCTGTTACTTCAACTTTAAGTCGACGAAGCACCTTGTGTGTCGTACTGTTACTGTTCTTTGGATTATTCCAATGAGGTACTTTGTACTGTACTGTTACTGTTTACTTCGGCTTAGCCGATGAGGCACTATGTGCCGTACTGTACTGGTGTGATGGTTGGGTCCGTGTATCCGTCAGTGTTTGAGTCATGTTAATAGGGGTAAATAAAAGTACTGAATGACTAACTGTTACTGAATAATTGATTGTTACTGAATAATTGAATGCTACTGAGCAAATGATTGTTACTGAATAACTAATTGCTACTGAATAATTGAATGTTACTAAATGAAACTGATAAATTGAGTGACACTGAAAAATATTGACTGATATTGAGCTTGGATTATACGGGTTACTGAATGAAATATAATAGTTGAATATTATTTACTGAAATTGAATAGTGAATAGAAGTGTAAGTGAGACATATGAATGGAAAATATTATTTTTTAAATGATTTGTGAATTTATTTTGAAAAGCTAATTGGGTTAATAGATGATAAAGATTGAATGAGTTATAAAGAATTTATCCATGAAATGAATAATTGAATATTCATGACCATTATATGATTTTAAGTGTATGTTATGTTATTAAGTGTTCAAATTATAGAAATACCACTGAGCTCATACTCAGCGTATGGTTTGTTTCCGTACGCCGGATAAGTTAAAGTTAGATCGTTGAATCAGCATCCCAGGCTGATCCCAAACAGTAAGGGGAGAAGTATGTTCATTATTAGTAATGGCATGTAAGTGGGCCCCACATAGATTAAATCCATGGTAAGTGATAAATATTGGATTGGGCTATGCAGGTCACATAGTCGTAACTGAGTTTGGGCTAAATGGGCCATACGAGCATGTGGGCTCACTTGGGCCGAGTAATGGGCCATGGCCTATTTTCACCATTTTGACCATCTAGGTTACTTGAGTCGCTCGAGGCGACGACAGACCATCTATGAGGTAGTAATCTGTACTGGGACCCCTCAAAATTAGTAAATAACCAAAATACCCCTAAAGGGTAAAATGATTGTTTTTTCCCTCGAGGGTAAATGAATGATTTGTCTGTGATTTGTATGACTAATTTTGTGCATGAAATTCTGCATACATGACATACTGCTTGGGATTGGGATATTGTTATGGAGGAAGAAACTGTATTGGTGGCTGTGCCACATATTCTGATATTACCAGCTTTGCTGCGATTCTAGTTAGTGCCGCAACCGCTGCTAACACTGTAAGTGTAGGGATGGAGTCAGTGATTTATTCCCCACAAGTAGTGCAGGGTTGGACGGAGGCAAGTGCAGGGTTGGATGGGTTATCATGCATTATTAAAATGGTTTTGATATTGAAATGGGCTAGGCCCAACTGATATTGGTTCTGATATAGGCTAGGCCTAACTGATATTGATTCTGAGATGGGCTACGCCCAATTGATACTGTAATGGGTTGAGACCCAAATGTTAATGAATCGGGCTTCGGCCCACATATATACTGAATTGGACTGCTAGAGCCCAGATTGGTTCTAAATTCTATTTTTGATTGACTGTTTGGATGCTAGGGGATTACACACTGTGTTTTCATAAACTCACCCTGTTTTTAACTGTGCAGGTAATCCCCAGCATTAGGAGGATCAGTGGTACGAGGGACTCGAAGATGGCCACACGATTGCCTTTGGACTTTATTTATGTTTTAGATTTCGTTTTGAGTTTTTAACTTTTGTAATAAGGCCTCTTAAAGTTTTTGGATTTTAAGTTTGGGTTTTATTTAATTCGATTTATAACGGTTTTTAAAAAATACTACGTTTCCACAACATTCTCGGAACGATTTCGCATCTTAGTTTTTAACATCACGTTTTCGTAAATAAGTTACTTTTAAAATTAGCTTCCGCAACTTAAAAGAAATTTTGGGAATAGAGTTAATAACTTTTCAATGTACCACTTTATAAAATAAACTAACGTAATTGGGATTTTACTCAAGTTTTCAAATAAGAAGAATTTTCAATGAAAACATGGTTTTTGAAAAACACTTCAATGTGACACGTCAGATTCGGGTATAACTTTTAGACCGGGTTTAGGGTGTTACAATATGATTTTAAGTGTATGTTATGTTATTAAGTGTTCAGTTATAGAAATACCATTGAATTCATACTTAGCGTATGGTTTGTTTCCTGCACAGGATAAGTTAAAGTTAGATCGTTGAATCAACATCCCAGGGTGATCCCAAACTGTAAGTGGAGAAGTATGTTCATTATTGGTAATGGCATGTACCTAGCATGTCAAAAGTGGTTATTTTGGAAAGTTATTGTAAATGTTGTTATAAATGATAATGGTTGAGTACACAACTTAATTAAGTTTGGTATAAAGATGCAAATTTGGAAATAATTATAAATAGGTTTGATTAGTAAATTATCGCTAGGTTTTGTTGATAAAAATTGTGGTACCGATGAAGGTACATTGGCTAGACACTTAAGATGATCAATTTAATATGTTTTAGATGTGTTTGATCGTAATTTGAGTAAGTTAAAAGATTAGAAGTTATGTTGTTTGTGGTTTATGATTTGCAAGGTTGGTAAACTTGAATTGTAAGACTCATTTTGAGTCCACACTGCCTGGCACACGGGCGTATGTCTTGTCCGTGTGAAACTAATTTGTTCATAAGTAATAAGTCAGAGAGTTATATGGGTAAAGGACACGGGCGTGTCCCCTAGACCACACGGACGTGTGGGTACTGTTCGATAAGAAAATTTTGAAATTTTGAGAAAAATTCGTAGAGATTTTAAATTAGTCCCAAATTGATTTTACTATTCATATTGGACTTCGAGGGCCCATTAAAGGGACTCCCCAGATGAATAGACATAACACTACTGTGAGCATTCGTGCAAAATTTTCTGTACAAGCTCTGAGTCCTTTGGTACACAAGCTATACCTCAGAATAATAGATAATTATCAGATCCATTCTAAAATTCTGAATCAGAAGTTGACCTACTCTATACCCGTTTAACATGCAACTCATTATCACTTTTTCTGAGCTTTACTAATCTGTTGTAGAAACATCGGTTTATCTTTAAAATCAGCTAAAAATTGAGCCATCATCAGACAATAATAATTGGGTATTCATTGCTTATCAGGCAAACGGAGATTTTCTACTCAGACCATCAGCAATTACACTTGCTTTTCCTAAATGAAAATCAATTATCAAATCATAGTCTTTCAATAACTCTAGCTATCCTAACTGTCTCAGATTTAAATCTCTTTGCGACATCAGATAATCTTAAACTTTTATAATCAGTAAATATATAGCATTTTTCACCAACAGATAATGTCCCCAAATTTTCAGCGCAAATACAATAACTATCAATTCTAACTCTTGTATTGGGTAATTCTTTTCATATAGTTTTTAACTGTCTGGAAGTATAGACTATTATTTTGCCTTACTGTATCAAAACTCGGTCTAAGCCATTCAATAATGCATTACTGTAAATCACAAATTCCTTACCCGATTTAGGCTGAACCAAAACTGATGCTTCGGTCAACAGGGCTTTCAATTGATTAAAAATTTGCTAACATTATTAGACCATTCAAATTTTACATCTTTTTGTAGTAACCTGTCATTAATGTAGCTATCATAGAAAACCCTTCCACGAAACTTAAAAAGGGATCATATAATAAAGTTATTTCAATTATTAACATCAAAGCTTTAAATTTTTCATAAGCCACAACTATCAAATTAATTAAAAACCATAGTGTCATAGTAGGACCGACGTTTCAACCGTATATATAAAACAATACCTCAACATTAATAGTACTCTCCAAATAGAAGAAGAAAATCGAAAGTAGTGCCAATAATAACCAGTGCAGTAATACAACTTCTATAATCTGATATCCATCTTACTGAACTCCTATGATCGAGTCAAGATTTATAACAGTAACAAATGTAATTACCTCTGACCGATGAATATCTTTCACAGATAAACCATGTTTGATAGATAAGATTAGACCATAAGAATTACAAGAAAGCCAAGATAATAAAATCCAAAATGTGAAGCTATACTAAATTTTTGAAAATACAACCCATATTGAATGATAAAGAAATCGATGATTTCTTAGAGAAAATCCATAAAAGTATTATCGTCCATACGCAGTAGAAACAGCTGTGATAGAGAAAATATAAATTGTATATTTTCAATTCAAAGCTTCAATCCATTAAAAATAGAAAATAGTATCATAGGAATCTTATCATCAAGTCTTCTCTCAAACATAATTGATTAGAAAACCAAAAAAATAGAGCAATACCGCTCATGAATCAACCAAACTTACAATAATTTCGTCTATTATTATAATTAGCCAACCTTTCCATATGATACATATCACATCTAAACATGAACAATTACATATGTCTATGAGAATAACAGAACATATAGAATACCCAGAAGAGATCACTATATGATACCCGATTATAACAGTTGTATTCAGATATCTTTGTAACTTCATCACTATTTCACTGACTACTAAAGTCATTAATATTCTCACATTATTTAGTTCACTAAAGGAACTAATTCAGAAGAAATTTCTAGTTAATCGTTCTGTAGATATCATACCTGAATAAGTCAATTACTCATGAATAACTTCCTTCTTAACAGTGACATTGCATATCCTGAAAAATTTCAAAATAACCTGATATCTCTTTTAAAATAATCTCTACTTACTAACCCATTCCCAGCTCTGACTGCATTAGTAATCATTCAGCCACTGAACTTTTCATGCTCACACTTGTGAACTTAATCAATATATATATTGTGAATTTCATTGTATAAAACTGTACTGGTAAAGGGGTGGAGCTCGTAAAACCTCAAAATTTAACTTTCATATATATATATATACGTGTATAACATAGTATTTATCGTTAAAACGTTCATTACAAACATTTATTCACACCTTTATAAGTCTCTACTTATCACAAACAACATTTTTACTCAAATACTTGTGTATTGCTTTCAACATTATCAGAATTAGCTCGGTCGGAAAGCATCTCTGTCTATTAGAAAAAGCAATTCTCATCAAAGTCGGGAGATCTCACACTATCACAGATTATATAATGACATGTATTTTTAAACTTCACATATGCTATGTCCAATCTGAGAACCAACTAAACCGTAGCTCTGATACCAATAAATGTAACACCCCTAACTCGTATCCGTCGCCAGAACAGAGTTATGAAGCATTACCGAAATATACAGATCAAGTAAACAAATATTTCATTTTATACAGTATTCAGGTCATAAATCAAACATAAAGTCCCTTGTATGAACCCTCGAGGTCCATAACATGCATGAGAAATGATTCAGGACTAAACCGGACACTGAGAGAATTTTTTACAAAATCTTAAAATTTTTCATAAGTACTAGGGTCACACGCCCATGTGGTTAAGCTGTGTGGCTCACACGGCCATAGACACTCCCATGTCTTAGGCTATGTAACTCTCTGAATTGGGTCACACGGTCAAGTCACACATCCATATGTTAGACCGTGTGTAGGTGCAAGGGTCATACGGCCACATGCCTGTGTGCCAGGCCGTGTGATCAATTTTGAGCATTCTGTTTTAACATTTTAAAGATGCAGGGGACACACGGCTAGATCATATGCCCATGTGCTAGACCGTGTGTCACACACGGTTGAGACACACGCCTATGTCTCTACCTGTGTGGACAAAAATAGACTATTTTTCAAGCCACATTTCTCATACAATTTGTCTTCCTCCTACACCAATACTTTAACATATTCACAAGCCATATTTAAAACAATTTATTGAAGTCAAAACCAAGTCTCATGCATGACATAACATCACATACAAACAATGTGCTCTTAAGCACCTCAAATAATACTTTACCATCATGTAACCAAGCATACAAAACTTACTTAACTTAGCAAATTCACCTATATGCATATTTTACCAAATATGCTAGAATTAATCATCAATGTGCATGATTTTCTATCATTAAACCATTTAAGCACACACCAAACATGTTATAACCTCATTTATACATATCAAAACATATTTATCACAAGCCAATCCAATGGCTAGTTATAACTCAAACATTTACATGCCAACATTGGCTAATTAACCTATACATGCCATTATAACCATAATTAATTTACCATATATATATGAAGATGGGCCGATAGATAGTGTGAGTGATCTTCGTCAATGCTTTCAATCCAACGAGCTTTCGAATTACTATAGAACAGGGAAAAATAAAACAGAGTAAGCATGAAATGCTTAGTAAGTTCGTATAACATGGTAATTAACTTACTATTCATTTATGTTCAAAATAAACATGCAAGGCACTATCAACCAATTTGGTCACAGGCCTTAAACACATATTCTCATCATGTTAGCCAAGCAATCACATATAATTGTCCTTAATTATAGATGAACAAAGTCAGCAAGTCAGTTCCAGATTCCAATAACAACCAATTCATGCATCAGTATATTAGGTAATATAATTTCCATGTACTTCATGTACATACAGGTAATAGTTCGTTTCTAAGTCATATTATCTCATCAAGATACATGTATGAGCTTAATAATAACCAGATTACCATATACATAAACTTTTCGCATCATGAATTCATATAACATTTCGAAATCACACCTAGGTATTTCAAGTACATTTTCATAATAATTCGTCCCGATTTTAGTATTCCATGTTGGAACTTTGCCTATTAGATCATTTGAAATGTTAGTGTCACACGGATAATACACTCAAGGTGTTCAAATCTATAATCATGAATGAACGTATTCATCGAAAAAATTCCATGTTCATATATTATTATCTAGTATTTTCATATATCATGTATCATCATTTTCATGTAATTCAGGTAGATATGTGTATTAATTCATTTCGTGTTCATATTTTCTCATGTCAGGATTTTGCCTGTTGAATTTATTTGAAATATTGATGGACACCCAAGTAGTATACATGAGGTATAGCAATCAATTATTTGTCAATTCATGTTCAGGTGTACCCATTAGGGCACATAATCATGAAGCACACTCTCGAGCCATTTAACAGGATGCCCAGTTGAGCCATGTAACAGGACGCTTATCCGAGCTAAACAGGAAACTCATAAGAGTTTAAAACAAGAAGCTCATTGAGCTTAACAGGTAACTCCGAAGAGTTATGAACATGTAAAATTTACAGCCCATGTATTTCATAAAATTCATAATTTTTCCATGAATTTTTACAACTTTACAATTTAGTCCTAAAATCATAATTTCATCAAAATTCACTTTACAAAAGTTGTTTATCTATCAACAACCTTTCATTTTCTACCATTAAATTCAAAATTCCAGCATACTCATCCATGGAAAAACCCTAGTACTTTGATAACTTCAAAAATTAGTCCCCAAGATAGCTAAATTATGCTATTATGATCTCGAAAATATAAAAATCATTAAAAACGGGGCAAGAATACTTACCTAATCAAGCAAAATAAGTTGGCTTGAGCTTAGGTTTCCATGGCTAGGGTTTCCATGTTTTTAATTTGGGAAAGATAATATAAATGATGATATTTTTAATTTTTTTATCATGTATCATCTTTTATTATTTCACTTTCTAATTTCATCCTTTTCTTTATTTTGTTTTCCATGGATGAATCATCATCATTAATGACTAAGCATTTTTAATGGTCTATTTGACATATAAGGGCCTCACATAGGTATTTAATCCTTTTAGGTATTAGAACTCAACTTTTGCACTTTGTGCAATTTGGTCCTTTATCAAATTAAACATTTAATCGGTAAAATTTCTTTATGAAATTTTTATACGACATTACTATCATACTATAGACCGTAAAATAATATAAAATAATTTTACTTCCGAAATTAGATTTGTGGTCTCAAAACCACTATTCTGATTTTACCGAAAATGGGTTGTTACACCATGTCTCTTTATCCGATGCCCTATAACAATATCTTCTCGTACCATGCAATGGAACTTTTCCCAGTAGAGTACAAGGTTTGTTTCTTCTCATAGCCTTAGTAACTTGGCTAGATTGGCAAGGTAATCATCATATGTGTCTCCAAACACTGAAAAATCATCCATAAACACTTCAAAATACTTTCCAACCATGGCAGTAAAAATAGACATCATACATCTTTAAAATGTAGTAGGTGCATTACATAAACCAAATGGCATGTGCCTCAATGCAAATGTACCATACGAGTACGTGAATGTTGTTTTGTGTTGATCCTCCGGCGCTACGGTAATCTGATTACACCCTAAGTATCTATCGAAAAAATAGTAATAGTCTCACCCCGCGAGTCTATCTAGCATGTGATCCAAGAACAACAAAGGGAAGTGACTTTCCTAGTCGCCTTGATCAACTTTCGGTAATCAATACAAATTCTCCATTCCGTAACCATTCTAGTTGGTATCAACTTATTGTTTTCATTCTCTACTAACTTGATACCTCCTTTTTTTGGCACGCACTAAACCGGGCTTACCCATGAACTATCTGAGATGGGATCAATTATACCCGCATTTAACCACTTAACGATTTCTTTCTTTACCACGTCTTTCATGATGGGGTTCAGTATTTGTTGTCCATCAATCGTCCCTTTCTCGCCATCTTCCAAGATGATCATCTGTATGCATACAGATAGACTAATGTCATGAATATCGACTATGGTCCATATGATAGCCTTCTTGAATTGTTTCAACACTAGGATGAGTTTCTCTTTTTGCTCTTAAGTCAACTCTGCTGAAACAATCACAAGTAAAATAGAAACGTTACCTACATAAACATATTTTAAATGTGAGGGAAGTACCTTCAGTTCTAATTTAGGTGGCTCCTCAATTGACGCTTTGGTTGGGTATAATCCCTACTTCCTAATTCCAAAGACTCAAAGCGGGATTATGGATTAAATCCCCTTTGATTAGCTTCTAATAAAGCTAAGTATTCTTCTCCCTGTTCATCACTTAGGGGTCTGACATCAAAATTTTCTCCAATAGGTTCTCAACAAAGTTGAGTTCATTTTCCATGACTAATTCCTCTAACTCAGATATCGCAGAACAATAATCAACTATGTTAGGAAATAGCATAGACTTAAAAACATCAAAAGGTGGGTCATTCCAATTGCTAGGAATGGCCCTCCTAGGTTGATTAGCACCTTTTTATCTGCTTCAAAGTCTAGAATAACAAAGTTAGCATGGAAAATAAATTTATCTACACATACTAATACATCCTCGATTTTTCCTTCTCGATGTACTAAAGATCGATCTGCTAATTGAAGTGTAACCGTAGTAGGTCTAACTTGTAACACCCCAAACTCGGCCGAGACGTTATGGCTGAATTTGGAATGTCACATGATATGGAGTTTGAAATTGAATTTGACGAGTTAAACCCGTTCCACTTACTTAATCTTTATTTTACCATGGAGTAGAAATACATGGTTTTTGTTGTGATTAAAATGTATCTCTTTTACGCGAAAGCTTTAGAAACATTCTAATTTAGGAAAAACAGTTTTTATTTACGAAAACCTTAGTTTTTAGGAAAATTGAGTTTGATGAGCTGCAGTTTAAATAATCATAAAACCGTATAAAGTCCCAAATTAGAACCAAACAGTCCAAAATTACATCAAAAACCCCAAATAAGTAATAAAAACTGGAAGTAAATGGAAAGCCAGTCTAAAATTTTACGTGTGGCCACCATCGAGTCCTCCGCTACACCAATCTGTCAAGACTGGGGATTACCTGTACAGATTAAATAGAAAATGGGGAGTTTTCACAAACTCAGAGTGTAATCCCACAAAAAACATACAGAATAATCATCAGAAGTTAGAAATAAACAGTCTGGGGCTGGAGCCCATTACAGAATCAATTCGGGCATTAGCCCATTCAGATGCAGAATCAGATACAAATTAGGGCTGTAGCCTAATCAGATTTAGATGTAGAACAGAATATCAGAATCCTACCCACCAGCCTCTGTAACACCTCAAACCCGGCCTAGACGTTATGGCCGAATTTGGCGTGTCACATCAAAGTGTTTTTCAAAAATTGATCTTTTCGGTAAAAAATTGTTACTAAGTTTAAGTCCTTTTATTATTATTTAACAAAAGTTCTCGTCAAAAAGTTTACCTTATTAACCATCAGTGTTATATTAAATTGATTTAAAGACGCGGAAGCTTTTTAAATCGATAAAGTTTAAAACGCGTGTTTTAGAAAATAGTAATTGTTTTAAAAACTTGTCTTTACCTAAACTAGCCGTTTAATATAAGAAAAAAAATCCCAATTAAAACTTAAACCCACAAATGGCCTTATTACATAATCAAAAAACCCAATATGAATTTTAAATAAATAGAGTCAAAAGTAGAACATCAGCAATCGTGTGGCCACCTCTGAGTCCCTCGCGGCTCCAAACCGTCTAAGGCTGAGGATTACCTATACAGTTAAAAGAAAGGGTCGGTTTACAAAAACTCAGTGTGTAATCCCAATAACAAACAAATAGCGAATAACACAGTCTGGGCCTAAGCCTAGATCGGTAACAGTCTAGGATTGAGCCCTATTCAGTATCAGTACAGTCTGGGCCTTAGCCCTATACAGTAATAATGTGGGCCTAAGCCCAATGCAGTATCAGTACAGTGTAATGCAATTATGCATCCCACCCAAATCCAGCCAGCACACCACCCGTACTAACCAACATACCATGTAGGGATATAAATAGACCGACCCAACCAGCACACCGAAATCGCAGCAAAGCTGCCAGTAATAATAATGCAGCATAGCTGCCAGAAACAGTAATGTGGCAAAGCCACTAGTAATAGTGAATGTGACATAGTCACCAGTATAGTACTTCCTTTATATCAAAATCCCAACCCCATGCAGTATGTCATGTCATGAATATTACGTGTATGCAAAGTCATACTCAGTACAATCATATATGTAAAACATAAGCACATCAGACATACGGAACATAAGGGCATAATCGTCATTTTACCATACAGGGGTATTACGGTCATTTTACCCTATAGGGGCATTACTGTCATTTTACCCTTTAGGGGTATTACGGTTATTTTACCCTAAAGGGGCATTACGGTCATTTTACCCTACATGGGCATTTCAGTCATTTTACCTTACAGGGGCATTACAATCATTTTACCCTACAGGGGTATTACGATCAAATAACAACCTCTCTGAAGGTCTACAGTCACCTCGAATGACACAGATAACCTAAATGATCATAATGGTATAAATAGGCCCAAGGTCCATTACTCGGCCCAAGTGGGCCCACACGCTCGTGTGGCCCATTTAACCCAAATTTAGTTACGACTATGTGACCCACATAGCCCAGTCCAATATTTATCACTTACTATGAATTTAATCTGTGTGGGGCCCATGAGCCCATTGGGCCCACACGACCCGTTTCGATCCAACGTGGCACATAACGGCCCAAGCCCACGAAAACGCTCGTGGTGGCCTTTACAATCTATCGCCCATGATATGTGGGCTCAATGTACCCCACGAGTGATGGCACGCTCATGCGGCCTCAAATGCCGAAGTTTCGGCACTTCGGCTTTTCGGCTTTTGTTGATTTACAGTAAGAAAGGGTGTGGTTACACACATTTTCCGACTTCTTGACAATGACAGATTTTGGTGCATAGTTACACACCTGTTTGCAAAAACAATGTGAATAGTCCTCGAGTACCAAAACCTATATCCATTCACAACACACGATTAATCACATATTAATAGGAATACAACAAACCTTAATCAATATACTTAGTCACTTAAACCACAACCACCTACCTTGCTTGAGCCAACGAATATTCGCACCTAATTGTTGATCAAGAGCGATTACCCACTCATTAATTAAAAACTGCAAATGAATAGAACCTCCTATTAACATATATTTATGAAAATAATTGATCCATAGCTAAACACATACTCACCGAAGTCGCAAAACGTAGAATCGAATAGAATTCAAAGTTAGCAGAGAAGGCAAAAGAGTAATTTTGGCACAGTGGTGGTAAAAGTACGATGGAATGTTGGCAATAAAAGAGAACAAGGGAGGGTTCTAAACTTAGCAATAAACCCCAACCTCCGGCAGTAACCCCAGGTAAAACGACAGCCTAAAGAAAAGGAAGAGAAAAGAATTGCTTTCACAGAAGAACCAAACAATAATCGTCCAAGAAAAAAACTTGTCAAAACCAAAACTGTTGAAAGGGAAAAAGGGTTTAAAAATCAGTCCAGAGAGAAAGCAATTGAGAAAGGAAAGAGAAGAAGAATAATAAAATAGGCCACAGTCTCTAGGCTACAAAAATAAAAAAAACGATAGAATTTGAGTAAGGGGGAAGTATGTACTCGGTTTAAAGAGAAAGAAAAAGAAATAGTTTTAAAAGGAGGAGAGTAGAAGAGGCAAAAAGATGAGAGTCGAGAAACTTGAAGAAGAGTGTACCACCAAAACCAGCAAAAGGGAAAAGGAACTATCATAAACTCTTTTACACTAATCGGCCTCTAGAAAATAAAAGAAAAATCCCAAAATGTTACAAACCCGAAGAAAAAAACACTTATTTCCCTAAACTAAAATTCCTTAGTACTTTACTCTCCAAAACCGGCACGCTCCTCTCCCACACCTCCACCTCCCTTGATTTTCTCCAAAATTTTCTCCTAAAAATCCTCATTTATCTTCTCCATGATTTCCTCCATAATCCGCTCCTTAACCAGTTCAAACTTCCCTCAACAGAGTTTCAATTAACCTCTACTTCTCACATGGCAAGAGAACAAAATAAATACTCTTCTTACCTTGCCACGACTTGAACCTTAGACCTCAAGAGAATTCCACACGCCACCTACCACTGCACCACAAGCTCTTTTTGTGGCACATTTTACCCACAAATATTTATAAGGCCTACAAGCTAAAGCCAAGGTTCACTTAAGGGGAAAAACTAAAATTTTTGCAAAAGCCCAGACTTGAACCCAGACTTATCAAACACTCCCAACCACACCCAAATCACTTAGCCAATAAAGCAAACATGAAATTTGTGCCACTTTATTACTTAACTAAAATATTTATTAGCAATGTCCTAACCGCTCCCATGCTCAAAGCCCAATACTTCTAGGCCCAATTTGGGGGCGTTACATTCTCTATACACACCATCTCCATCCAACCCTACACACCATGTGGGGATAAAATCAACCCACCCATCCCTGCACACCATGCTGTACCGAAACACTGCACATAAACAGATATTTGTAGCTGAGCTGGCATATAACAGGCTTAAGAGCCCTTCAGACACTTCCTCCAATAAATCATTAACCCACCCTTATGCAATGCAACGTACAATAAATGGCATCCTAATATGCAATAACCATTCACACAATCAGTTTAGTATTATCAGACTCAGTACAGATATCATACAATAGATCACACGTTTAGGGGTCCAGATAATGCTTACCGACCCTTCAATAGGTGACAGTCGACTTGGGCGACCGGTGCAACCTTACAGAACTGTTTCAGGAAAATGGGCTTACACGCTCTGTAGCCTGCCCATGTGGCCCACACGACCCAAAATGGCCTTGTCCATGTGGATCATACGACCTGGCCCAGAATCCCACATGCCCGTGTGGTTCACCCGTGTTGGCCCACACGTCCGTGTAGCCCATACAGCCCAACCCAGTTGAGCCCGTGTGTCGCACACGGCCTACCTAGCTATCACATTGTTGTGTCATACGCGCATGGCCTAGCTCCTCGATTACACGCCCGTTTACCATCACACAGCCTACCACACAGGCGGCCACACGCTCGTGTGGCGTTGATAGATTGGTATTTTAGCTTTTCGCTGACTCTCGTTTTCTGCGTTTCGAGTACATACCTGGTACCTTTTAATACTAAAACCACACTCGAGACGACCAGTACCTAAAATTGACCAATCTAACACCAACATTAGTCTTAATACTAGAATTAATCCGAAAACACCACTTCCACAATAACTCAAAATATCCACTTAGCGCTTACCTCGAAACCCTGAATGATTTAACTACCAAACGGCACTAAGGTAGCCCTTTTTACACCCGGTTCTCTGCTGTCAAAACATCATACACAAACCTCAGATCAGAACTTAAAAATCAAACTCCAAAGCACAAAGATTACTTACCAACTAAGGCTGAAAGCATAAAATAGCTTCTCGAGGAGTAAAAATGAATGAACAACAAAGGGAAAGGTGTTGATTAAGATAAAAAACAACAAGAAGAGGGGAAAAAAGAGAGTGGCCGTCAGTTTTCGAGAAAAGAGGGAGAGGAAGCCAAAAATTTGAAAAAAAAAATCAGAATAGGTAATATTCTGATAACTTCCCCCATAATCTCCTCAAATATCTCACCACTATCCCATTAACAACCTACTACTCAGAATCCCCTTTCAACACAACTCTAGCCGAAATTAGGAGCAAAAATACTATCCCTTTCCTACTCAGCGATTCGAACACTAGACCTCTAACACATCAACACTCCACTTAACCACTAGACCAGCAGGCCCATTCTGATATGTTTTCACAAATAATTAAATAAAAGTCTACTGAGCAGAGATAGGGCTTTATTCATAAAAATACCAAAAGTCGCCTCAGTTGTGGCTTGAACCTGGGACCTCACACACACACCTAGAACACTTAACCACTGAAGCAGATACACAGTTGTGTAATATTTTATCAAAACATAAAATTAAAACTTGGGGCGTTACATAACCTCACCTATCCCCAACTTCCTAAATGTGGACATGGACATCAAGTTGGTGCTCGCACCCAATTCGAATAGTGCCTTACCATAATACGTTGCTTCAATGTTGCAAGGTATGGTAAAACATCCAGGATCCTTTAACTTTAGGGATAGTTTGTCCCTAAGATATGCACTGCATTCCTTCATCAGGGCTACTATCTCAAATTCTCCTAGTCTTTATTTCTTGCACAGGACATCATTCATGAATTTGACGTAGTTTGGCATCTGTTCAAGTGCTTCTACCAACAGGATGTTGATATGAAGTTGCTTAAGTACGTCTAAGAACTTCTTGAATTGGATTTCTTACTTCTACTTCTGAAGTCTTTGAGGGTAGAGTGGTGAAGGATTATTTATTGGAACTATTTGATTTGTCTTTTGTCACAGTTCTGCATCTAACGAAGTTGTCTGTGTATCAAGTTTTGCAAATTCTGGTTCTGGTGAAGCTAGAATTTCAACACTTGGTTGAACTTCCACTAAATCTTGAGCATCAGCTGGCTCCTTTTCAACTTCGACAGTGTTGGGCTCTAATGTCTTTTTGCTCCTCAATGTCAATAATTTACAATACTCTTTCCTCGGATTTCTAAGATTCTCCGTATCACTAGACAAAGCACATTGTGGAAGATTTTTGAGTTCAGTGGCAAGCTGGCCCATTTGATTTTCCAGGTTTTTCAATAGGATGGTTGGCTTCGGATTAAGGCATCGTTTTTGGCTATGTATGTCTTCAACAAGTTTTCTAAGCCATTGAAAGATTCAACTTGAGGTTGCTTCCAAACTTGTTAGGTAAAAATAGGTGGTTGGGTCGGTTTAGGTTGGGCATAAGTGTTACTAGGTCCAGCCCCTTGGTTACTCCAAGAGAGTTTAGGGTGGTTTCGCCAAGATGGGTTATATAAATTGGATTGCAGTCCTTGCCTTCCTCAGTTCTGGTTCTGGTTACCCATGTAATACACAAATTCTGGGTTTGATGGACATTCTTCGAACAAATGCCCTTCTCCACAATAAACACAGGCTATATTTTCAAATTGATTGGATGGCTGAGCTATAAAATTATTAAACCCATTAGTAGTAAAGTTTTTAAGCATCGATGATATTGAGGTTGCTTGAGATGTAAGTGAAGTGAGAGCTTCCATTTCATGTACTCCAGCGACTCGTCTTCCTGATGTTGCTTGATTGGTTGGCCATTGATAATTGTTGCTAGCAATCCTCTTAATGATTTCATAAGCCTCGTTATAAGACTTAGAAAGGAAGCAACATTAGTAGAAGCATCCACTACCATCCTCATGTAAGCCTTAAGAGCATTATAGAATGTCTCAAGTTGAATGCAATACGGGATTCCATGATAAGGGCACTTTTATTTAATAATTCTTTGTACCTTTCTCATGCCTCATACAAGGACTCATCATCTATTTGTTGGAAAGTAGTGATCTCATTCCTGAACTTAGCATTCTTACTAGGTAGGAAATACTTCATAAGGAATATTTCTGCTAACTCTTGCCATGTGGTAATGGAATGTGGTGGCATGAGTCCAACCAGGCTCGAGCTTTGTCCCTCAATGAATATGGGAACAACTTTGATCATAGTGCATATTCGGGTATTCCGGCTAACATAAAGGAATCACTCACCTCCATAAACAGTCTTAAGTGAAGGTGAGGATCTTCGGTAGGCATTCCACTGAATTGGCCTACTATCTGAAACATTTGGAGCATAACTGGCTTCAGCTCAAATTGTTGTGCCTTGATCTCGAGTTTCCTAATACCTAGATTAAGATCATGAAACACTGGCATAGCATACTATCTTAGAGCTTTATCCCTATCATTAGTAATAAGGATAGGATTTTAAGCAGGGTTTGCTATGTTTCCTTGATTTAGATTTTCATAGTTCGTCTCTTCGGTCCTTCTTTGAACTGCTTGTCTTCTTCATTGTCAAAAGGTTCTTTCAATCTTAGGGTCTATAGGGAGTAAATAGATAATTCGATCAATACTCGTAACCTGAAACAAACATAAAAAAATTAATTAAGTTAAAATTGAATAGAAAATTTAACAAAAATGTAAAATTAACAATTTCAAAAAGAATGACTTTTAAAATAGTCACCGGCAACGACGCCAAAAACTTGGAACGATGGAAATTTGCAAGTGTACTCAATCGCAACAAGTAATAAAGTGATAAGTAAATGTCAAGTTATCGTACCCACAGGGGTTATTTAAGAAAATTGTTTATGAAATGAAATTCAAACACTTTGGTGATTAAAAATACTTTGATTTTGAGGAAGTGATTAAAAACTAAATTTTAACTAAGTAAAATAAAAATAAATGTTCCAATCCACAATTTCAAAAGATGATTTTAATCAAGATGACATAATTGTGTTAGATTAATTACATTTCTTAACTAAATATTACTAAAACAATGTTCATGTTGTTACGAATAAATTCATGGCAACTTGGTAATTTGTTAACTATAGCACATACAGACTTACAAAATTAACTAATCTCTTGAACATATTACTATACCAATTCAAACAATTAATCAATTTTAATAAGAAAATAAAAGATTAAGTGAAGTAACAATATATACCTACATTGAAAAAGTTTAATCACAATAATCTTGCAAGTTATGCAAGGTTAATGTACTGTTTAATACCGCCACTAATTTAACCCTCCGCTACCTTAGAAGATTAAACATGCACTGATTAAGTATTGTGTTAATTAATTACAATTTCAATGCGATTAATAATTAATTCTTAGTTATCTTAAAATTGTAATGTAAGAATAACATAATCATGATTTTACTTAATCAAACAATTTACCAAGACCTATAACAACACAAACGTAATTTTAATAACTTAAGTGGACGAAATGCAATCAACCTAACACGAATAAAATTTATTCCATGTTCATTAAATTAAGAATATCAACATAAAAAATATTCATAGACATGTTCATAACAACTACAATAAAAAAATTAAAGGATAGGAAACTAGAATCAAAATTCGGTGTTTCTCCAAAGCCTGACTAGTTTGCTCTGCTCCTCCTTCTCCGCTCATTCTTGTTGAAACGAGGCTTCTACAAGTACTTAAATATGCTACCAATGGTGGCTGAAGGACTCTTGTCGAAGATGGAAATCGGCAAGAGAATGAAAGAAAAAAATTAGAAAGCAAAAGAAGGTTTGGAAGAGAGAAAATGAGAGAAGTGTGGAATGAAGGTGTGAGAGGTGTGTTGAAATAAGAAGCAAAGAGGGGTATTTATAGGTGGGACTGGCTGCTAAAAATAGCAAAAAATAAGCAGCCATAGAGCCCCCCTTGGCCGGCCACACATGTGGCAAGTTTGAAGGTTTCGAACTTGCTAAATTTAGCTTGAGGTGAATCTTTAAAAGCACAGAAAGTGGAGGGGTTTGAATGCAATTTCAAGGAAAATTCAAGGGCTGATTTGCAAGCCAAATAATAAGCTAATTTGAGCTGATTGGGTCAGCATGTTGGACAGTTTTGGGCAACCCGTTTGCTCGGTTGGATCAGTCTTTCAGACCAACACAATTGGGCCTCCTTTCATAATTTAATTAATAATAATTATTTAACACAAAATAAATTGGATTAAAATAAAAATTAATTATATTATGTATTAATATTCATCATTTGGACCCTCTTAGGCTGAAAAATTAATTCGCCTCAATACTTCAGAAATCGCTTCCAGTTTTGAACTTCTAGTAGTATCTACCGAGCCAATTTTCACCCTTTGTGCAAATCTGTCGACAATAAATTAAAATTTATGAAATTTTATTATAAAATTAATTAAAATTAAATATGTTAATAATTTAAGTACAATTTAAGTACAATTTAATTATTTTATAATTATATTATATTTTTTTATAAGAATTACACTGAAACTACATGAATTTGTGTTAAAAGGGGCATGAAAAAGTATATATATTTTTGTGCTTCCATCTAACAGACTTTAAAAACACATAAAATAATAGTGGAAAATGCTACTATAGCACCTTTGTAGATGACTACTCTAGATATACAAAGGTATATCTTCTAAGATCAAAAGTTGAAGCTGATAAAACCTTTCTTTTTTATAAAACAGAAGTAGAAAACCAGGTTGATAGGAAAATAAAACATCTTAGATCTAATAAAGGTGGTGAATATGACACTAATTTTCTTAAAGAGGTTTGTGAGAAAAACGACATTATACACAAATTTTCTATTCATTATGTCCTATAAAAAAAGGGTATAGCTAAAGGGAAAAAATTGAACTCTAAAAGATATGACGAATGCTTTACTACTAAGTTCTGGTTTACCTGACAGTATATGGGGGGAGGCCGTACTTTCTACAAACCATATTCTTAATAGACTGCCTCAAAAAAAAATTAGATTGTACCCCATATGAATTGTGGAAATGTTATGACCCTAATCTGCAATACTTTAAAGTGTGGGGGTGTTTACTAAAAGTAGGTTTGACTGCTTTTAAAAAGAGCACTATCAGACCTAAAACTGTTGATGTTGTATTTGTTGGTTATGTTCTAGATAGTGCTGCATATATATTCATGTCTTTGCATGATCATTCTATATGTGAATTTAGAGATGTTGTCTTCTAATAGCAACATACAAACAAATAAAAGGTGTAAGTGGCGAGGACATGATATAAGTCTCATTTCTGCAAGCAAAATTTAGGATTAAGGCAATGTGTTCCCATTCCTACCCCTCATACAATTCAACCAAGACATTCCAAGCAATTCTCATGCAATTCTAACAGTGATATACCAACAATTTCAAGAAAACGAGGAAATTTAAATTCGTGAGTTTTGAAACTTCACACACACAACAATCACCTAGGTCTGAGAGCTATTGAACCTAGGGCTCTGATACCATCCAATGTAACACCCTATACCCAGCCTGATCGCCAAGCCCAAATACGAGATGTCACACCATCTTCTCATGTCATATACGACAACAAAAGCTCATTCAAAATAAATCATCCATCGTTTCATTACTCATGATGGTTTTAAGCCACTCAAACTTGATAGTTATCATTTCCAAAACATGTTCGTAGGTATCAATACTGGCACTAGGGTATCGATATTTTCTTTAAGTGGTATCAGTACCACTTGGAAAAATGATACCAAACTCGCATTTTATTTCTTGGTTAGAAACCTAAAACTCGAAAACTATCGGTACCTGTCATGAAATATCGATTCTTTAACTCTGAGTATCGATACTCGAGCAAAGGTATCGATACAAAATCTCTATTCTAGCTTCCTACACGTTTCAAGAATAGAGGTATCAATTTTTAAAACCCAATTATCGATACCTCTGCTTTAGACCTCAAAAATGCAGCATACATATGCAGTTAACTCATCGCAAATATGTTTCTAATCATCATGCATCAATTGCTAAAACAAATAACCATCCAAACGCCTTAATCAATAGTTCAAAATACCAAAAACATGTCCGAGCAAGTATCATCATTCCATCATCAGTATTCATAAACCAAAGTAAATATATGTACTCATAAACCTCTAAAAAAACAAAAGCAAGACCGATAGATAGTCCAAACACATCAAGGCATTAGACAAGTCTATCACATTGCCTTTTCCTAAAATGTAAATAAAGAACACCTACGGAATAACACAGACTTGGCTTGGGTCACCTCTCGAAAAACCACATCGCTCACACCGGTATGCAACTAATCTGCAACGAGTAAAAAAGGGGGTAGGTAAGCATAACAAGCTCAGCGAATGATTAGAATAACCACATCGTAAATGTGTCATCATGCATCCACAAGACAACCATATATAAGTACGATTACAAAATTCTTACGTCTAGTGACATATAGTACCTTTACATGCATTATCTATTAGTTCATTTACACAGCATTTACGTACTCATGTAAACATGCATCTTGAAACACATATTCATTCAAGCATATATTATATTTCACACAAGTCACATATAATGATAAATTGGCACTTGAGGTATGAAACATAAAGTGAGCTCTATCGTCACTAAATGGATACACAGATCTCTAACACACCACATAGACTCATAGAGTCAAACATGTCCCATAAGTGAAGCATATATCTAGCACTCTTATTATTTCCCCTCACATGTCTCGTTGAATAGAGCTTAGCTCTCATTCCCTTATACCTCAACCATGTCCTACGGCCTCAACACCCAAAATCACTATACATATAAATGAGAACTCACAATCCTATGGCATGCTAACTATATCCACTGGTTTCAAGATCGCAAGTGTAACACCCCAAACCCGGCCTGGAAGTTTGGCTCGAACTTGGCGTGTCACTTTGAAGTGTTTTTCGAAAACCATGTTTCCATTAAAAACCCTTCTTAACAATTAAAAACTTATACCCTTTTTAAAACCTTGTTAGAAAACCTCGGCTGAATAACATTCTTAACAACTTTGTAAAAATCTTGGTAGTTGCGGAAACTTACTTTAAAAACAATTGCGGTTACGTGATGTTTCGAATAACAGTAGTTGCTTTGGAAAATCGTGTTCTAATACTAGCAATTATAAGAACAATAAATAAAATTCCAAATTTGAAATCCAGAAAATTACAACGGCTTTACTACAACCCACATAAAATAATTTAAAGGTAATAATCAAAACTGTAACATAACAGTGTGTGTGGCTTCCTCCGAGCCCCTAGCAACCCCGATCCATCTAAGGCTGGAAATTACCTGAAAGGTTAATAAACGGGGTGAGTTTACGAAAACTCAGTGTGAAATCCCCTACTATAAAAAGGAACAGTCAGTCATCTAAAAGAAATAAAAGTCTGGCCCCAGCCTTACTTACAATTTCAGTACCAATTGGGTCTTAGCCCATTACAACAGACAGTACCAGATGGACCTTAGCCCATTACAGAATAAGAAACATTATCAAAATTGGAATCAAAATGAGAATCAGAATCAGAATCAGTAACAGAATCAGAATCAGAATCAATATTAGTAACAGAATCAGAATCAGAATCAATATTAGGTGACAGAATCAGAATCAGAATCAGTAACAGAATTAGAATCAGAATCAGTATTAGTAACAGAATCAGAATCAGAATCAAAATTATGTGACAGAATCAGAATCAGAATGTGAATGCAATCCCAACCCAATCCAGCCGTATACACCCCCGTACCAACCTTACACCATGTGGGGAGACAACTCGACCCACCCATCCGCTACACACCACAGAATTTGCAGCATGGCTGCCAGAACAGATATCGTGACAAAGTCACCAGATACAGATATTGTGGCAGAGTCACCAGAATCAGATAATGTGGCAAACCCACCTAACAGAATACGTGGCACAAAGCCATAGATAACTGTAATAACTTTGGCACATAGCCATCAGTGACGGTAATATAACTGGCGCACAGCCTTCGGTAAATATGATCGACACAGAGTCGTCAACAAATATGTTAGGCACATAGCTACAGGTAAATACGTTTGGCACGAAGCCATAGTCAAGATGGCACAAAGCCATATTTAGGTTGGCACAGAGCCATTAATAACGGGTCTATAATCGGCACGAAGCCTACAACAACGGCACACAGCCTTCGGTAGCGTGATCGGCACTTAGCCATCGATCGGTCAACAGATATTGTGACAAAGTCACCAAATACAGATATTGTGGCAGAGCCACCAGAACAGATATTTGTGGCATAGCCACCAGAACGCTTCCTCCGTACAAAATCCCAACCCATACAACATGTCATGTATGCAGAATGTCATGCCCATATTTGAATCAAACAATCACAGTCAAGTCATTCATATCACCAACATATATTCACAATCAAATCCGTCAAACACACAGTCCAAGTCAGTCACTTGCCCACAAGGGCAAAACAGTCATTTAACACCCTAGGGGCAAAATGGTAATTTTACCCCACAAGGGTATCTCGGTAATTCTACCCTACAGGGGTATTTCGGTATTTCTACCCTACAAGGGTATTTCGATAATTCTACCCTACAGGGGTATTTTGGTAATTCTATTCTATAAGGGTATTTTAGTAATTCTACCCTATATGGGTATTTCGGAAATTCTACCCTACAGGGGTATTTCAGTAATTGCACAATTAAGGGTAAAACGGTAATTCTGTAAATCGAGGGTAAAACGATAATTTTGTAAACTGAGGGTAAACTAGTAATTCTGTAAATCAAGGGTAAAATGGTAATTTTACAAATCGAGGGTAAAACGGTAATTTTATAAATCGAGGGTAAAGCAGTAATTCTGTAAACTGAGGGTAAAACGGTAATTCTGTAAATCGAGGGTAAAACAGTAATTTTATAAACTGAGGGTAAAACGGTAATTCTGTAAATCGGGAGTACTTTGGTAATTTTACAAGTCGAGGGCATTTCAGTAATTGGTAAACTAAAGTATTCTAAACATGGATAACAATACGAATGGGCCTAAAGCCTATTCTCGGCCCAAATGGGCCCACACGCTCTTGTGGCCCTTTTAGCCCAAACCTAGCCACAGATATTCGATTCACCTAGCCTAGTCCAATATTTACTACACAATCAAACAACTTATCCAATTGGGCCCGTAGGCCCATTGGGCCCACATGGCCCCTTTCGGCCCATCGCGGCCCGAAGTAGCATCCAACAACAAGAGTAGTGATAAATACACACCTGATTGGAGACTGGAGTTAATCCATGATCCGAGCACTCTTAGCCGATGCCCAACCCAAACGAGCACGCCATAAAGCGAAAGGGATCAGCCAAGAAAGGTACCTTTACTCTCCTCATGGTTCTCTCTATTTAAAGCCAGCTTCCCATCCACTCTTATGTTAGCTTCCCGATGTGGGATCCCTCTAACATCAGAGTTTAAATTCAACACCAACTCTTGCCGCCCCCTGTTAGCAAAATAAATGCTCTTTGCCTGCTATGGGATTCGAACCCATGCCTCCCCTCAAATGCTCCACACGCCACTTGCCACTAAGCCACAAGGCTTTTTTGTGTCACAATTTCTCCAACAATATTCTTAAGGCCTACCTACTACACCCAGGGTTTGATTCACCTTAAACCAAATTTTTTGCTAGAGTCCAGGTTTAAACCCAGGACTTCTCCAACACTTCTCAACACACTTAACCACTAAAACAAGCCTTCATTAACGAAATTTGCATGGACAACAGAATATTATAAGCTGCCTTCAACCGCTCCCATGCTCAAGACCCGAAACTTCTAGGCCCAAATTCAGGGTGTTACAGCAAGGCCAAAATTTTCGAAAACAATCACATATCACTTATATGAGCTTCTCATCACTATGCACAAATTCATAATCATATAAGCACAAAATCACAAGATAAATATAGATACAAGAAAAATTACACTCGGAATCTAGAGTAGGAGTTTAAGCTACTACAAATTCCCAAATAACACATTACTAATGTCTATGAGCAGTGATTCCAAACACTTACCACTATGCTTTCACCAAGAAGTCGAAAGCTTAAACTAAATCTTCCTTTAACTTTTAAAAGGCTCCAATGAATCCAATGCTTTACACATAATAACCATACAAGATTCACAATCAGATAGTACCCAAAGACTCACTTAAACAAACCAAAACATCAACCTATTCTAAGTTCTCAACCTTTAACATGACAAACTTAGAATACTCGTAACTCAGTCTACACTTAACCTTTTTGCCTAAAACGAATTTCGTTCACCTAATTAGGCTCCGTTTGTTTCATTGAAAATGACTTCTGGAAATGATTTCTGGAAAATGATTTACTTTTCTAGAAAAGCTAATATTTTTTGGTGTTTGGAGGAATCTGTGTAAAATATTTTCTGTTGTTTGGTAGATTTCTTAAAAATATTTCATAAAAGTTGTTTTCAATTAAAAAAAACATACATTTGAGATGTTCTTATTTTTTTTCATTGTTTAATTGAATTTATTTTTATCTATAATTTTATATTTTACATTTTTTTGCATATATTAAAAATATTATGTTAAATTTAGATTCATTACAATGTCATTTTTTAATTACATGACTACTAAGTGAGTATTTTTTATTTAAAAATGTGACATCAACAAAATTGACAAAAAAATTAACGATGTCAATAATTGGACTTGATTTTCAAATTTGAAAAGTAAAAGGACTAAATCCTTGAGAATAAAAGTACAAAAACTAAATTACAAATCTGTGAAGTGTACATATTTTAACCTTTATACTACAAAACATTTATAATTAATATATTTATAATTGTAATAACTATTGAATATTTTCAATAATATGTGAATAACATTATTTAAAATTATTATTTTAAAATTTATTATTAAAATAAAATTGAAATAATAAATAATTTATTAAAATAATAAATTATATTTATTATATTAATAATTTATTATATGACTAAATATAAATAATTAAATATGTATGTTTAATAATATTGAAAAACATAATATTTTAAATATTTTAAAAAATAAAAATAAAATTTATTATCAATATAATAATATTAAGCTTGATTTAAGTTATAAAAATAAAATTATCTATAGATGAGTTTTTTTCCGGAAAATGACTTACGCTTTTCAAAATGGTAAGTCATTTTACAGAAAAAAAGGGTTTATTTTACCTTGACCTGTAAGTCATTTTCCATTGACCAAACTATTTTCTGTGAAACAAACACAAGAAAATGCAGAAAACATTTTCTGTAAAACTTTTTACATGTAAAAAATGGACCCTTAGTCATAAATTAATTTCGCTCACCTAATTAGTCATCTACGCCTAATCCTCAACCCTTAAACCATACAAAACTACATGTTTCAAGGTATCGACATTTTTTTATAAGTTTTAGCCAAAATAACAAAAATTAATTAAAACATAAGAAATCCTTAATGAAACTTCAATATAAGTTTAGAAACCTCTTAATAATATTAAAACTAATTGAAAGACACTTTGAAATCATATTTTTACTCGAAAATCTAAAATCCACCATTAACGACCCAATTTTTGGCTTTTATCTAAAACATAAGATTTGAGGGCCAATAGTTCAATTTTAAAGACTAGATATCATGGAAAACTCATAAGAATTCGAAACATTACCTTTAATGGAAGATTAAATGAGTTTGATGCAATTTTGGAAAACCCACGTTTGGAGAAGATGATGAAATCTATAGAGTTGTTTTTAATGTTTTTCTTGGAGTTTTAGGAAGGTTTAATGCTTGAGAGTGATAGGGATTCAGAGTATTATGGTTTCAAAATCAAAAATCAATTGGAAGATCAAAGGGATGGTAAGTGACGACAATAGCAACTTAGAAGAGCAACTATCGTGAATTAGAGTTGGGAATAGGGGTTTATTAGGTTAAATTTTAAAAACTGGTAAAACTGTAACATAAATGCTAACTGTTTTGACTCTATTACAAATTAGTCTTTTTTCTAAAATTAAAGGTTTCTAGAACACTTTTTCAAAATTGATTTGACCATTCAAAAACTATTATAAAAATCATCATCGATATACCAAATCACGAATTTCTAAGCACTCTAAGGCCAAATTTCCTAAAATAGCCCTAAAACTCCTAGGCTATATTTTGGGATGTTACATAAAAGATAAAAAACTGCCACTAGTTTCGGACTGAATTTCCTTACTTCCTTTGTAATAGAAATTAGAGATTTAGACTTTATAAGTGATTCTGTTGCTCATACACTTTTTATAAATGGGGATCTAAAAACCTATGATGAAGCCATAAAATCAATAGATGCTAGTTTTTGGAAAGATGTCATTAATAATGAGCTAGAGTCTATTATGTCTAATCATACTTGGGAACTAGTAGACTTGCCTAATTGTTTTTGATCTATTAGTAATAAATGATCTTTAGAAAGAAACTCAGGCCTGATGGGTCAATTCAAAGGTATTAGGTAAGACTAGTTATAAAAGGGTTCACTTAGAAATTTGGAGTAGATTATTATGATACATACTCTCTTGTAATAAATATCTCAACCATTCATATTTTGTTTGTTTTAGCTTCAATTCACAATTTTTGGGTACATCAAATGCATGTGAAGACAACTTTCTTGAATGGTGATTTGGATTAGGAGATCTCCATGGAGCAACCTCCAAGATTTGTGGCACCAGGTATGGAAGATAAAGTTTGCAAACTCAAAAAATCTACATATGATCTTAAACAAGCTCCAAAACAATGGTATGAGAAATTTCATAAGACTATTCTTAGTTTTGGTTTCATTATTAATGGTGTATATGCATGTGTGTATTCTAATATGTTTGGTTCTGATTGTGTCATCATAAGTCTGCATGTGGATGACATGTTAATTTTTAATATTAATATAGAATCTATTAATAAAACCAAGAATTTATTATCTACCAAATTTGATATGATGGATTTGGGGGAGGTAGATTTAATCTTAGAAGTTAAAGTTACTAAATCAGAACAAGGGTTTACTCTAAATTAATTTAACTATATAGAGAAAGTGTTAAAAAAACTTTAATAGCTTTGATGCAATCCCTATGAGAAATCCTTATGATTCTAGCATACAACTATTGAAAAATAAAGGAAATAGAGTTTCTCAATCAGAGTATGTAACACACTAAAAATCTGGCCTAGAAGTTTAGACCGAATCTCGGAGGTTACATAGATCACCGAAGTGATCGTAGGTAAAATTTTAGTTTAACCAGCTAGAAAACAAACGTTATTTAAGTTACGTAAAACTCTCCGTTATAAAATTCCGATATTACAAAAATTTTAGTCCAAAAGAAGCTTACGTGCGTAAAACCCAAAATTCATACCACAATATTTAAAATAAAACTTACAATTCAAATCATTTATTTATAAATGTGGAATTTATGAAAATACTTTTAAAGTTGATTTTAAAACGTGCCTGTCTGAGACCTCCGATGTGCCAAGTCCAACTACAGAAAACGATGGTACCTACTAACGGATAAACTAAAGGGAGTGAGCTACACGAGCTCAATGTGAGTTCAAAAACGATAGATAAATGATCACCAAAATTTCAAATAAAAATAAAATAATAATAAAACTCAATGGCAATCTGAAATACAAATAGTCTTCACCAACAAATCAAATGTATCAGTACTGAAATAGCTCAATCTATAAACAGTTAGTCTCGCAATCAAACAAATAGACAAAATGCGAAATGAATGCAACAAGTAATGAAAACCCACCCAACCAGCAAAACACCTTTCCGTCCCCTATTCACACACCAAAAAGAGCTAATTAAGCTCATCCAACCATGCACACCGCATAGGACCTCGAAAGGCCCATCCAACCTACACACCAATTATGTGGACTAAGCCACTCAAATGTTAACATGCAGCAGAGTTGACATATATGTCGTACTGTGCATTGCGGTAAACCACTGCACAAACATGTTGCAGTTAAAACTGCAAGAACAGATCAGACTCCCTTCTCTTCACAACCAAACCCAAAAAGATTAATGCAAATGAAAAATGCACACCATTTGAAGACAGACGTACAGAAACAGAGTATGAAATCAAAAATGCACACATTCAAATGCCCAAAATCAGAATCAGATATAACATAACATCAATTAACACTCAACTGAATTGCTTAATTAGAGCTATGATTGTGAATAATGCGCAACTCTAGGCCAAAACAAAGTCTTGACCACCCTTACAGAAACCTACCAAGGGTCGGAACACACAGAATCTTAATTAGATCAAAAACAGACACAATACAAAATTTGGCGACATAAGGCCACACAGTCGTGTGCCTCAGCCGTATGGAAAATGCCCAGGCCATGTGGGGGTCTATAAGCCCATGTGAAGACCACACACGCTCATGTGAAGGCAACACATGCCCGTATGGAGGGGGATACGCCTGTATGAGAAGCCCGTGTAACTCACTGTTCAAAACTGCTAAAAACAAAAAACAAATTAGACACAACCATGTGAAGATTTCACAAGCCCGTGTCAGGATGTATGCCCGTGTGGCCAGGCCGTGTGGCACCAAAATTAGCCCTAAAGCCTTAATTCCCAATTTTACATAGCCATGTAAACCACCCATGTTGGTGCACAAGCCCATGTAGCCACCAGTGCAGTCACGAAACCGCACCAAAACTCGCTATAGAATGTACCTTTGCTCTCGAAACGCTACCCAACCACTGTTAACCCAATAACGCACCAAAAACCCATAGTATTTCAAGAAAAACCCGTAACAATTGACACTTCGAATGATAATTTTTTAGAGATACACCAAATTTATTGAATTTAACTGAACTAAATCAAATTTTCGACAATGAAAAGAAAACGTTACCGAACCCATACCTGAATTCGCGATTCCCAACACCAACGAAGATCAAAACGCCTCTCCAACACAATTTCCACTCGCTCGAATCCTTGAATCATCCAAGCACCAAAAAAATAGAAAGGAAAAAGCCGAAGGGAAGACGAAAGTGCAGAGGAAGGGCAACAGACATCAGTTTTTTTTAAAGAGAGAGAAACCAATTTTGATAAAAAATAAAATAAAAACCATTAATATCCTCCCAAATCAAGGCATGATTTCCTACTAACTCGATCTCAACTACACTCTCTCATCCACTTACACAGACTTGCAAACCTATTCGAACTCTCTTTTACACAGCCGTAACAAAAATAAACACCCACGCCCGCACGACGATTCGAACACAAGACCCTATGCTAAACTAACACACAACCAACCAACAGACCAACAGGCCCATTCTGACACTAGAATGCGGAACCAAATATAATTGTTCATTCTAGCCTCTGACCCTACCTACAAATCTCAAAACTTTAAACCCCAAATTCTAGGGTATTACAACTCACCCCTCCTTAAAGAATTTCGTTCCCAAAAATTTCCCACTAACAGAATAGTTGTCTAACACAAACTCTACCACTATGCTCCCACTCCGTACTCTAAACTCGAGTATTACCATACAATACTTTAACCTTAAAAACTCACACACGTACCCAAATACTTAACTACTAAAGCAGATACACATTTATCCATCACACACACAAACGTTATCCAACGAATAAACATCAATGTCATTCAAATAAATAACAGACAGAATCACAATAACCTACAACCATACCTGTCTCAATGTCATCGTGAACACTCCCTAATTTGATGCTCCGTGGACCCACATCTAAGACACGCTACCAACTTCTTCCAACAGTCGCTCGAATGGTACTTCTTACAGTGCCCACAAACCGATACGCTCACCCCATTACCAGAACCATTCACACAACCTTTATTGACACCCAACTGCGTTCTTATACGCTTCGCAGACTAAGGCTCCAACCTTAAAGGACTATGATCCTTTTTCTTCCCACAATCCATACATCTACCTTGAACTAACTCTCTATTCCTCTCTAAACTAGCCTTAAAAACATTCTCTAACAACTCTCTCACCACCTAAGTCAACGCCTCAGTACCAACCTTCTGGTTATTGATCCTCGAAGCTGGCGGAACCGCATTGACTTCTGACTCCTAAACAAACACACGTCCCGGAGAAGCAAAAGACTTTTCGAGAGTCTCACCACATTGACATGATCATGCTTACCATCAGAATCCATATCAGTCTTATGACTAACTTAGAGTATCTACATTTTCAAAAACGAATACAAAATAAATACGAAAACCTATATTTCTAATCTTACAGTTTTGAATTTCCACCCTGAACCAGTATCAGAGTCTTAGACATTTTATCTCCTCAAAATCAGTGAAACACACATAATTTCAAAATACTGTGGTATGGTTTATCAAAAAAAATTTTTAAAACGAACATGCGCGCACACGAATACGTAAAAACACAGGCTGAGTTTTTGCAAACCTGGCTTTCATGCCACTAAATGTAATGCCCCAAAAACTTGGCCTAGAAGTTTAGACTGAATCTCGGAGGTTACATTGATCACCGAAGTGATTAGAAGTAAAATTTTAGTTTAACCAGCTAGAAAAGAAAAGTTATTTAAGTTACGTAAAACTCTCCATTGTAAAATCCCGATATTACAAACATTTTAGCCCAAAAGACACTTATGTACGTAAAACCCAAAATTCATACCACAATATTCAAAATAAAACTTACAATTCAAACAGTTTATTTTTAAATGCAGAATTTATGAAAATACTTTTAAAGTTGATTCTAAAATGTGGTTGTCCGAGACCTCTGATCTGCCAAGTCCAGCTACAGAAAATGAGGGTACCTGTAAAGGGATAAACTAAAAGGGGTAAGCCACACGAGCTCAGTGTGAGTTCGAAAACGATAGATAAATGATAACCAAAATGTCACAATAAAAATAAAATGATAATAATAAAACTCAATGGCAATCCAAAATATGAATAGTCTTCTCCAACAAATCAAACATATCAGTACTAAAATAGCTCGATCTATAAACAGTTAGTTTCGCAATCAAACAGGCAGACAGAATGCGCAATGAATATAACAAGCAATGAAAACCCAACCAACCAGCCAAACACCTCTCCGTCCCCCAATCACACTTCAAAAAGAGCTAATTAAGCTCATCCAACCATGCACAACACATAGGACCTCGAAAGGCCCATCCAACCCTACACACCAAGTATGTGGACTAAGCCACTCAAATGTTAATATGCAGCAGAGTTGACATATATGACGTATTGTGCATTACGGTAAACCGCTGTACAGACATGTTGCAGTTGAAACTGCCAAAACATATCAGACTTCCTTTTCTTCGTAACCAAACCCAAAAAGATTAATGTAAATGTAAAATACGCACCATTTGAAGATAAACTTAAGTAACAGAGTACGAAATCAGAAATGCACACATTCAATGCCCAAAATCAGAATCAGATATAACATAACATCAATTAACACTCAACTGAATTGCTTAATTAGAGCTATGATTGTGAATAACGCGCAAGTCTAGACTGAAACAAAGTATTGACCACCCTTACAAAGACCTAGCCAAGGGTCAGAACACACATAATCATAATTAGATAAAAAAATAGATACAGTACAAAATTTGGAGACATAAGGCTATACGGCCGTGTGCCCCTGCCATGTGGAAAATGCCCAAGCCGCGTGTGGGTCTACACGCCCATGTGAAGGCCACACACACCTGTGTGAAGGGGGCACACACCCATGTGAGCAGCCCGTGTAACTCACTGTCCAAAATTGCTACAAATAAAGAGTAGAGAAGACACGGCCGTATGGAGATTTCACACGCCCGTGTGGGGACACATACCGATATGGCTAGGCCGTGTGGCACTAAAATTAGACCTAAAGCCCTAATTCCCAATTCTACACGACCGTGTGAACCACCCATGTTGGGGCACACGCCTGTATGGCAACCCATAAGGTTATGAAACCACACCAGAACTTGTTGCAGAACGTGCATTTGATCTCGAAACGCTACCCAACCACTGTTAACCCAATAACACACTAAAAACCCACAGTGTTTCAAGCAAAACTATAATAATTGACACTTCGAATGATAATTTTTCAGAGATACACCAAATATGTCGAATTTCACTGAACTAAATCAAAATTTCGATAATGAAAAGAAAGAGTTCCCAAACCTACACCTGAATAGTATGTTTAAGCAACACAGTGGACTTGCATTTTCGACAAAATAGTATTACACCTTCCTTCCCAAAGCTTATTTTACTTGCCACTATGACGACTTAATGACATAATGAAGATCAGAATGCCTCCCCAACACAAAATCCCCTCGCTCGAATCCTTGAATCATCCAAACACTAAAAAAATAGAAAGGAAAAAGTCGAAAGGAATACGAAAGTGTAAAGGGAATGGGAGCACAACAGACGTCATTTTTTTTAAAGATAGAAATTAATTTTGATAATAAAATAAAAACAATTAATATCCCCCCCAAATCAAGGCATGATTTCCTACTAACCCGATCTCAACTACCCACTCACTCATCCACTTACACAGACTTCTAAACCCATTCGAACTCTCTTTTAGACAGCTGTGAAAAAAATAAACACCCACTTCTGCACGAGGATTTGAACACAAGACCCCAAGCTAAACCAACACACAACCAACCACTATACCAACATGCCCATTCTGACACTAGAACACTGAACCAAATACAATTGTTCATTCTAGGCACTAACCCTACCTTCTCAAGACTTCTAACCCCAAATGCCAGGGTGTTATAGAGTATGCTAAATTTATTTGAAGTCATATGTTCTTGATGAACTCCAATCAGCCAGATATTGCTTATGTAGGCAGTAGACTAAGTACATATACCCATAATCTTAGCAATAAGCATTGGAATACTCTAAAGCGTTTACTTAGATACCTTAAAGGTACAATAACTTGGGAGTTGGAATTTTTTGGATACCCTACAACCCTAAAAGGATACTATGATGCAAACTAGGTAACTGATAATGCAAGTGAGCTCTACAAGTGGGTATGTCTTTACTTTGGGTGGAGCAGCTATTTTTTGGAAGCTTCCTAAACAAACCTGCATCTCCAAGTTTATAGCTCTTGACTTCGTTGAGCAAGAGGTTGAATGGCTTAGGAATCTACTTACAAAGATTCCTTTATAGAAAAAACCAACACTTCCCGTATCTCTATTATGTGACTCACAAGTCGTAGTTTACATTGTTAAGATCTGACCGCCCTTCTACTCGTCACCCTTGTGAGCGACAGGAAGAGGAAAATTGACAAAAAAAAAGACAATGATCAGATAAAATACTAAGTGTGGTGTTTGCAAATGTAACATCCCGAAATAAGGCCTAGTCGGAATAGTGGTTTTGGGACCACAAATCTGACACCAAAATATTTATTTTATGATTATTATGAGGCCTAGAATATGATTATATGCATGTGTTAAAGTTTCATGAAGAAACTCTAAGCATAAGGTGTCCAATTGGAAATTAGGGACTAAATTGAATAAATTACAAAACTTGGATTCTAGAAGCAACTTGTATGAAATTGCTTTAGATTATGAATTAGAAGGTCTTGGATAGTAATTTTCCCAAATTTTAAATTTTTGGACAAAAATGGGCTTGCATGGATGAAATTTTAAGGAAAGGACATAAGGGCATTTTGGTCATTAGGCTTTTTAATGAAATAAAATGGGAAAGATGAACCAAAATCAACTCATTTTCTCCTTCATCCAGCCGAATTTCAAGGGTCACCATAGCTAGGGTTTTCAAGCTTTCCAAGCTAAATAGTAAGTGCTCCCAAGCTCCGTTTTTCATGTTCTTTGTATTTTTGAAATCCCGGTAGCTTGCTCTTTCCATTTCTACCCATATTTCATGCTAGGGTTTATGTTCAAAAATTTACCCATGCATGAGTTATTGGTATTTTGATGGATTATGGAGGAATATGAAAGATAAATGTGTGTTGAACATCTTTTCCAAGTTGGTTTTTATGAGAAACCCTTATAGGGACTAATTTGCAAAAAAATGTAAATTTGTGGTAGAAATGGGGAAGATAATGAAAAATGTGGGTTGCCTTAAGAGAGAAAAATGTTCGGTCAGGCTTGGGTAAGATAGAAATTGCATATGTTTCATTATACGAGCCTAGGGACTAAATTGTAAAAATGTCAAAGGTTAGGGGCAAAATAGTCATTTGGACCGGGGGTAGATATTAAACTGGAAATGCATAATGTGGGGTATTAATGAGTTAATTTTGCTGTTATAGACCCCAATGAACAAATTTCGAAGGTTGATCGTGGTAAATGTAAGGTTTCGAAATAACCGAAACATGATATTTGGATAACTTAAAGTAAGGTTTCAAAAGAATGTAAGGTTTCGAAATAACCGAACAAATTTCGAAGGTTGATCGTGGTAAATGTAAGGTTTCAAAAGAATACCAGGTAAGTTTGGATAACTTAAAGTAAACCTCTAATATCCATAATTGTTTGATTTATGAATGCATGATATTTGGATTTATTGATGGTATGAAAATGCATGAAATCCACCTTTGGTCATGACTTGTTGATAACTATCTCGGTTGAGGTTACAAAGGGGATTCGATGGATAAACCATGTTTTACATGTAAATTGAGATCCTGCATGTGTTGCAGTAAGGATTTAGCCAGGACGGGTAATCGGAGATCTTAAGTATGGAAAGGAATCTAGCCCTGACGTGTGTTCCTTGAATGATTGAACCTCCCGAAGAATATATGTGCATTACGGATTTAGCCCGGATGGGTAATCTGATTAGGGTCTGAATTTAGCCTGGACTGGTAATTCAGATTCGAGCTTATTAAGGGTGTTTGTCGATATAAGGGATTTAACCTGAACCGGTAATCCTGACATCACCTTACGAGTTCATGATATGGGGGATTTAGCCTAGATTGGTAATCCTGCCATATGATGTGAGGTTCGTGGGAGTGCATATATGGAATGATCATTCATATGAATTGACAGATAATGGGTATTCCATCGAGATTTCCTAGAAACTCAATGAGGTTAACATGGGATATACATATTTGAATAAAATGTTGAATGATGAACTCATCTAGTTAAATTACATGATACATGATTATGTGACTAACTCAATAATTGAGTGCACGTGATAGGAAATCATTTCATAATAGATGATTTCATGAATTAAGTATGGATGTATGCTAATTACTCGGTAAGTTTACTTTCCAGTTATTCGAGCTTACTAAGCATTAAAATGCTTACCCCCTCCCTTTTCCCTATTTTACAGAGCTTGAGGATTCATAAGGATTGGAAGACGATTGGAGAGTCAACACACTAACAACTAGTCAAGCTTTGGTATAAAGACACTTCTATTTTGTTAATGGCATGTATAGGGCTTTGAGTATTTTATCATATGTGTCATTTGAAATGCCAAATGAAGGCATGTAAAGATGCATTCATCTTTTTTGCATAAGGCCATGGAAATTGGCATATTTGAAAGTAGGCTATGACCTGCCTTTATATGCATGTTTATGCTTCCTTATGATGGGTTGTTGCTAGTGGCAATGAATTCAAAAACGAGCCAAGTTTTGAATGTGCTACAATAACATAAGAACCCATAAATACTAGATGGGAAATAACCTTTTTGTATGAAACCAATGATATGAGGTTTCCATACAACTAACTTCATCAAGATCATTTACAAGTGTATAATCATGTTTTACTTTGAATTTGGTATCTTTTAAGAAAAAGAAGCATAAAGGGGTGAATAAAGGCTTGGTAAATAACCTATTAAAGTCCACATGGTTAGACACACGGGTGTGTGTCTAGGCCGTATGTGACACACGACATATCCCTATGGGCTTGTGGTATGGCCGTGTGTCCCCTGCACCTAAAACTTTAAGTCAAATTAGTACACGGGTAGGACACACGGGCGTGTGTCTGGGCCGTGTTAATTTAATAGAATGCTTAAGTTTTGGACACGGGGTGAGACCACGGGCGTGTGCCTTGGCCATGTCTAAAAGTCAGTGTTGCCCACGGGTTAAAGGCATGGACGTGCCCTAGACCACACGGGCGTGGGTGATCACACGGCCCCTCACGCGCGGGCGTGTGACACTCCTAAATAAGGAAATTTTTCTAAAGTTAGGGGATGTTCCCGGTCCTATCCCGAATCATCCCTCTATATATTTAGGGTCTCGAAGGCCCATTTAAGGGACGAGATGTGAATGCTTGTAAGTTTCAGTTCTGAGCTAAATCTAGTGAGTCGATTCAGTACTTTTTAAATAAAAGTTTCGGTAATGCCTTGAACCCTATCCCGGCGCCGGATACGGGTGAGGGGTGTTACAGTTTGCAAGTGTGACGAGTCAGTTGTAATATTTGTAGTGTTACAATGGAACACTGGAGTATTCCAAGGATCAAACCTAATAGAGTCAATGATTTAGTGATCTCTATTTAACTTGCATGTAAAAAAGGATTCTAGCTAATTACTTGCTAATTTCTATAGTACTACAATACATAATTTAGGGTAAATTAAAATAATTAACTACCTAAAACAGTAAAGGATTAAATTATAAATAAAGTAAAATATAAAACTACCAAATACGGTAACATGGAGTGATTGGTTGATTTTTATGTTCTTAATTAACCTTTGAATTAGATATCTAAATCGTTAACACTCTTAAATTGGTTCCATTTTACCTCTCAGTCTAACCTTTACCAAATTGGACAAATTAGTCCAAATTATCTCTCAATCTCACCAGCTAACCCGGGACTAACGAATTGGTGCCCAATAAGATTACCTTTCAGACTCACTTATCTTGATATTCCTTTAAGGGCGTTAATCTTAAGTTTTTATGTTTATTCGATTTAGTCCTTAAAACCTAGAATCAACTACCTAACATTTCCATCAACCAACCACCTAAGGTTTAGCTACTTATTACCATATTAAAGCTAACAAACATGAAAAAAAACAACCATGATAGCCATTAACATAAAACTCAATAAAAAAATGAAAGATTGGATTTTTACTTGAGAAATGTAAAAGCAAGTAAACTAGCAGCGAGGTAAACAATAAAAATCAATAAAGTTAAGATTTTTGGAAATTGAAAAGAAAACAAATTGATGTAACATTAAACTAGATATTAAAGAGTGATTACAACTAAGTTTAAGGTCCTTAACATGTAAATCAAACTAAGCTACAATAAAAACTCACTTGACTAACTAAGAAAATGCAAAAAAAAAATAAAAATAAAGAAGTTGCAGAAAAACTAAATCCTACAGCTAATCTAAACTAAAAGATGAAAGAAAAACCTTAAAACTAAGATGTTTTCTAACCTAACCTATAACCCTCTTTTTCTTCTCAGCCAAAAGTGTCTTTTAAGCTGATTACAACCCAATTTTTAGTGGCTAAAATGCCCTTTGATGTTGTATTTTGATTGGTGTTGATGTTGGACAAAAACTACCGCTACAATTATTTTTTCTCACATCAAGCAACAATATTGCGATACCCAAGCTTGGGTATCGTGATATCCATAACAATCCAGAAACGGGAGTTCCTTTTAGAGTTAGATATCACGATACCCATGTTTAGATATTATAATATCACTATGAAGGTTCTCAATCCTCATTAATTCAACACTTTTCGGGTTATCATCATTCTCAATCTTCAATATCGCAATACCTTCCTTCAAGGTAATGTTTTTGTTCATGTTCAGGTCTCCATTGACTCTCTACAATATTCAATCGACCATTAAGTTCCCGATGGCAGATTTGGCCATTTTGAGTATCAAAAGTAGCGTAAAATACACTAATTTGCTTATTAAAAATAAGAACAAAAATTAAGTAAAAACATGATAAAAACATATAAATTTCTCGGAAACAAGCTCGTTAACTGTAATAAGAAGCCTAATTTGACACGTCAAATTACGACAGATTAGGAGCCAAGCATACAATGGTAAGAAGAGGCATATTCGAATAAGACATGAATCTATGAGACATTTAATAAAGGATGTAGTACTTATTTTGGAGTACGTGAGGTCTAAAAGGAACCTAGCTGATCATCTAGCCAAAGGGATAAATAAGAAGATGGATCTTGATTCATCGATGGGGATGAGTCTTAAGCCCAGTGTTAAAGAATTCATGGTGGATACCCAACTTAGTTTTCTAAGTTCAATGAGGTCAAATGAAACCATGGAAAGACTCATAATTTACACTTTACTTATCCTTATGGCAAACGATATACATGCATAATGTAAAGTTCTTACTCTTAATGAATTCATAGCCCATAATTTGGGTGGTCCTAATTAGACTGGCTTGATGAATTCACCGACATGTGAGGTTGAGTTTATTACTTTTAACGAATTCATATCGCAGATTTTGGGTGGTCCTATTGAGACAGACTTGATAAATTAATCAAATTTAAATTTAAGAGGATAAGTTCATTAAATGCTCTTAATGATTTCAAAGTCTTGATTCGGGTAGTCTATATAGAGGTAGACTTGATAAAATCACCTAAGTGCGAGGAATGATAACTCTTGAAAAGAGTTTTCATGCCTTTAGACCTAGCTAATTGCTTGTACTTAGGTACATTTAGTTTCATTTTAGGACATTTCATTCGTATTTTCATCATTTTATTAGCTGTTTGGACTGTGTTTAAATATTAGGTAATTTTAATTGCTTGTGGAAGGGTTATGTTTGGTGGTTTGGTAGGTACTGGTTGAGGAATAAGAAATAAAGGAGTGAAGGTTTGTCGGGGCAAAAGCTTCAACGTTTTGTTAGTATGAATGTCGTGAAAATTCCAGGAAGACCGAGTCAACACTCAATGCACATCAGTTTTAACCCAACTGTACTTGTACTAGAAAAATCTGCTTAAAAAATAGGAGAAAAAAATTTAAAAAGAAGATAATCTCGGGTTGTTGAAAAAAATTTTAAAAAAAGATAATCTTGGGTTGTTGAAAAAAGAATTTAAAAAGAGGAGAAGATAAACATGGGTTGTTGGATTTACCCTAGAGAAAAAGCTATAAAAAGCCAAAGGAGGAAACCCTTAATGGCGAAAGAAAGTGAGAGAGATCCTTAGGTGTGAATAATGATTCAGTTGTGCAAAGGAAATGAAGCCGAAGGCAGTCCTTTTTAGCCATCAAAAGATGTTGTGCTACTGAAGTGTCGAGGGCAAGCGAAAGCTGTTTCCCGAAGTTCTTTTGTTATTTCCATTAGTGTTCCTTCAAATGATTGAATTGAAGTAGTTGAACACAATGTCGTATAATATTTTGGTTTGGAATTTTATTTTCCAACCCATCAGCTAAATCTCATAAGGTTGGGATTACTTTCGATTAAACCTTAAATTGTTTTTATGGATGCAATATCTCTAATTTACTTTATTGTTTCATTTGATTTTTCTAATTTCTTAATTAAAATGAAAACAATCTCTAGACATGGAAGACTATTCGCATACTTATAAACTGATTCTAATTCTGAAAAGGCTGGATTGGTTGGATTAAAATTAAATGAAATGAGCAAGTATTCGATAGACACTTGTAGTCGACTCTAGACATGGAGTCACGATTATATGGAAGGAACCTAAGCAAGATATCTAAAAAGCCTATAGACACGAGCAAAGTAACTGAGGTTTTGCTTTCGCGAGAGGCAGGCCATTTTAGAACTCTTCTGTGCAATAACGTAGATACGATTTTGCCAAGGCATTATTGACAGTAAGGATCAATTCTGGGTAATCCCGACCTTTCGAATCAACATCACTCTATCCTTATACTTTGTAGTTGTAATTTTACCACAATATATTTAGTTGTTTATTTCTTTATTTACATTCTATTCGGATAATCACTCTCATTATTGTCATTACATTTCTGCTCTCACTTTTTCTATAGCATTTCCAATTATTCATCAATTCCATCTATTGCATACATCATCATTCCTTTGAATTATCACTGCATAACATCATCATTCCTTTGAATTATCACTGCATACATACCTTAGTTTACCATAGCATCTTATTCGTCAGTCCTGTTATAACATTAACCATATTACAATAAGTTGACCAATTTTGTGCCTCAATCTGGTCCTCGTGGGAACAATACTCACACATCACTTTATTACTTAAACCGACGTGCATACTTTCAAAAATCGCAAATCATTTTACACGCTACAAATAACTAGCCACCTTCTATGAAGGACATTGGGCAGTTTTTCTAGAGCACTTACTAGCATCTTGATGTGTATTGGCTAAAACTTGTTGATCTATGTAACAACCCATTTTTAATCAAATCAGAACAGTGGTTTTGAGACTATACATTCGAGGTCAAAATATTTATTTTATCATTTTAATGTCTATAGCATGATAGTATGATTGTCTAAAAATTTCGTTAAGAAATTTTATTGTTTGAATGCTTAATTTGATAAAAAGAACTAAATTGCATACAATGCAAAATTTGAGGTCTGTAAGAAAAAGGTATCAAATTGCTATGGATTTTTAATATGTATGGCCTTAAATGGTAATTAAACCAATAATAATGGTAATGGACATTTATGGGCACCATTAGTGTGATTACTTAAGGTCATATTAGTAAATTAGTAAATAAAACTAAAATAAGTAAAACAAAAAATTCAATTTGTGTCCATCTTCTTCCTCTTTCCAATTTTCTAAGGAGAAAACACCACCATTTAGATTTTGAACATTTGGCTAGCTTGGGGGAGTGCATGTAAGTAATTTTTGACTCAGTTTTTAATTGTATCTATGTTTTCGAAGTCGTTGTAACTTAATCTAGCTAGCCCAGGGACTAATTTTCAAAATTGTTAAAGGTTTAAAGTTTTTCCATTGATGAATATGTGTGTATTTTGATGTTTAATGATAGAAAATGTATGGTTGTTGTTAGATAAACGACATTTGTAAAGTGATTTTTGGTAAAATTGTCAATTAGGGATTAAATTGAGAAATGTGGAAATTTTGTGGTAAAAATGTGAAATAAATGAAAAATATGGGCTGCTATAGTAATAAGGGAAATCCAACTAGCATGGGTAAGGACTTAATCGTATGAATTTGTATTTTATGAGCTAAGGACTAAATTGTAAAAATGCTGAAATATTAGGGGTAAAAGAGTAAAGTTGCCATAATATGCATTTTGGGTTAAATTTAATAGAATGTTAATTGAATAAGTTAAATTTGATATTACATAGATCAAGAAAAACAAAGTTCTGATCTAGATCGAGGGAAAAACAAAGTATTAGATTAGTTGATTCGTTTCGTCATTTTTGTAATTGAGGTAAGTTCGTATATTAATAAGCATTATTATAATTATATTTTAAATGCTTTATTATTGAATTAATTGTGAATACGATCTTACAGATACGTTCGACAAAGATTCGACAATGTGAAATCCCGGTTGAACCTTAGGAATAAATTAGAACACGAATGACATGTCATTAGGAGTTATATATTTAGGTGCTGGTTCGTACGTCCTACCAGTGGCTGAGTATCTGACATGTGTTGCGGATTCTCGTTAGCTTGTGTGAGCAGCACCATGTAGCTACGTCATGATCATCAGCTCGTGTGAGCAGACCCGTTGATAGCTCGAGAGTGAGCATTATATGAGATATGAGATTGAGATAGCTTCAGCTATGTATTGGCACTTAGGGTGCGAGATTCCCGAGTATCCGATATTATTCCAAATGGTTCAACGGGTATATCAAATATATGGATGAGTATGAGATTGAAACGAGATAATACAAGTATGTCCATGAACCGTACAAGCATTGAATCGAAGAAACTTGAGAATTTCATACCTAACATTGTGAATGAATATGTGATAGGTTTGTGGATCAATATGAGTTATATTATGATTTGTTTAAATTGCTTAAATTGTGTATATATGGTAAGTTGATTTTATTACTATACGAGCTTACTAAGCTTTATAGCTTACTTTGTTTACTTTTTCATGTTTTATGGTGTTACCGAAGCTTGCTCAGATTTGGGAATAGTCGGAGATCTCATCACACTATTAAGCTATCACTTTGGTACTTTTGAACTTATGTATTTGGTTAAATGGCATGTATAGGATTTATGGTTATTTTGGTATATAGTTTGGTAATGGACTTAGCCATTTGAGTTGGCTTGTAAATGATAAATGTTTGTTATGTGTATAGCCATATAAAGTGGTTTGTTTTGGTATGCTTGATGATGTATATATGTATATAGGTGCAAATGACCTTTGTTATGTTGTTGGTATTAGCTATATGATGTTTTATTATGAATTGGTAATTTAAGTACCATATGGTTGAAATTTGGAGATTTGGTATGCATGTGATTTGAGGTAAGAAAGTGCATATATGAAATCAACTAGTTAAGTGATTTGTAAATGTGAATTTGGTATGATTTAAATTTGCAAAATATGATGTGATGATTTATATTGTTCTTGGTATTGAAATAGCATGAATTAGGCTTGGTTGAGATTGGTGTGAATGCCTATTTATGCCATATTATATGCCTTTTGGTTTGGTGTAGGTGAATGCATTTTAGGTGAGAAAGATGGCTTGGTAAATAGTTTATTTTTGTCCATACGGGCAAAGACACGGATGTGTGTCTCAGCCGTGTGTGACACATGGTCAGGTGATATGGCCGTGTGTCCCCTAGTGTTTAATTAGAAATTAAGTCAGTATGCTCCACACGGACCAGCACACAAGCGTGTGACTTGGTCATGTGGCATAAGTCAGTATACCCTATAGGTTTGGCACGACCTAGCACACAGCCTAGCAGACAGACGTGTGAGGCCATTTCGAAAGGCACACGGGTGTGTGGTTGGCCGTGTGATCCAAGTCAAAGAGTTACACGGGGTTGGACACGGGCTGGGACACAACCATGCGATCCCATTTCGAATGTCCACACGGCCTGTGACACGGGCATGTCTTTGGCTGTGTGAGCAACACAGCCGGGCCATACGAGTGTGTGTCCCCTATATTTTGTAAAATTTTCTAAGTGTTCCAAAAATTTCTTGAGATATCAATTTAGTCCCGAACCACTTCTAAAGCATGTCTTGGGCCTCGTAGGCTTGTATTAGGTACTTGATGAATGATTGTGAATGACTTGTATTTGAAATTAATAATTGTATGAGAAATGTATGTTCGATTGTGATATAAGTCCAGTAATGCTCCGTAACTCTATTCCGGCGATGGATACAGGTTAAGGGTGTTACACTTTATCACGGAACATCAATTGGACTTGAGATTAATTGTTTTTCATGAGTTAACCCCTATTTTAACAAGTTCAAGATTTGTTCACTTGTTAAAGAGAAGAATCACTCATTTCACTATGTACTAGTTCAAATCCACAAGATGCTAGTGTCTAAGCAAGTAATTTCGTTCTTGCTCTTCTCACATTTTATCTTTTTCCATATTTACAAAAATTTTCAATTCTTTTGTATTAGTGGGGGAATATTCGTAATGCAAAAATCTAACTGTTACAATATGGTTGTTAGAATCTGACCGCTGCATTATGACCATTACAATATGTTTGTCAAATTTTTTGAACTAGTTTTGCTCTTTTGTCTTTTAGGCTTGAGTTCATTTTGGGTTGAACTACTCTTTATGCATTTGGGCTTCAGCTGATTTTGTTATGGTCTAACACACGTCAACCAATTACTTAGTAGAAAAATCTCATGCCAGGACTTTAATAAAAATAAGTAATGGTGTTAATAATTTGAATACACTAATAATATTATAAAAATAAAATATATATAAAATAATTAAATTAAAATAAAATTTAAGTGTCAAATTTTAGCCTAAATAAAACTCCTATAAATTTATATGTACGGCCTCGAAAGAATTATATTACATAGCCTCTGGATTTATACATTTGATCAGGGTATACAAATTATATAGTATTAATTTTTTTGATATTAATAAGTGATTTATGTTTGGAGTTCATGGTTGTCTATTTTAAAATCTTTAAAATATAATATACATTACCACTTCACTAAACAATTGTTGATAAACTATAATATTATTATATTTTAACCTAATTATATATGCAATACAAGAAAATGCTTTACAAGTTTAAATTTTATGTATTAATAATATATAATTTTATAAATTATTAATAAATTGTATGATAATATATCATTAAAAAATTTAAAATAATCAAGATAACTTTATTTTTAATCTTGATTTGTTTTTAATGACATATCATAATCATGAATAAAATTCTATTTTTGACCATAAACCTGCCCGTGTTATAGGTGCTGTATTGTTGACTCGCAAATGAGGAGCTCCTAAGCTAAAGGTAAAGGAGGCGTACCTTTGAATAACAAATTTTTAGAGACACGTGAAATGACAATATCAATTTATGGACAGATAATGCGGATGCGATGTAACCTAAAAATGAAAATATCTTATATTATTGAGACAATTTATGCATATTATAAAATTTTGAAGTCTATATTTTTAGCGCTAAAATATCATAACATTATTCAAAAAAGGATAATTCTTTTTATTGTTCATAAATATCTCATATCAGATAAACAAGAAACGAAAGTCCTCCACAACACAAAGTTAATGAATTCCTTTCTGAAGTTATTGATGCTTGCTCTTCTGTTTATTCTTGGGGGGTGGAATGCCTTGTAACTCCATTGCCTATGCCTATAGGACGCTGCATGTTTAAAAGGAGAGAAAGTTAGCCTGCTTATATAATTCAGTTCAAACAAGCATTGAAAAAATGGAACGATGAAAATAAAATGTAATTTTATTGATTTTAGTGAATTAAATGATAATTAATTTTTAAAAGTAAATTCATATAACTTTATTTTCTAAGTAAGTTATTTTCTGGTTGACTAATCATGTGTAATATTCTAAGTAAGTTATTTTCTGGTTGACTAATCATGTGTAATATTGATAAAAGAATAATATGGAGACTTTTGTATTAGAAGTCAGATTGTATTTTACTATCTCTATTAAGAAATGATAAATTAGTATTTATATGTTAACTAAAAGAGCAAACCAGTCATTCTGACAAAGCAACCAAATAGCCAAAGGCGAATACAGGGTGGTTGGCAGGGGCCCTGACCCCCCCAAAAATGAAAAATTTTTATTTAAGCCATTGAATTTTTTTAAAATTTTAAATTAGTAAAGGTAAAATTGTACTTTGACCCTTTAAAATTATAAAAATTTAATTTAATCCTTTAAAAATTATAAAGATATAGATTATAAAAAATTAAAATTTCATTCGGCCCCCTAAAAATTTGTTCTGGCTTCACCGCTTCAAATAGCGACACATAATGTGCCACATGTACTTCATGCTTACATGAGGAGACTAATTCAAGCAACCAAGTATAGTGACACATCATCACTTAATAGTAGAAATTGATGGAGTTTTTAATAGAAAGACCAATTAGTTCTTTGATCTAAGGTACTTGCCCATTCTTTTAGTAACAAGAGCAAAATGCAATTTAACTCCTAATACAAGAATGTCTATTATACTTTTATCAATTATACCATATGATAAAGTATAAACCCTAGTATATAAATAATAAAAAATACTACGTACTGCTGACAATCGACTGATAGATCACACTGAAAAGGAACTTGAGCAGCACACAAACCAGGAAGTTGCTTGGCTTTCTGAGGATCAACCCCATAAACTAGGGCCTTCTTTTTGAAACATTCGCACAGATCCCTACGTGACTGAGTGGTGCTGGCCGATGCATTAACGCTAGCCACGGCTTGACAACAAGCGAGGGTGGGTGAGGGTGCAGGGGTCGTCAAGTATGCCCCGCATGGCATTAGTGTTTGTACGGCTTCTTCGCATGTGATTGCATGCACTGTTAAAACCACTGTCACTAACCCTAATACCCCAACACACCAAAACACACCATTCAATTTCTTTTCCATTTGTAAAAAGATTGAAAAAGAAGAAGAAATGCTTGATTTAGTTGTTAACCCCGCAACTAGGACTAGACCCTTTGCCACTTATTTATAGGGTCAATTTGGATTCTATCACTAAAGAGAGTTTGATTATTGTAATCTAGGAAAAAATCATCAAAATCTTCATTCATTAATCACATTAGGTTTTTTTAGCTTTAAATGGGTCTTCACAGTTCACTCATCTTCTTCCGTTACATGTTGGTGGTTGTGTTGTTAATAAGAAAAGAAAATAAATTAAAATTTGTCATAAAAGTCCATGTACTTTACAAAAATTTAGAATTTAATCCATGTACTTTTATTTTTAGGAATTTAGTCACTTTACTTTTCATATTTTAAAATTTAATCCAACTACTAACACTGTTAAATTTGTTGGTGTGACATTTCGAAATAAAAAATACTCACTCGATAGCCATGTAATTAAATAAATGACGTTGTAATGAATTTGAATTTAACAAAAAAATTAACAGTGTTAACATTTATACCTGAATTTTGAAATTTAAAAAATAACAGTATTAAATTCTTGAAAATGAAAGTATAAGAACTAAATTCTAAATTTTCAAAGAGTATAGAAACTTTATAGACACTTTTGATTATTCTATTTACCTGAAATGGCTAATTTCTTTTAATCTTTAAAAATAGGGTAAACTACACCTAAGGCAACTAAACTATTAGTAAGTTTATGTTTTGGTTGCTTGGTTTTAAAAAGTTACAAAATGGTCTCTAAACTATTTGAATGTTTTCATTTAAGTTACCCAACTGTTAAAATTGATATTCTATGGCTTCTCTATTCACATTGTTTGCACTAATCAAAAGCTCTCATTCCCCTTCTCTTCTATTTTAATTTTTTTCATTAAACATCTTTAAATGTCATGAATCTGCGAGCCAAAATCCAAATAATTTTCTTTTCCAATCTCCAACGCTAACGATTAGATTAATTTGAATTTAAGGTATGTTCTTCTACTTATTGATGGACATTGATCCACCATATTGATCGTTGAATCGTCGCTCAAAGCTTGTTGGCCATGTTGTTTTTCTTTTTTTAAAAAAAAAATTAATAGCTAAGTGACTTAAATAAAAACTTTTGAATAGTTCAATGACTTAAATGAAAATTTTTAAATAAATTATTAATATTTTGTAACCTTTTAAAATTAAATAATTAAAATATAAACTTATTAATAATTTAATGATGTTATGTGCAATTTACTCTTTAAAATTTTTATGTTGAACATTGGTCGATATCAGAGGTGAAGCCAGAACAATTTTTTAAGGGAGCCAGATGAAATTTTAATTTTTTATACCTTATATCTTTATAATTTTTAAAAGATTAAATTAAATTTTTATATTTTTAGGGGGCTAAATATAATTTTACCTTTACTAATTTAAAATATTTAAAAATTTTTAAAAGCCTAAATAATAATTTTATATTTTAGAGACCCCTAAAAATAGGTCTAAATACGCTACTGGTTGATATATAGGACTCTTTTGTCGAATGTTGATGTAAATTTATTGCGTAATCTCTTACTGCCATGAGGTCATATCCTACAACTATTTGATGGGACTTGGTTCATAGAGCTCGTAGAATTTGGATTGATGGAACTGCAAGATTCAAGTGAAAAGTATTAACATGCATGTATAATTGTGGAGCTCACCTATATGTGAAAGAACTTGAACCATTAACATGATCTTTATATAAAACACTTGCAACTACAACACCACTTAAATTATATGCAAGATGTTGATTTTTCTCTCTTTAATTTTTGTAGGTTGACCACTTAAATTACATGCAAGATGTTAATTTCTTTCTCTTGAATTTTGTAGGTTGACCAACTAAAATACTTCAAATTTAATTTCGGGCAACTATTTATGATACATTAACTTTTGGGCAGGGCCGTAGCAGGGGGCTGGCATGGGCCCTTACCCCCCTAAAATATAAAATTATATTTTAAGCCCTTAGATTTTTTTAAAAATTTTAAATTAGTAAAGGTAAAATTTCACTTTGACCTCCCTAAAATTATAAAAATTTGATTTAATTTTTTACAAATTATAAAGATATAAACTATAAAAAATTAAAATTTTATCCGACCCCTCTAAAAATTTTTTTTGGCTTCACCCCTGCTTTTGGGAGAATGTAACAAACAAAATTTTCATTAAAATACAATACTTTCAATTATTAAGAAGCCGATTAATTATATAACGAACAACACTTCAAAATTTTCTCACCAAAAAATAAACCCTTGAGTAAAACTATAAGTTTACCAGAACTATACTATAGCAAGTTAACATCTAATCTTATTTCGATTATTACTATTATTAAATAGAAAAGACATTAATCCTCTCTTTAGTACTAGTCTCATGACATTTTTTCCCATCTTTTTGGACGCAATTTTAATTTGTACTCTGGTACACTTGATAGGAGCAGATCATCTTTAGATAGAAGATAATAGGAAAAAATGAAAATAAAAATGTCAATTGCCATTCAATATGTAATTAAAAAAGGAAATAATAATTAATTAATTAATTAAAAACCTAGAGCCAACCGGAGCAAGTCTCTTTTACTATTAAGGATTAATTCGCTATTTACTTTTGAATTATATATATTTTTTATTTTAATATTTAAAGTTTTTCCAGTTTATTTAAAAAATCTGAAACATAATATATTTTTATTAGATGTTGATAATTTTAAGATAAAATGAGATATTTAAGTAACAAGATAAATAAAATTTTAAGTACCAAAACAATAAAAATATTTGTAAAATTCAAGGCTCAAATGGTAATTAATATTTTTTAAAGAAAAAAAATAAATAAAAGGGTTTTGTTTCAGAAATGAATTTAAGAAAGAAAAACACAAAAAAAAGCTGTTTGGAATTGGCAGTATATAAATCGAACTGCCAAACAATATGCTTAATTGCAGATATAGTAAAATAATTATTATAATTATTAGTATAAACAAACAACTGAATTCGTTCAATTCCCAATCCTCATAAAGATTCAAAATTTCTGGGAATTTTACGAATTTCAGCTAAACCCATCAAATTCATTAACTTTTTTTTCTGTAAGCTGCTTTTCCTTACCGAAAGGTCTTTGTCAAAGTTCCTTACTTCATTGAGAAACTAGGGTTCAGTACTTCAAATTTTCAATGGGTCGTTCTCGCGGGAATTTTCATTCTGCTGATGAGGATCCTACCCAGAGGTTAGTCATCATTTCTTTCTTTAATTTCCTCATTTTGAAGAATTATTATGTTAACTTGTATGTTTTTTTTTTAAGAAAGAACTTGTCATTCAGAAATCTGCATTTTAGCTTGCATGGTGAAGGGCTAAGATTATTTTCAGAAATTAGAACTGTTGGTTCGAGTTCGAACTTTTGCATTTTCAGTTTCTCCTTTTTTTTTAGTTAGTAGAAAGAACACTAGGACCTGTTTGTAAAATGTTCACTTATGTGCAATAATACTGTTGATGCTCTTTTGGTGATTGACTGACCTTGACGGTACTCTTCGAGGAAGGTAAGCGGGGCTTAGAGAATATGGGTTCCTAACGTGAGATAGAGCGCCGAAGCTTATGCTCCATAATGCTCAATTCTCAAGTTACTAAAGGGTGTTATCAGATGGAAACGGAAGTATGAGCTTAAGCACGATAATGACATGAGAGTGTAGAGAGAGAAGTCTAGTCGTACTTTAGGTATTTATGCTTAGTCTTTGAACTGTTCGAAGGGCTGCATGAAGCATGCTTATTGGCTGTCCAACTGGCCGTGTTGGCGTCCTGGTGTGCCTAGTGATCAGTTTGTCAGCCATATAACTGTTGGTTGCTTGGAGTCATTTTCTGACAAGGTAGTTGATCTCTGTCAGCTACTTGTTGTGCCAGGTGGTTTGCTGCCTTTGTCAACAGTTGGTGATGTTGGATGCTTGAGCTCTTGTGAGTTTGAGCCTTTTTTGGGCTCTAGCATGCTCATAACTCGGTATAACAAATTCATTGTGATGATTTTGAGAAATATAAAGTGATTAAATAAACAGGGGCTATGATTAGGGGTATTATCTATTTTAATAGATTTGATTATCTACTCTGCCATTTAATCATACTGGATTATTAGTTCATTAACTTTGAGGTTTCTTTCTTATGGTGAATTTTACATACTCAGAATCTAACATCACTTGTTGTAATGAATTATGATAGCAAAGGATGAATCATTGTTGTCTTGTTTTCCTTTTGATTGTTTACGTCTTCTTCCGTTTGTTTGTGTAATAATTAACTATTAACTGGTTAACAGCTTCTTTTTTTCCCCTTTATATTGTGATATAATCAGTTAATGGGGTTTTCATGATTCTCTTTTTTGGGTTGCTTCATTTAAATACCCCTTTCTTGTTATGCAGATCAAGGAGAAAAAAGAATGCCTCTGCTGGAGAAAATTTAGAATCTTCTTCTTCAGGTGCTTTTCTACGATTTTCAAAATGCAACCCTCTCAGAATGAATTTTGCAGTGAAAAGTTCTTTTCTATGATGCAATTAATTGATAAAAATAAGATAACCAAAATATCAATGTTTTCATCTAGTAATGGAAATTTATAGCAGAGCCATATGGAGAGTGTGTCAAGGGCCATTTTCTAGTATTATGATACAAGTCTTTGGCTACAAATGCAACAGTTTCAAGAGATAACAGTGGCCATTTTATTTTTATGAGAAAAAGGAATTGTTAAATATTTGGAACCTTGCAAATCACCTTTTCTAGAACCTAGAGGGTAAAGACCCTCTGAATGTAGAGACTTTGCTGCCTAAAACTTAAAAAAGTTGATATTCTGTTTTGCTATATTCTATCTTTACTGTAGACCTTGATATAGTTGCTAAAAGTTGACCCATAATTCTATCTAAAGCAGATTGGCTATGCATATATTGCATTTGGAAAAGTTCTAATAAGTTGTTAGATACATAGTATTATGATTAGCTGTTATCAAGATTCTAGAGCCCATGGTATGGTGCTGGTGATTTTGTGATTATTTTAAAATGATTGATCCTCCCTAAGTATTCTAAATACTTTTGGTTCTTCAGAACAAGGCAATTCTCTTTGTTCATTTGCGAGCTATTTTGACCCTTTTCCATCTATTCCTGATCTTATATCCTTTTCGGAGCTAGGTCAAGGAACAAGTGAAGGGAAAGGAGCTTTATACCACTGCAATTATTGCAACAAGGACATCACAGGAAAAATCCGTATCAAATGTGCTATTTGTCCTGATTTCGACCTATGTATAGAGTGCTTTTCTGTTGGAGCTGAGGTTACACCTCATAAAAGCTGCCATCTTTACAGGGTCATGGTTAGTAAAAGCCTTGAGGAAACAATTTTTCCTGTCCTGATGTCATACTGAATTGTCATTTTTGTTGTTTATGTTAATGTATAGCTTCTGATGAACTTCATTTTTGCTCATGTTTCTGTATCTCATATCTGTTTATGTACCTTTGTTTTTGTTATGATTCAGTGCTGACAACAGAGTTTTGATTAACAGGACAACTTATCTTTTCCCCTTATCTGTCCTGACTGGAATGCAGATGATGAAATTTTGCTTCTAGAGGTATTTCTATGTTCATACTCAAAGTTAAAGCAGTGAAGAAAGTTATGTTTGGTCCTTCTTGATTTGTTCCGTACAGCATATAAATGTGAAATAATCAGAGAATCAATCTTGTTTTATTTTATCTTTTTCTAATTGTAGGGAATTGAAATGTATGGCCTCGGAAACTGGGCAGAAGTAGCTGAGCATGTGGGCACAAAGAGTAAGGAGAAGTGCATTGACCACTATACTAATGTTTATATGAAGTCCCCGTTCTTCCCTCTTCCGGTATAAGAACTATCAAATCCCTTATTAGTTGTGCCTTTCTGTGCATATAATAAAGATCTGACAACTTGATTTTTTCAAAGGATATGTCTCACGTTGTTGGAAAAAATAGAAAAGAGCTTCTTGCAATGGCTAAAGGGCATACTGAGGACAAGAAAGGTTATTGTCGGTTTTCAGTTTTCTCCTTTTTATAATCTTAAATATGTCTTCAACCCCCCCCCCCCCCTTTTTATTTGGTGATATTGGTGAAGGGAAATTTGTAAGTGCTATGAGTCGTAAGCCTTGGATTCATTTTCTTTCCCTTTTCGCTTGAAACTATCTTGCATTTACATGGTAGAAAAATTCTCTCTAGAGAACATAACAACGGTGAACTTAATTATTATTGATGCCTGTTGTTAATAAAATTTCTTATCATTATTAACTTATCGTGAGCTTTGTAGGAACTATGCTTGGGGAGCTTTCAGTGAAAGAAGAATCCCCTTTTTCACCTTCAAGAGTCAAGTATAACCACCATTCTCCTCTCTGTATGTATCCTCTTTGTTCATCTGTTCCATTTCTTATGTGAATTTTATTGATTTACCCAGAGTTGAAGGCAGTAATTGTGGCCGAATAATGTCTGGCTTAAATGCGGGTGAGCATTGATATATCTTTTCTTTTCCCTGCTGGGAGATACTTTATTTATTTAGTGTGGGCACTGATAATCTAATCACTGTGATCCTCGTCCTCTCTGCTTTGTTTCTGAAAACTTTAGATGTAGAGTCTGGGGCGCGTTCTAGCAGTAACAGCACAGCATCGGCAACTGTTGTGAAAGTATCGAACATGAACCAGGTTAAAGATGGCAATGTCAAAATGGAAGGTCTGTTATCTTTTTACTTTTTCTTTGTTCTCTTTTACTATCATTATTCCAGTAATATTAAACATCTCAACTGGGGGTTCAGAGTGGCTTTAGTTTCCGTGTCAAGTCCAAGTTGTGTTTGTTTTGGGTCAATTGGATTTGGATTTTTTGGGTTTGATTCTTTCAGGTTTGCTAGTCAAGTCATTTCAAGTTGACACTTGGGTCAGGTCATTTCTAGTTTGGGTCATTTTCGGATTCCAGTTCAGCGGGTTCCAGTTGTTAGACTTTTTATATTCAAATTGGGTTGGGTTGGGTTTGGATTCAGATTAGTCTAGTCGAGTTTTCAGCTTTGGGTCGAAATTGACAGGTAAGTAATATATAGCCCAGATGCCACTAAGCCATATGTAGTTTCATACATGTACATTCCTATGACACTTGCTTCAAATCGACATTCATTATCTGCCAGGGAAGTTTATGTGTGGATGGAGCCATAATCATAATATATTGAAATGCCAATATTTAGTTCATTGTTATTATTGTCTTTTAGATCATCAAATTGACAGAAATTTTGGGGGAAAGAAGCCAAATTCTTCGGGAAATGAAGGTCCATCTTTAGTTGAGTTGAGTGGTTATAATGCCAAAAGGCAGGAGTTCGATCCAGAGTACGACAATGATGCCGAGCAGTTACTAGCTGAAATGGAATTTAAAGACACTGATACTGAGGAAGAGCGTGAGCTTAAGCTGCGAGTGTTACGTATCTATTCAAAGAGGTAGGCAGTTGGTAATCTGATTTGTGCTGGAGATAATTGATTCCACCCTTGTGAATGTGTAAGATGCAAAAAAGTAAAGTCCATATTAGTATATCAGAATAAAATTTCATAGGATAGAAAAGGTCTTGGGGTCAGGGAAAGACTTATGACTCGTTACTCTTCAGGTCTAGGAAATTCTGTTCTGTTTCAATTGATTTGCCTTTATGCAATGCTTTTCTCTACCTCATACTCAAAATAAATCTACTGTCAGGTTGGATGAGAGGAAGCGTAGAAAGGATTTCATACTAGAAAGAAATTTGTTATATCCTAATCCTATAGAGAAAGACTTATCTCCCGAGGAGAGAGCACTTTGCCGACGTTATGATGTCTTCATGCGTTTTCATTCAAAGGAAGAACATGACGAACTGCTTCAGACGGTTATTGCCGAGCACCGGACTTTAAGAAGGATCGAAGAACTCAAGGTATTATTCATGCTATTGCTGATTTAAAACCCACTATTCTGCTTGGCCACTTGTTCTACCTCATTTAAATATGTAATCTTCATAATATGGTCTTCGATTGTTGTCACGGGAAATAACTATATGCAGGAAGCCCGAGCAGCTGGTTGTCGAACATCAGCTGAAGCAGATCGATATCTTGAACAAAAAAGGAGAAGGGAAGCTGAAGAGAGTTCTCACCGAGCAAAAGATGGAGTCCAGGGTGGTCCAGGTGGCCAGGCAGCCCCAAATTCATTCATGGCTTCTGAGTCTGTCGGCAAGGACTCAAATTCAAGACCAACAGCACAGGCTTCTTCAAGCTATGCTAAAGATTTGGACATAATGGGTTTCGCCGAAACCCAGTTACTCTCTGAAACTGTAAGAATGTTGTATCCCTTATTTCTATATTTTCATCTGGATCTGAAGCTGTGTTTCAAACAATTGCATTCATAAATTATTGTGTTTCATAAAAGGACAACTATCGAAACTCAGAACAACCCAAATACAGAATGATCCAATCCAAAAATGTCCCAAACCCGAATGACCTGAACTCATGTGTCAAACTTGAATGACAAACCCAAAACTATTCAGCCTGAAAAACTTGATTAGCAAACCCCAATGACCTGAACTCGAAACAACCCAAACCGAAAATGACGTGAAATTTTTTAAAACTTGATTTGCCCCAACCCATATTTACCCAAGTTAAAATCAACCCGATATATCCGATTGACAGGTCTAGCCTTGAGGCAGGAATTTGCTTGCAATCTGCAAGCACTCTTATACCTTACTGTAGTTTTCATTGGAGCTATTAACCAAACTGTTGATGGTTTGGTGGCAGGAGAAGCAGCTGTGCAGTGAGATTCGGTTACCTCCACCACTTTATCTAATGATGCTACAGATCATTTCAGAAGAGATCTTCAATGGAAATGTTAGTAAGAAAGCAGATGCTCATCGCTTGTTCAAGATTGAACCAAGCAAGATCGATAGAGTCTACGATATGCTGGTGAAGAAGGGGATTGCTGCGCCATGACTCGCAGTAGATTCCATATCATGTTTAGCTGTTGCTGCTAAAGCTTTATATTTTCATCTTTGTTTTCTATCATTTTTGTTTTGGAGAGAATATGGATTATTTTTGTTTATAGTCCACTTTGTATTTTATTTTGATCAGATCAGATCAGGTTTCTCCAAAGACATGGAGAAATGAGCTTTGTATTAGAAGTTTAGAACCCATTGTATCAATAGATCAAGTTTCTCCCCTTTATTTTACTAATGAAAATCGTGTTTTTCTGGTTTCTGATATGATACGAGTAACTCCAAAAGGCTCAACCAATAATTTACGTTATAGTCTGAAATTGGAAATGGAATTGCAATTACAATGGATTCTCTTGGACGTGCTTGGCTTTTCCAATGTCATGATTGGTACAAGGTTTGCAGACCTGTATCGGCTCATTAATTATTAAAAATTCATAAAATAAAATAAAAAATAGAACGATGTTTAATTGTTCCTTATCAGTCAGCGGGACTAGTACCCCGATCAGTATTCCATTCAACTAATCCGGTTTTGAATTATGGTTTGGTAAGATAAGTTGTACTTATACGAGCACATAAGTTTAGATTTCTTAGAAAAGAATATTATTTATTATTAGAAATTCTATCATATGTGTATGCATGTGAAAATCTCGAATTTAAAATATAAATGTGTGTTTAAAGTAACATACAATAAATAATGAAACGTGTCGCTCAAAAATGGTAAAAGAAAAAATTTTATATGCATAGTGGTCTTTGTTCAAATCTCATTATGTGCAAATTTTTACTCATATCTTACTTCACAAATAAGAGGGTATATTAGCCATTTCTTAATTGGGCTGGTACCCGGTTAATTTTTGACACCAACTCAATTAGAGATTTTATTAATGGTATAGATATACAACTAATGGAAATAACAAATTGTGCATATTAAATAAAAATGTATAAAACATATTAAAATGAAGCTTTATTTAAGTGGTAAATTTAAGATTTTATTGATTCAATTGGTGTGAATTCAAATCACACCATGTGTATGTTTTTTTAAAATGAACAGAATAAAATACTTTCAAATAATATAATTTATTTTGATTATGAAATGTCATTTCCATAATTTCCCTAACTAAGCTTATATCTGGTTAATTCGTGACATCAACTCAGTCAAGAGTTTAAATAATAGTATAAATACACAAATATGGTGAGAAAATATTTTATGTTAAATTTTTTTAAATTTACTTAAGAATTATAATTGGTGTAGTGGTAAAAGATTTGTTTATAAATTATATATGGGTTCAATTTTTAGATATGTTAATTTTAGTTTTTTTATTTTAAAACTATACAAAAATAAAAGTATGAACAAATAAAAGGCTATCAAAATAATAACAATAGTCATTTAATAAAAGGGTATATTAGCCATTTTATAACTGAGTTGGTACTCGGTTAACCCGTGACACCAACTCAATTAGAGGTTTTATTAATAGTATAGATAAAAATTATCAATATTACTTGAGAAAAAATTTCCTAAACAAGTAACAAGACTTAAAATTATATCATTATATGTAATATGTTAGTTCAAAAAAGTATTCAACAATATAGTTACTAATAAAATTAGCAATAAAAATAAATATATTATGCAATTTTATCTAATATTCTAATTACTCTTTGACATCATTCATTGGTCATTGGCAGAATATAAATAATTAATAATAACTATTATGTAATTTAGTTAAAATTATGTAAAATTAATTCATAATAAATAATATTTAATTTAGTTAATTATTTAGTAAGTAAAAATGTATGAGAAATTGTTGTCCTCAATAAAATTTTTAGATTAATTAAATGAGACTAGTAAAATAACATTTAATTATATTTTAAAAATAAAATGTCATAAAACTAAAATATTATTATTATTGTATAAATTTTTTTTTAAACTTAATCATGTAGGAGTATGTTTAGAAAAAAACTATATCGTAATTGGATTTTAGTATTGTTAAAACACCTCCGCGTATTTGTAATGACTCAATTTTTAGTAGTACCAGAAAATACGATTTTGGAACTCCATTTCCATAAATTGAGCTCATAAATACTACATATGAATATTTATAGAGTTGGTATAAAAATATATTCATGATTGGTCGAGTAATTTTGTCAAATTAATAGTTAATTAAGACTCAGGGATTAAATTGTAAAATTCAATCACTATGGAGTTTTAATTAACGAAAGGCTTGGAGACCTAGATAGCAATTAAACAAAGGTCTAAAATGATAATTAAACTATTTTTCAATAAGATTACTTGATGATGGCATAATCCACTTAGGCTTGATTATGATTAAGTTTTGTTTAATTATATCTTAATTAGTTAAATAAACAAGGTTAATTAAACAAAATTAAGGCTAATCTATATATAAATTTACAACTAAAGTGGAAGATTGTCATCTTCCATATTGTTCCACCTTCCAAAAGAAAGAAAACCCTTTCATCCAACTCAATAGTCGACCAACTATTATTCAAGGTAATTAAGTACTTTTTCATGTAATTTTTATAGATTTGAAACTGTTAAAATTTTAGAAAGTTGTCATTGTTGATTTCTTGAAGAATTAAACTTAAAATTGATAGATTTTAAGCTTAGACTATGAAAAGGACTAGATTGTAAAATTTTAGTTTGTTTGCTAACTTTGTTACATTTTGGGACCAAATTGAATAAATGTAAATCTTGTTATGAAACTATATTAGAAATAGAAAGTATAAGTTCTCTAATGATAATATATGAAATCGGATTAATCTGAAGTTAGGAATCAAAAGTTATGCTTATCCCGAGTTCAGAGACTAAATTTAATAAAATGAAAAATATGAAAGGAATAAAAACTAGAAGTATATAGGATCATATATATCATGGCAGAGTATGAAAATGTTTAGTATTTATTGGTTTTAGTAAACAATTGTATAGATCAAGATTTGGATCCAAGTGGAGTTAATAGGGGAAAAGTTAAAATTGCAGATTACTCACTGAAGTATCCACTCTTTTCACATTTTGAACAAGTAAGCTCATATGGAACTTACTATCTTACGTGAAATTTTGTGTTTGATTTCATAAATATATGTTTGAATATAATTGGAACACTAGTGAAACTGGCATATATGGCTAGTGATGGACTGAATTGAAATCTTATGTGGTAATTGACTATTATGTAATTTTACAAGGTACAAATACATAATTTTGATTGATTATGGGGCATGTAAATGAAACATGTGTTCATGTACAAGGTATGATATGAAATATGGATAATTATAGGGGATAATCATGTGAAAACTATTGTTTACAGGGATTGGTAATGTTACACGTGTAAATGATTCCCGTGTGAACTTAGTAAAAGGTTAGGATACGATTGGCATGCCAATAGGGTCACGTGTGCACTTGTACGGGGATTATTATAGAATTTAATAAGATCCAACATTCATTGCGGATTCTCAGGTATTATGTGACATAGGTTTAGCTTGCATGAGTAAAACTTGATATGTAACACCCATCACCCGACTCGGTCGCCATATCAGAGTTATGAGATGCTACTACTGGAGCAAAACGCATTTAATTCTCAATAACAATTCATTCAATCATTGATTACAATCATAAATGCATGCATAATACAATATATAAGCAAAATTGGAATCAATCGAGCTTATGAAAGCTCTTAAGTTGATGCGAGCATGAATAAAGACCAAAACTTTTCAAAGAAAGTGCAATAGTTATTGATACCCAGATTAAGTATCGATACTACCTTTAGCTTTAATATTTCAAAAATTAAGTTAAGGTTTACAAGTATCACTACTATGAAAAAGGCATTGATACCTCTGTCAGGATGTATCGATACCAAATTGAGTATTGATACCATTTTGGCGTTCTGCCAATTTCAAAACTTTTGACACAAGTCAAGCTGTATTGATACCTTTATAAAGTATCGATCCTTAGAATTAAGTATCGATACTTTATATGGGTATCGTTACCTAATTGACATTATGTCATTTTAAAATACTATTAATTTGGTAAAGTACCGATACTTCACTCTATGGTATCGATACTTTTTTCCAAAAGATAAAAAATCTCACATTTTGTTCCCTTTTCATGCCTAAACCATGATGCATACAATACATACCTAAAAGCACATATCATGCTTGCATAAAACACTTCAAAATACATGTTATCTCATTACTTAGTCCAAACCAAAGTCATTTAATTCGTTTTGCCTTAAATTAGCATCAATACACTTCAAAATCACCTAACAAGATACTAACTTAACTATCACGCTTAAGCCATTCAAAATCAATCTGAAACATATTATATATACCATCTTTCTAGGCATCTAACCAATATGCCACAATTGGCACCAATTCATAACAAGGATGCATGAAGCCATTCAACTAAGCTATACCATTTCATGCTAATCATCCATTCTATATGACAAGTTACTATATATATACACACATATAACATAGCACCAAAACTATGAACATGATCAAAGTTCCATTACCATAAGAGTTTAATCATTTATGGCTCCAACATACTTAACATTACAATCACTTGACACCCTTAAGTTGCCACATATAACCAGTTTCAAGAAACAAAAAATCTACCAAATCAAGAGATAGATAGTGTGAGATCTTCAAGGATCCGATTGATATGTTCTGAAAGTCAAAACCTACAGGAGAAAGAAAAGCAACAGGGTAAGCATTACAGAATGCTCAGTAAGCTCATATGTAATAAACGGTTATCTTACCTCATAAAACAAGTACTTAGGTTAAACTAAAGTATATAACTCAATTGCCTAACATAACAAAACACAATCACAACATGATGAGCTTGATTCATATTCAATCATATAACAGTCAAATTCTAAACATAACAATTCATAACTTTGAAATTCAATTAATCCAACTTTCAATCACATATGTATATACAAGCTTGTCACTAAGTCTTACACTTTGCTACATTTGATCATTAAGCACTTAACTTGTAATTCAATTTCGTATCTCGTATCTTGTGAATTACCCAATGAAACACCGTAAAAGAATTCCAATACATAGGTACTAATCATATTTGATGCTTGTCTGAGCTACTCATATCCATAAGTTACTCATCAGGGCTAAACCTTTTATCGACACATCAAATATCCGTCCGGGCTAAACCTATAAAACGACATAATGTTACTCATCTAAGTTAAACCCGTGCCACATGTATCTTCAAGTCCATAGGAAATGTTGGATCTCTAAATCATCGGAACCAACTTGTAACCATGTGTGTGATACATTTACGGAGTTTCATTGGGGTAATTTCTATCATGTAGGCTCATATATTTTTTCCTTTCAATTTAATCTCAATCACACCCTCTAGTGGTAAATATTGATTTACTTTGACGTTCATTAATGCATACATAAATTCACCATATAGTATACATAGATATTTAAACATATTTATACCATATGAACTTACCTAATAAAAAAACAACCGATAAAGTGACAAGGACTAATTCATAACTTTTCTTTTTCCATGAATAACCTCTGATTTGTTTAAATCTCAATCTAAATCATAATTTAATACAATTATAAATTCCAAACATCGTTTAGAAGCATACTATAACTATATATCAGTTCAATTTCATTTATCAGATAATCTGTTAAATTTTACATTTTATTCAATTTAGTCCATAAAATCAAAATTGCCATAACTTTCAAATTTGAGCTTTGATTTCAAAATCGATCTCAATTCCATCCTTCTAAAACCCTTTAATACCTATAATTACATTGATTTCATGCTAATTTTGAATTATTCACACTTTAGACCCTATGTTCAAAAATAATAATTTTCACTTCACAAATTAGTCCTTTTTCATATCTAAGCTCTAAATCTATCAATTTAGTACCAAAAGCTTTAATATTCAACAATGGGAACTTTTGTAAACTTTAACATATTTTCAAAATAATCCCCGGGCTAGCAAAATCAAGCTCCTTGGATCTCAAAAACATAAAATTTACAAGAAAATGACTTAAAATTTACCAAATGAGGGACCAAATTAGAAATTTTAAAACCCAATTTTATTTCCTTCCTTGTTTTGAGACGATGGAGAAGACAAGAAAGTGTCTTTATTTTCTTTTAATTTTTCTTTTTGTACTTTGACTAGACTTAATAAACTTTAAGTAATTAAACTAAACTTTAATTAATCAAAGCATAATCATATTTAACTTCAAGTGAGTGGAAGATAACATCATTTTCCACTATTCACTATTAAGAAATGGGTTAATTACTCACTTGGTCCTTTAGCTAATTAGAATTCTATAATGATCAATTTTCATGACTTTTATGATTTCGTCTTTGTACCTTAATTAACTAGCAGTTTAATAAAATTACTGGACCAAAAATTCAAGATAATACTAAAATTGATTCATAAATATTAAATAATCATATTTACTTACTCGATCATCAAAAAATGGGATCTCGAAACCACTATTCCCGACATCATTGAAAAACGGGTTGTTACATGATGTGTCATGATATAGGTTTAGCCTAGACGAGTAACATGATATATATTCAACTCAAATGAGCAACTTGGTGTGGTGTAGTTTACTTGTGTATCCGATCGAGTCTATTTTACTAGGGTTCCATCAAGCGAAACGATATAAATGAAATTGGAAAATTGGAAATGTGGTGAAACAAAATTGATAACCAATCTGAAATGTTTTTGAATGGATTGAATTGTAGATGATAGATCTTTATAATTTATTATTGAAAAGGTGATTGAATTGAATCATATATGCTTAGTATAACCTTATGATTTATGGTTGAATATGCCATTGTGATAGGTTATGTGAAAGTAATATGACTTGTTATGTTTAAGTTACTTGTGGCATCTAATGATCATTGATATAGATATGTGCTTACTGTAACACCCCTAACCTATATCCATTGCCAGAGTAGGGTTACGAGGTATTACCAATCAATTTACAACATATAGCATACATTATCAAACAATAAGCACATATCATTCAATACAATCACAATGTCCCTTAAACAAGCCTATGAGGCCTTGAACATGCATTGGAAGTGGTTCGGGACTAAACCGGATACTCGAGAAATTTTCAACACTTAGTAAAATTTTTTTCAAAACAAGAGACACACGCCCGTGTGACCAGGCCGTGTGTCTCACATTTCCACTAGACACGCTCGTGTCACAGGCCGTGTGGAAATAGGGCATACATACTGACTTGCTTCACACGGCCAAAGACACACCTGTATACTAGGCCGTATGAAAACTGGAGAGTATACTGACTTGCATCACACGGCCAACCACAAGCCCGTGTGTTTAGCTTGTATGCCCTTTGAAGTGGCCACACATGCCCGTGTTCTAGGCTGTGTGCCAATATAAGGGTATACTAACTTGTACCACACGGCCAGTCACACGCCTTTGTGTGAGACATTGTGGAGCATACTGACTTCAATTCAATTTCAACACCAGGGGACACACGACCGTATAACATGACCGTGTGTCACACACGGCTGAGACACACACCCGTGTATTTACTTGTATGGCCAAAAATTGGCTATTTACCAAGCTATTTTGCCACCTCATTTGGTACACACCTTCACCTACATATATGGCACAAAAAAAAAAGCAAAATAGGCAATCCAAAACAACCAAATCAACCATAATTCCTATCATTCCATCTAAACATTTCCTAGCCTAAATCTCAATCATAAACACCATCTATTGATCAACCATTTCCAAGTATCATTAATCACATTATAAAATGGAATTAACATATCTAGTCAACATATACCAAACTTACATCATTTTGTTCCCAATCCAAAAGAATAACACCAATTCCACAAATCTCATAACATAAACCATAAGCACACTTATATTTACAACCAAACTAGCCAAATTAAGCCAAATCTCATGGCTATAGATACAAACAAAACATAACCATTCACAAGTCATCTCAAATGGAAAAATTAATTTTTCAAAACATAACCAAAATGACCATAATCCTATACATGCCATATGACCAAACCAAGAGTTCAAAAGTACCAAAGTGATGGTTGGATAGTGTGACATAATCTCCGATGATCCTCGAATTCGAGCTAGCTTTGAAATCACTATAAGACATGGAAAAATAAACAAAGTAAACTTTATAGCTTAGTAAGATCGTATGATATAAACTTAGCTAATCACAAATACAACATTCATCAATCTAAGCATTTTATCATGTACTTAATGTTTACCAACAAACCTTTCACCTGTTTATTCATAAGCTTACATATATAAACTTTGTAACTTCTTCGATTTTAAACTCATAATATACATGTACATACCTATACCAATCCACAACGATTTCATACATACACAAAATGCCACTTAATACTCAATATTTCGCACACTAAGAGCCATACTCAATATCTCACACACTAAGTGCCATACTCAATATCTCACACACTAAGTGATGTACATAGCCGAAGCTATCTCAAATCACACACTAAGTGCCATATATAGCATAAGCTATCTTATTCTCACACACTAAGTGCCAAATATATAGCCAAAACTATGTTGAATCGCACATTAAGTGCCACAAATAACTGATTTGTTGTCGAACATAACTGTAATCTCGTATATACAATTTATGCAATATCAAAGCATTAAAAATATCATTATAATAATGCTTATTATATATGAACTTACCTCGAATATTAAAATGGTAAATCGAGTCGATTAGTCGATAACTTTCGTTTTCTCCGATCCTTATTCGAATTCTGTTTTTCTTGATCTAAATTGTAACGCCCCAAAAATGCCTTATATTTATTTCTGTATGTTTGTGACACAAGTGTGTATCTGCTTCAGTGGTTATGAGTCTGGGAGTGTCTGAGAAGTCTTGGGTTCAAGCCTTGTCTTGAGTAAAATTTTTATTTTTATATGAATAATCCCTATATCTAGCCAATAGGCTTATAAGGATGAGTGTGTTAAAATATAACAGAATGGGTCTGCTGGTCTAGTGGCTAAGTGGGAGGTTAGCATATTGGAGGTCTTGGGTTCGATTCTCTGCGATGGCAAGTAGTATTACTTTTGCTCTAGGTTTGGCTAGAGTTGTGCTATTAGTGGACTCCGAGTAGTGGTGGTTAGTAGAATTTGATGGAGAAAATTAAGGGTTGTTGATATAGTGGGGATTTGTGGAAGCACTTGGGTACCAAAATTCTCTCCAGGGAAAGAAAAATTGATGCTTTTTCTTCCATTTTTTTCTTTTTGCTGTAGCCAAAATTCCCCATTGCTTCCCTTTTTCTTTTTTTTTCCTATTTTTCACGCTATTTTCTCATTCTTCACGCTATTTTCTCATTCTCCTAACTTGATTTTTGCCTCCTTCCCGTCGTCATTTCACGTCTCTACTTTTCGTGTGGCATTCGACACAAATTAAGGGGCTGGTGGATCCCAATTGACGTTATGGTTGTGCGAAATTGGGGTTGTTTAAGTGAGGTTCTAGAGGGCTCGGAAGTGATTAAGCATCAAAATCAAACCAGGTGTGTACCCAAAAATGCAGAAAATAAAGTTTTAGCGAAGATCAAAAACCATGCTGTCGACGCCACACGACCGTGTGCCATAACGCGAGTGTGTGATTAATAAGGCCAGGCCGTGTGCATTAGACACGTCCATGTGATGGCTAGGTAGGCTGAGTACGACACACGGGCTCGACCAATTTGGGCTATGTGGGCCATACAGGCGTGTGTGCCAACACGGGTAACCCACAATAGCGTGTAGGATTTTGGGCCAGGCCATGTGATCCACACGGCCAAGGCCAATTCAGGCATGTGGGCCCACACGGGTAGACAACTTGGGCGTGTGAGCCCATTTTCACTGATTTGTCACTAAGGTTGCACGGGTCACCTAAGATAACTGTGAACCTACGGTAGGGTCGGTAAGCTTACTTAGACCCCTAATTGAATGAAATGACTATATGATTGATGTATATGTATACATGTTATCGAGCGTGATGTTGTTTCACTAAACTAATATTGTTTGTACTGTTACCATGTTAAAGCATGTCATAACTGTATAATACATTGCATTAGGTTGGGGGTTGATATTGTTTAGAGGAAGTGTACTAAATGGCTTCGGGTCTAATTTACTGGCAGCACAGCTACAAACTACTGTCTAGTGCCGCATTCAGTACTACCTGGAGTGTAGGGATGGGTGGGTTGATTATATCCCCACATGGAGTGTAGGGTTGGACGGAGATGGTGTGTAGAGGTTGGATGGGTAGGATTTCTGTGACTGCATATCTGTTATTGCTACTGATACTGTTATGGGCTAAAGCTCTACTGCATGACCATTTTTCTACTGAGATGGGCGAAGGCCTAAACTAGACTGATACTAATATTGAAAAGGGCTTAAGCCCAGACTATAATTATCTGGTTGCTGGCTGTTCGTATAGGCATTACACATTGAGTTTACGTAAACTCACTTCTTTTGTTTAATCTATACAAGTAATCCCCAAATTTAGGCAGGTCAGTGTAGCGGAGGACTTAGTGGTTGCCGCACGACTTCTTTTACATTGTTTATTGCCTATTCATGATTTTACTTTTATTTGGGGGTATTTTGCTGTAATTATGGCCTTTACAGATTTTGGTTTAAATTTGGATTTATACGGTTTTATAATTTAAATCTGCTAGTGATAAGTAAAACTCGGGTTTTCAAATAAGATTGATGTTTTATCAAAATACCACGACCACAAAAACTGTTTAAAAGATTCCGCAATGAAAATTGTTTTGGAAATTCAATACCAATTTGCAAATGGTTAATGTTTTGAAAATGAATGACATGATTTGAAATTAACATAAGATAATGAGAAAGGGTTTAATAGAAAAAGAGGATTTCACAATGACATATTTTTCAAAAAGCACTACCGTTTGATATTGTCAGATTTGACCATAACGTCTAAGCAAAGTTTGGGGTGTTACATTTAGTGGTATCAAAGCCAGGTTGCAAAAGTCGACTGTGGATGTGGGTTTTAAGTCGTGATTTTATGAGAACTATTTTTTAAATGTTGTTACTAGAAGTGTGGTTCATCGAGTCTCCGGTGCCAATCTGGTAAGTTCCTGAAACTATTTTTGATAGTATATCCTGAAACTACTGTAGGTAGTATATGCTTAGACTACTATAGATAGACTGTACTAGAAACACCCAAAATAGGGTATACCGAGATTGTAGTAAAACTGATAGACATTGATTGACACTATGATGTACGAAACAAACTTTACACTTCTGATACTGTTTTCGTAAAATATCTGTTAATAAACACTGGAACTTTAAATTGATTTATAAAACTGTTAATACAGATAAAATGCAATTAGACAATGAGCACCAGAGGTACTCGTGGACGTGGTACAGGAAGCTGTTGTAGAGGCCGTAAAAGTGCTCGAGCTAGGTCTTCGTCATTTGGCAATCTGCCTAATTTGGATACTAGTGAGACACTAGTCTCACCTGTGATTGAGACTAGATCTCATGATCGAGTAGCTGAGGACAATGCTTTGTCCTAGGCCATGTTGAGGATTTTAGAGAGGGTCGCTGGGCCCAATACTGGAGCTGGAGGCCGCAGGTCAGTTACGGAATGACTTCGGTCTAACGGAGCTGAGCTTTTCATGGGTATTTCAAGAGTTTCCCCTAATGTGGCTAAGTACTAGATAAAGGCCACAGAGAGGATTATGGATGACTTGGACTGTACTCCCGAGCAAAAATTAAAGGGTGCTGTATCGCTGCTACGTGATGAGGCATATCAGTGGTGGCTGACTGTTAAGGAGGACACTCAGCCGGATCGACTGACCTAGGAGTTCTTTAAGACTGCTTTTCAGGAGAAGTATGTGGGGACCAGTTATGTGGATGCCCGTAGGAGAGAATTCCTAAATTTGATTCAGGGGGATAGATCGGTGGTCGAGTATGAGGCTAAATTTCTGAGATTGAGCCGTTATCCACGAGGCATGATGGCGACTGAGTACGAGCGATATGTTCGCTTCGAGGATGGCCTTAGGGATAATCTGAGGGTTCTGATAGCTCCACAGAGGGTGCGAGATTTTACTGCGTTAGTTGACGAGGAAAAGATCACTGAGGAAGTAAAGCATGTTGAGCGCCAGAACCGAGAGAGAGATAGGAGAAAAAGGGATTTAGAGCCCTCGAGTTTTGTTCAGAGGCCTAAGAAAAAGGCCAGAGTTGATGGGTCGATCAGAGTTAGGGCTCCTATTGTTGCTATTGGACATCCGTCATGTACTAACTGTGGTAGACGCCATCGGGGCGAGTGTTTGAAAAGAACTGAGGCTTGTTTGAGGTGTGGTTCATTAGAGCACCGTATTAGAAAGTGTCCGCGTAGGTCCGATCAGATGCAAGCTACTAGTACTGGTATTGCACCACCACTGAGAGCAGTTCAGCAGCCACCGAGAGGCCGTGGTTAGACCAGTGGTGGTAAAGGGTTAGGCCATGGTCAAATAGCACCGGGCAGAGGTGCTAGTCATACTGGGGCGAGGCAGTCAGTTCTAGTTTATGCTGCACGTCACCGAAAAAGATGGAGATGCTCCGGATGTCATCATGGGTACGTTCTTTATTTATAATGTACCTTATATTGCACTGATAGATATGGGATCCACTCACTCCTATATAGTTTGTACTGTGTCCAAAAGTTGGCTATCTTGGTTGAGAGCACTACAAGTGAGGTGACTGTACTAAGTCTGCTTAGACAATCAGTAAGGGTAAATAAGTTGTTTAGAGATGTTCCTTTAGAGGTTCAACGGGCTATTTTTCTGGCTGATATGATGGAATTACTTTTTGGAGAGTTTGATCTGATACTAGGAATGGACTGGTTGGTTAAAAATCAAGTGAGTTTAGATTGTGCCACAAAAAGGCTTATACTGAGAACTGAGAAGGATAGCGAGGTGGTCATAATTGGAGAACATCAGAACTACATATCGAATGTGATTTCTACACTGAGGGTGGAAAAGTTGGTTCAAAAGGGATGTGAGGCGTATTTGGCCTACATCAGTGTTTTAGATTTTGGAGATTCTTCGGTTAAGGACATTAGGACGGTTAAGGACTTTCTGGATGTTTTTCCTGAAAAACTACTTGGGTTACCTCGAAATCATGATGTAGAGTATGGGATTGAACTCCTTCCTGGTACAGTTCCAGTGTTCATTTACCCTTATAGAATGGCACCGAAGGAGGTCGTGGAGCTTAAGGATCAGATTTGAGAGTTACTGGATCATGGGTTCATCTGTTCTAGTGTGTCTCCGTGGGGAACATTGGTTCTATTCGTGAAAAAGAAGGATGGATCCATGCGTATGTGTATTGATTACCGGCAACTGAACAAGTTGACCATAAAGAATAAGTACCCCCTATCGAGGATTGATGATCTGTTTGACCAGTTATGAGGAGCTGCGATTCTCTCTAAGATTGATCTCCGATCAGGGTATCACCAGTTGAGAGTTAAGGAGGCTGATGTGCATATGATGGCGTTTAGGACTCGTTATGTACACTACGAGTTCTTAATAATGCCATTTAGACTGACTAATGCACCAGTAGCTTTTATGGATCTGATGAACCGAGTGTTCTAGCCCTATCTAGATCGGTTCATGGTGATATTTATTGACGACATACTGGTATATTCAAAAACCAATGATGAACATCTCAGAGTGGTTCTACAGATTCTGTGAGCGAAACAACTATACGCCAAGTTCAGTAAATATGAGTTCTGGTTACGTGAAGTAACGTTTCTAGGAGATGTGGTTTCTACCGAGGGGATTAGAGTCGATCCTCGAAAGATTGAGGCTGTCTTGAATTGGAAGCAGCCTAAGACTGTATCTGAGATTTACAGTTTTCTGAGACTGGTAGGGTATTATCAACGATTTATAGAGGCATTTTCACTTATTGTAGCACCCTTGACTAAGCTGCTACGTAAGGGTGTGCCATTTAATTGGACTGATGAGCAATAGGACAGCTTTGAGAAGCTCAAAAATGTATTGACTGAGGCCCCTATTTTTATACAGCCAGAGTCTGGAAAAGAGTTTACTCTGTACAACGATGCATCACATGTCAGTTTGGGATGTGTATTGATGTAAGAGGGTAAGGTGGTAGTGTATGCTTCTCGTCAGCTTAAGACTCATGAGGCGAATTATCCAATACATGACCTAGAGTTGGCCGCTGTGGTGTTTGCACTGAAAATCTAAAGGCACTACCGATATGGTGAAAAAAGTATCATCTACACTGATCACAAGAGCCTCAAGTACCTCCTCACTCAGAAGGAACTGAATCTTAGGTAGCGTAGATGGGTTGAGCTGCTTAAAGATTACGACTGTACGATTGAATACCATCCTGGTAAGGCTAATGTGGTGGCCGACGCACTGAGCCATAAGGTTATGACTGATTTGAGGGCGATGTTTGCTCACCTTAATTTATTTGATGATGGAAGTCTGCTAGCGGAGCTTCAGGTTAAGCCTATGTGGATTGAGCAGATTAAGGGTAAACAGTTGAAAGATGAATCATTGGGTCTTCCTTTTTGACAGGTTGAGAGTGGGCTTACTAAAGACTTTGGACTGAATAGCGAAGGGGTACTTTATTTCTGTGGGAGATTCTGTGTGTCGAAAGATATTGAATTGAGGCAGTTGATACTGCAAGAGGCGCATAGTAGCCCTTATACTATGCATCTTGGCAGAAATAAGATGTACTGAGACCTTCATGAGTTATACTGGTGGCCAGGTCTAAATGAAAGGTTACCGATTTTGTAGTTAAGTGTCTGGCATGCCAGCAGGTTAAGGCTGAGCATCAGTTACCTTTGGGCTTGTTGCAGCTAGTTAAGATTCCACTTTGGAAGTGGGAACGAGTGACTATGGACTTCGTTAGTGGGTTACCCCTTATACCTACTAAGAAGGATTCTGTATGGGTTATCGTGGATCGATTGACCAAGTCTGCCTATTTCATACCATTTCGTACTGACTACTCTCTACAGAAGCTAGCTAAACTGTATGTGTCTGAGATAGTGAGACTAGATGGAGTACTTATTTCGATCATCTATGATAGGGATCTTCGCTTCACATCTCGGTTCTGGAAGAAGCTACATGAAGCTCTAGGTACAAGGTTGGACTTCAGTACTACATTCCATCCTCAAACAGATGGTCAATCTGAGAGGGTGATTTAGATACTGGAGGATATGTTGAGGAGTTGTGTGATGGACTTCCAAGGCAGTTGGGAGAATTACCTACCACTAGCAAAGTTTGCTTATAACAATAACTATCAATCTAGTATTTAGATGGCACCTTACGAGGCATTATATAGTCGTAGGTGTCGCCCTCTTTCATGTTAGACTGAGTTGGGCGAGCGATGTGTTTTGGGCCCTGAACTGGTTTCTGATATCGAGGATAAGGTTAGACTGATTCGAGACTGACTGAAAGTGGCGTCTGATAGACAGAAGTCCTACGCAGACCTGGAGCATCGTGAAATCTAGTATTCTGTGGGAGACTCCATTTTTCTTAAGGTCTTGCCATGGAAGAAAGTACTGAGGTTTGGTCACAAGGGTAAGTTGAGCCCTAGGTTTATTAGGCTTTACCGTATTCTGAAATGAGTGGGACCGGTTGTCTACCAGTTAGAGCTACCTCTAGAGTTGGATCAAATTCATGATTTTTCCATGTCTCAATGTTGAGGTGCTACCACTCTGATCCCACGTATATTGTTCCTGTAGAGGAGATTGAGGTTAGGCCAGGTCTGACATTCGAGGAGGAGCTGATTTAGATATTGGATCGTGACGTTAAGATTCTAAGGAGAAAATGCATCCCATTGGTTAAGGTTCTATGGTGTAATCATAGCTCTGAGGAGGCCACGTGGGAGCCTGAGGATGCAATGCGTCAGCAGTATCCTCAACTATTCTGATCAGGTAAAATTTTGAGGATGAAAGTTTCTTTTAGGGGGTAGAGTTGTAACGACCCAAAAATGCCTTATATTTATTTCTGTATGTTTGTAATAGAAATGTGTATCTGCTTCAGTGGTTATGAGTCTGGGAGTGTCTGAGAAGTATTGGATTCAAGCCTTACCTTGAGCAAAAATTTTTTTTATAAGAATAATCCCTATCTCTGGCTAGTAGACTTATAAGGATAAGTGTGTTAAAATATAACAGGATGGGCCTGCTGGTCTACTGGTTAAGTGGGGGGGGTTAGCATGCTAGAGGTCTTGGGTTCGATTCTCTGCGATGGCAAGTAGTATTACTTTTGCTCTAGGTTCGACTAGAGTTGTGCTATTAGTGGACTCCTAGTATTGGTGGTTTGTAGAATTTGATGGAGAAAATTAAGGGTTGTTGATATAGTGGGGATTTGTGGAAGCACTTGGGTACCAAAATTCTCTCCGGAGAAAGAAAAACTGATGCCTTTTCTTCTATTTTTTTCTTTTTTGTTGTAGTTGAAATTCCCATTGCTGCCATTCTTTTCTTTCTGCTTTTCTTTCCTATTTTTCATGCTATAGTCTCATTCTCCTAACTTGATTTTTGCCTCCTTCCCGTCTTTATTTCACGTCTCTGCTTTTCGTGTGGTATTCGGCACAAAGTAAGGGGCTGGTGGATCCCAGTTGACGCTGTGGTTGTACGAAATTAGGGTTGCTTAAGCGAGGTTCTGGAGGGCTCAAGAGTGATTATGCGTCAAAATAAAACCAAGTGTGTACTTGAAAATACAGAAAACGAGGTTTTGGCAAAGGCCGAAAACCATGCTGTCAACGCCACACGGCCTTGTGGTAGGCCATGTGGTAGGCCGTGTGCCATAACACGGGCGTGTGATCGATGAGGCCAGGCCAGGTAGGTCGTGTGAGACACACGAGTATGTGGGCCTACACGGGTAAGCCACACGAGTGTGTGAGATTCTGGTCCAGGCCGTGTGATCCACACGGGCAAACAACATGGGCGTATGAGCCCATTTTCACTGATTTGTAGCCAAGGTTGCACAGGTGCCTAAGACGACTGTGAATCTACGGTAGGGTCGGTAAGCTCACCCAGACCCCTAATTGAATGAAATGACTAAATGATTGATGTATATGTATACATGTTATCGAGCGTGATGATGTTTCACTGAACTGATATTGTTTGTACTGTTACCATGTTAAATCATGTCATAATTGTATATTACATTGCATTAGGTTGGGGGTTGATATTGTTTGGAGGAAGTGTACTGAATGGCTTCGAGCTTAATTTACTGGTAGCACAGCTGCAAACTACTGTCTAGTGCCGCATTCGGTACTACCTGGAGTGTAGGGATGGGTGGGTTGATTATATCCCCACATGGAGTGTAGGGTTGGATGGAGATGGTGTGTAAAGGCTCGATGGGTAGGATTTCTGTGACTAAATATCTGTTACTACTACTGATACTGTGATGGGCGAAAGTCCTACTGCATGACCGTTTTTGTACTAAGATGGGCTAAGGCCTAAACTGAACTAATACTGAAAAGGGCTTAAGCCCAGACTGTGATTATCTGGCTACTGGCTGTTCGTATGGGGATTACATACTGGTGTTACGTAAACTCACCCCTTTTGTTTAATCTGTATAGGTAATCCCCAGATATAGGCGGGTCGGTGCAGCGGAGGACTAGTGGTGGTCGCACAACTTCTTTTGCACTGTTTATTACCTATTCTTGATTTTACTTTTATTTGGGGGTATTTTTCTGTAATTGTAGCCTTTACGGATTTTGGTTTAAATTTGGATTTATACGGTTTTATGATTTAAATCTACTAGTGATAGGTAAAACTCGGGTTTTCAAATAAGATTGATGTTTTATCAAAATACCATGACCACACAAACTGTTTAAAAGCTTCCGTAATGAAAATCATTTTGGAAATTCAGTAACAATTTGCAAATGGTTGATGTTTTGAAAATGAACGACATGATTTGAAATTAACTTAAGATAATGAAAAAGGGTTAAATAGAAAAGGGGATTTCGTAATGACATAATTTTTGAAAAGCACTACCATGTGACATCATTAGATTCGGCCATAACGTCTAGGCCGGGTTTGGGGTGTTACATTTAGTGGTATCTATATTTTAAATTAACTCACTTAATCAACTATTTAATCAAATCTATCCAAAATATACATTAGGGCTATTTTACATATTTGCCCCTAAACTTTTACATTTTTACAATTTAGTCCTTATCACATAAAATTGCAAATTCATGCAATTTAGTACAGACCCATGCTTAGCCGAATTTAATACATGTTACTAGCAGCCCATATTTTCAATTTATTCACACTTTTAACCACCACATTTCACATTTTCTCAATTTAATCTCTTTTTGACATTTTTGTCAAAAATCACTTTACAAAAACTATTAATCTAACATTAAACCTTCCAAATCTATCATAAATCATCAAATTACTCAAGGATTCAATATTGTCAACATGAAAAATCTTTAACAATTTCAAAATTTAAGGCACGGGGTAGCTAGAATACGAAGCAACAATCTCAAAAACATAAAAATCATTAAAAACCGAGGCAATGACTTACCAATTTTGCTTTCAAATGACTGAACCGTAGATGAAATATTATGGCTTCTTTTCTTCTTCTAAATTCGTCTAAGAAGATGAATGCCACCAAATTTTGTGTTTGTTTTAATTAAAATAACCTTTAATAATCAAATATTAAAATTAACCTTTAAATTAATTCAAAACTTCATTTATGCCATGCCATTATCATCCACTATCACAATAATGGTCTAATTTCTATTTAAGGACATTAAATTTAAGGTTCTATAGCTATTTGAAACTTTTAGCTAATAGAACATAAGTTTTACACTTTATGCAATTTAGTCCTTTTTACCAAATTAACCATTTAAACGATAAAATTTCTTCATGAAATTTTCACACAATCACATTATCATGCTGTAAACACTTAAAAATATTAAAATAAATTTTCAACCTAGGATTTGTGGTCCCAAAACCACTATTTTGATTTGACTAAAAATGGGCTATTACACTCACCTTGTTAATGTTTGGAATGCCATGTTCTAGCCAACATTATACCAAAATAAGTGTTGCTATTATGCTTTGTAAGAACAAGGTAAATATAATATTTTTCCATTTGAACTTGCTAAGCAATTTGAATGCTTACTTTAGTTGTTTCTTTCCCTTGTAGATCATTACGTTGTGAAACTTGCTGAGTCAAATCAACGTGAAGCACAACTATCAAAAGACAGTAGAATAATGTTCACTTTTAGTCCTAGTGTTGTAGCATGTATAGAAAGGCACCTTAGTATGCAAATGAGCATTTTTTGGATGGGTAGTTATGGCTATTGTGATTATGATGGATTTGTGAATTGAAGTTGCTTATGACTTATATAATGTTTGGTATTGATCATGTCCAATGCTAGCATGAGTAGTGATCTTAATCTTGTATGTTTTGGCATGTTAAAGGTTGCAAGGTGAGGTAGTTTGATTAATCAAATGGATCAATGTTTAGAATTAGTATTTTTAAAGGTTATGCTTGAAATATAGTTAGCTTATGTATTTTTTTGGTTCATGTCAGAGTTAGGTGAGTTTTTTATGTTCAAATTGCACAAGTAAAAATGTCATAATCTTGAATTGGTATAGGTTGATAGGGAATGATGGTATTTTGTTTGTGGCTATTTGTAAATGGTATTGACCATGTATGAAAATGATATTGATTGAATTGAATTTGTATAAAGAACTATTTTAGGTATGGGAATGGTCAAGTTGGTGCCTTATTCCAAACCAATATGGTCTTATCTTTTCTTGGAAATGTATGGAAATTAGACCTTAGTGGTCTATTGTGAATGTCGCTACTTCATACATTGAATGTAGCGACACTAGGCTATCTTTTTGTGGCATCCTCTATTTGATGTCGCAATGTTGACACTATAATGTTAGAAAGTTTTACAAATTGGTCCTTAGGTTGGAAAGTTGGCTACTGTCTTCAAAGTTGCGACATCACGAATTGGAAGTCACGACATCACTTGTAACAACTCGATTTTTAGTGATGCCAGAAATAGTGGTTTCAAAACCATATTTTTCAATTAGCAAGTTAGTAAATAATATTATTTAATATTTACGAGTTTATTTCAATGCTATATGGAATTTCAGTCTAGAATTTTTATGGAATGGTTAGTAGTTAAGGTGTAACGCCCCAAAAATATCTTATACTTATTTATCCTATGTTTGTGACACAAATATTTGTTTGCTTTAGTGGTAAATGTTCTGGGAGTATCTAAGAAGTCTAGGGTTCAAGCCTAAACTTGGTCAAATTTTGGCATTTTTATGAATAAACCCCTATCTCTAGTCAGTAGGCTTAAAAATAAATATTGGAAAAATATGTTAGAATGGGCCCGCTGGTCTAGTGGTTAAATGGTGTGTTGGAGTGCTAGGAGTCCTGAGTTCGAATCTTTGTACATGCAAGGGGGATTTTTTTGTACATGTGCCATGAAGAAGTTTGAAATATGGTAAAAATTCTGAGTATTTGAGGAGTGTGGGGATGTTGTGGCCGATTTTTAGGAGGATGTTGAGGGAATTTCAGTTGTTAAGGGATTTGGGGATTGAGGGGAGTGTTTTGGGGAGATTTGGATGGAAGAGTTTGGATAGAACCGAAACTAGTAGTGGCAATTTTGGCTACCCTCTCTCATTCCCCAATTTTCTGATAGTTTTACCGTTTCTGTTTTTGGTCTTCTCTCTGCTTTTATCTTTTGTTCTTTTTCTTTTCTTCCCAAGCCTAATGATAACTGTTTCTTTTCTCAAATCTTGGTTGCTCCTAATCTTTTGATGTTTTGAATTTATTCTCTTTGCTGCCGAATTGCTGCCAAAATTGCTACCGAAAGTTCTTTCCCCTCTCACCTATCTTCTTTTCCTATTTGCTTCCTTGTGTTCATTCCTTCCGTGAGTAAGCGTACGTTTTCATGGTACGGTAACTTATGCTTCTACTTCTTGATTAACTTTTGTTTGGTTAAGTGGTTTAAGGGAATTTTCTGTTGGTTGGTTGGGAGTTGACCAAAGGGCTGGAGGTCTCTGATTGACGTCTTAAGTGGGCGAAACCTCCCTCTTTACTTGATTGAAGGTAATGTTGTTGTGAGTTTAATGCTTGGTCAACTTGTGTGTATTCGATTGAGTAAACATTTAAGTGAATAATTGGTGATTGTTTGGTCAAGTGTAGGTTTCAAAGACTTGGGACAGTTTTCTCAGCAAATAGAAACCACGTGTGTAAACACAACTCTGGAATTAGAATTCAAAAAAGTCAAAATAGGTGAATATCGATGCTACACGGGCATCGATCGCCTGTGTGATAGGCCGTGTGACCGAACATGGCCATGTGATCAACAAGACTGGCCATATGTGATTCGTGAGTTGTGCCAAATAGGGCCGTGTGGGCCACACAGGCGTCTGGGCCCTATACGGGTGAACCACACGGGTGTGTGGGCATATTGGGCCATGTCGTGTGATCCACACGGCCAAGGCCATTTTAGGAGTGTGAGCCCATGTGGGCATGCAACATGGGTTTGTGGGCCCATTTTCACTGTTTTACTACTAAGGTTGCACGGGTCGCCCGAGTCGACTATGGACCTAATGAAGGGTCGATAAGCTTACCTAGACCTCTAACTGAATGAAATAACTGTATGAATGTTATGAATAAGTATGATGATGTTTCACTGGTTTGATACTGTATGCCCTAATTACATTCATGATATTATGTCATAACATGTCATATTTGTATATTGCATTGTATTGGGTTGGGGGCTTATATTATTCAGAGAAAGTGTACTGAAAGGCATCGAGCCTAATTTGCTGGCAGCTCAGTTACAAACTACTGTTTAGTGCCACATTCGATACTTTTTGGAGTGTAGGGATGGTGGGTTGATTATATCCCTACATGGAGTTTAGGGTTGGACAGAGTTGGAGTGTAGAGGCTGGTTGGGTAGGATTTGATACTGTATATCTATTACTGTACTAAATATTGATACTGTAATGGGCCAAGGCCTAAATGCATGACTGCTTCTTTATGGTAATGGGCTAATGCCCTAACTGAAACTGAAACTGTTACTGAAATGGGCTTAGGCCTAGGCTATGATTGTATTTTGTCTACTTGTTTATATGGGGATCACACACACTGAGTTTTTGTAAACTCACCCATCTGTTTTATCTGTACAGGTAATCCCCAGCCTTGGATCAGAGCGGCGAAGAACTCAGCGATGGCCACATGACCCCTTTTTACATTGTTTCATACTTAATTAGATTTTTTTAAAAAGTTTTATTTGGGGTATTTTATTGTAATAACGACCCTTATGGATTTTTGCTTTAAATTTGGATTTTATACTGCCTTATATTTTATATCTGCTAGAGGTAGGTAAAACACTATGTTTTAGCAAACACAAATTGTTTTAAAAAGCTTCCGCAACGTAAAATATTTTGAAAACTAATGACTGAATCAAAACCACAACTTTAGAGATTAATAAAAGATAATGATGAGTTCTAAACGGAAAGTGTTTTAACTAAGTTACGATTTTTCAACACAAGCTATAGTTTTCAAACACACTACCATGCGACATCGCTAGATTCGGCCTTAATGTCCAGGCCAGGTTCGGGGTGTTAGATTTAGTGGTATCAGTGTCAAGTTGCACACCTCGGCTGTGGATTTTGGTTTTAAGATTTGATGTTCTAAGAACTATTTTCTAATGATTTGAAATATTTTTACCAAATGTATGGTACATCGAGTTTCTGGCACCGATTCCATAAGTCCTTTAAACTGTTATTTGTTTATAAACTAAAATGCTATAGATTGTATAGACCAAGACTACTATAAATAGATTGGACTAAAAACACTCAAGATAGTATATATTGTTACAGTAGTAAAACTGATAGACATTGATTGACACTACGACATACGAAACAAGCTATACACTTCTGATACTGTTTTCATAAAATATCTATTAATAAACGTTGAAACTATAAATTGATGCATAAAACTATTAATACAGATAAAATGCAATTAGACAATAAGCATCATAGGTACTCGCAGACGTGGCACAAGAGGCCGTAGAGGGGCTAGAGTGGGGTCCTCATCTTCTAGAAACCTACCTAATTTGGATACTAGAGAGATGTCGGCTTCACCTATGACTGAGGCTGGGTCTTATGATCGAGCAGCTGGGGATGACGCACTGTCCTAAGCCATGTTAAAGGTTCTAAAGAGGGTCACTGGGCCCAATACTGGAGCTGTAGGCTGAGGATCGATTTCGGAATGACTCCGGGCCAATAGAGTTGAGATTTTTAGGGGTGTCGCTGGGGTTGCCCCTAATGTAGCTGGATACTGGATTGAGGCCACAGAGAGGATTATGAAAGATTTGGACTGCACCCCCGAGAAAAAATTAAAGGGTGCAGTTTCGCTACTATGTGATAAGGCGTATCAATAGTGGCTCACTGTTAAGGAGGGCACTCATCCCGAACGACTGTCCTGGAATATTTTAAGACCGCTTTCTAGGGAAAGTATGTGGATGCCAGTTACATAGATGCCCGTTGGAGAGAGTTCTTGAATCTGGCTTAGGGGGATAGATCAGTGGCCGAGTATGAGGCTGAATTTCTATGATTGAGCTGCTATGCGTGAAGTATGGTGGCGACTGAGTATCAGCGATGTGTTCGCTTCGAGGATGGCCTCAGGGATAATCTGAGGGTTCTGATAGCACCATAAAGAGAGTGAGACTTTGCTGCACTGGGCGAAGATCACCAAGGAAGTGAAGCGCACTGAGTGCTAGAATCAGGAGAGAGGTAAGAGTAATAGGGATTTAGAGCCCTCGAGTTTCATTCAGAGGCTAAGAAAAAGGCGAGAGTTGATGGGCCGAGCAGAGTTGGGGCTCTCATTTCTACTACTGGACAACCGTCGTGTACTGATTGTGGTAGACGCCATTTGGGCGAGTGCTGGAAAAGGACTGGAACATGCTTGAGGTACAGTTCTTTAGAGCACCATATTAGGGATTGTCTGCAGAGGTCAGATCAGATGCAAGCTTCTAGAATGGGTACTACACCACCATCGAGAGTAGTTCAGCAGCCACTGAGACGCCGTGGTCAGGCCAAAGGTGGTAATGGTTTGGCCATGGTCAGAGAGCACCAGGCAGAGATACTGGTCATACTGAGGCGAGGCAGCCAGCTCTGGTTTATGATACATGTCGCTGAGAGGATGGAGATGCTCCGGACGTCATTACAGGTATGTTCTTTATGTATAATGTACCTTATACTGCTTTGATAGATATAGGATCCACTCACTCCTATATAGCTTGTACAGTATCTGAAAACTTGGGTATACTTGTTCAGAGCACTTCGAGTGAGGTCACTATACTGAGTCCGTTGAGGCAGTCTATATTACGAGAGGCTCATAGTAGCCTTTATGCTATTCATCCTAGCGAAAATAAGATGTACCAAGACCTTCATGAGTTATACTGGTGGCCAGGTCTTAAACAAGAAGTTATCGAATTCGTAGCTAAGTGTCTGACATGCCAGTAGGTTAAGGCTGAGCATCATTTACCTTCGGGTTTGTTGCAGCCAGTTAAAATTCCACTTTGGAAGTGGGAGAGAGTGACTATCGACTTCGTTAGTGGGTTGCCCCTCACACCTATTAAGAATGATTCAGTGTGGGTTATAGTAGATCGATTGACCAAGTCCGCCCACTTCATACCAGTTCGTACTGACTACTCTCTACAGAAGCTGGCTAAACTGTACGTGTCTGAGATAGTAAGACTGCATGGGGTACTGATTTCGATCATTTCTGATACGGATCCTCGCTTCACGTCTCAATTTTGAAAGAAGCTACATGAAGCTCTGGGTACAAGGTTGGACTTCAGTACTGCATTCCATCCTCAGACCGATGGTCAATCTGAGAGGGTGATTCGGATACTGGAGGACATGTTGAGGAGTTGCGTGATTGATTTCTGAGGTAGTTGGGAGTATTGCCTGCCACTAGAAAAGTTTGCTTATAACAATAGATATTAGTCTAGTACACATTTGGCACCTTACGAGGCATTATATGGTAGTAGGTGTTGCACGTTTTCATGTTGGATTGAGTTGGGCGAGCGATGTGTTCTGGGCCCTAAACTAGTTTTTGATACCACTAAAAGTGGTATCAGACAGACAGAAGTCCTATGCGGATCTGAAGCGTTGAGAGATTGAGTATTCTGTGGGGGACTTTGTCTTCTTTAAGGTCTCGCCATAGAAGAAGGTATTGAGGTTTGGTCGTAAGAGCAAGTTGAACCCTAGGTTTATTGGGCCTTATCGCATACTAAAACGAGTGGGACCAGTTGCCTACCAGTTGGAGTTACCTCCAGAGTTGGATCGAATTCATGACGTGTTTTACGTCTCTATGTTAAGGTGCTACCGCTCTGATCCCATGCATATTGTTCTAGTTGAGGAGATCGAGGTTAGGCTAAATCTGACCTTTGAGGAGGAGCCATTTTAGTTATTGGAGCGAGATGTAAAGGTTTTAAGAAGAAAATCCATCCTTCTAGTTAATGTTCTTTAGTGTAATCATAGTTTTGAGGAGGCCACGTGGGAGCCTGAGGATGCGATGCGGCAACAATATCCTCATTTGTTCTGATCAGGTAAAATTTTGAGGCTAAAATTTTTTTTAAGGGGTAGAGTTGTAATGCCCCAAAAATAGCTATCTCTAGTCAGTAGGCTTAAAAATAAATATTGGAAAAAATATGTCAGAATGGGCCTGCTGGTTTGGTGGTTAAATGGTGTGTTGGAGTGCTAGGGGTCTTGAGTTCGAATCCTTGTGTAACACCCCAAACCCGACCTAGAAGTTTGGCTCGAACTTGGCGTGTCACATTGAAGTGTTTTTCGAAAACCATGTTTCCATTAAAAACCCTTCTTAATAATTAAAAACTCATACCCTTTTTAAACCTTGTTAGAAAACCTCAGCTGAATAACATTCTTAACAACTTTGTAAAAATCTTGGTAGTTGCGGAAACTTACTTTAAAAACAATTGCAGTTACGTGATGTTTTGAATAACAGTAGTTGCTTTGGAAAATCGGGTTCTAATACTAGCAATTATAAGAACAATAAATAAAATTCCAAATTTGAAATTCAGAAAATTACAACGGCTTTACTACAACCCACATAAAATAATTTAAAGGTAATAATCAAAACTGTAACATAAACAGTGTGTGTGGCTTCCTCCGAGCCCCTAGCAACCCCGATCCATCTAAGGCTGGAAATTACCTGAAAGGTTAATAAACGGGGTGAGTTTACGAAAACTGAGTGTGAAATCCCCTACTATAAAAAGGAACAGTCAGTCATCTAAAAGAATTAAAAGTCTGGCCCCAGCCTTACTTACAATTTCAGTACCAATCGGGTCTTAGCCCATTACAACAGACAGTACCAGATGGACCTTAGCCCATTACAGAATAAGAAACATTATCAGAATTGGAACCAAAATGAGAAACAGAATCAGAATCAGAATCAGAATCAATATTAGTAATAGAATCAGAATCAGAATCAGAATTAGGTGACAGAATCAGAATCACAATCAGTAACAGAATCATAATCAGAATCAGTATTAGTAACAGAATCAGAATCAGAATCAGAATTAGGTGACAGAATCAGAATTAGAATGTGAATGCAATCCCAACCCAATCCAGCCGCATACACCCCCGTACCAACCTTACACCATGTGGGGAGACAACTCGACCCACCCATCCGCTACACACCACAGAATTTGCAGCATGGCTGCCAGAACAGATATCGTGACAGAGTCACCAGATACAGATATTGTGGCAGAGCCACCAGAATCAGATAATGTGGCAAACACACCTAACAGAATACGTGGCACAAAGCCATAGATAACTGTAATAACTTCGGCACATAGCCATCAGTGACGGTAATATAACTGGCGCACAGCCTTCGGTAAATATGATCGACACAGAGTCGTCAACAAATATGTTAGGTACATAGCTACAGGTAAATACGTTTGGCACGAAGCCATAGTCAAGATGGCACAAAGCCATATTTAGGTTGGCACAGAGCCATCAATAATGGGTCTATAATCGGCACGAAGCCCACAACAACGGCACACAGCCTTCGGTAGCGTGATCGGCACTTAGCCATCATCGGTCAACAGATATTGTGACAGAGTCACCAGATACAGATATTGTGGCAGAGCCACCAGAACAGATATTTGTGGCATAGCCACCAGAACGCTTCCTCCGTACAAAATCCCAACCCATGCAACATGTCATGTATGCAGAATGTCATGCCCATATTTGAATCAAACAATCACAGTCAAGTCATTCATATCACCAACATATATTCACAATCAAATTCGTCAAACACACAGTCCAAGTCAGTCACTTGCCCACAAGGGCAAAACAGTCATTTAACACCCTAGGGGCAAAATGGTAATTTTACCCCACAAGGGTATCTCGGTAATTCTACCCTACAGGGGTATTTTAGTAATTCTACCTTACAGGGGTATTTCGGTAATTCTACCCTACAGGGGTATTGCGATAATTCTACCCTACAAGGGTATTTCGGTAATTCTACCCTACAGGGGTATTTCGATATTTCTACCCTAGAAGGGTATTTCGATAATTTTATAAATCGAGGGTAAAATGGTAGTTCTGTAAATCAGGGGTACTTTGGTAATTTTACAAGTCGAGGGTATTTCAATAATTTTACAGGTCGAGGGTATTTCAGTAATTTCACAAATCAGGGGTATTTTGGTAATTTTACAAACCAGGGGTATTTTAGTAATTTCACAAATCAGGGGTATTTTGGTAATTTTACAAACTAGGGGTATTTTGGTAATTTTATAAATAAAGGGTATTTTAGTAATTTTACAAACTAGGGGTATTTTGGTAATTTTGTAAACCAAGGGTATTTTGGTAATTTTACAAACCAGGGGTATTTTGGTAATTTGGTAAACTAAAGTATTCTGAACAGGGATAACAATACGAATGGGCCTAAAGCCCTTTCTCAGCCCAAATGGGCCCACACGCTCGTGTGGCCCTTTTAGCCCAAATCTAGCCACAAATATGAGATTTACCTAGCCTAGTCCAATATTTACTACACAATCAAACAACTTATCCAATTGGGCCCCTAAGCCCATTGGGCCCACATGGCCCCTTTCGGCCCATCGCAGCCCGAAGTAGCCATCCTACAGCTAGAGTAGTGAGAAATACACACCTGATTGAAGACTGAAGTTAATCCACGCTCCGAGCACTCTTAGCCGACGCCCAACCCAAACGAGCACGCCATAAAGCGAAAGGGATCAGCCAAGAAAGGTACTTTTACTCTCCTCATGGTTCTCTCTATTTAAAGCCAGCTTCCCATCCACTCTTATGTTAGCTTCCCGATGTGGGATCCCTCCAACATCAGAGTTTAAATTCAACACCAACTCTTGCCGCCCCCTGTTAGCAAAATAAATGCTCTTTGCTTGCTATGAGATTCGAACCCATGCCTCCCCTCAAATGCTCCACACGCCACTTGCCACTAAGCCATAAGGTTTTTTGTGTCACAATTTCTCCAACAATATTCTTAAGGCCTACCTACTACACCTAGGGTTTGATTCACCTTAAACCAAAATTTTTTTGCTAGAGTCCAGGTTTAAACCCAGGACTTCTCCAACACTTCTCAACACACTTAACCACTAAAACAAGCCTTCATTAACGAAATTTGCATGCACAACAGAATATTGTAAGCTGCCTTCAACCACTCCCATGCTCAAGGCCCAAAACTTCTAGGCCCAAATTCAGGGTGTTACAACTCTACCTCCCTTAAAAAAATTTCGTCCTCGAAATTTCCATCTAACAGGGTAGTCGTGTAACATCTACCCCACTACGCTACCGCTGCGCACTCTGATCCTACTATCACTATCACACTTCAACTGGAACTTGAAACATCTCATACATACAACACAATTCACTGAAGCAGACACATATTTATCACACATATATACAATTTCTATATCCAAACATCACATCCACATAAAATAAATACTAAATTTAAATTCAGACCAATATCTAAGGAATCCATAGTATTTCAATTTCTAAATAGACAAAATTATTCAGAAGACTTACGGATTCGGCACCGGAGACTCGGTGTGCCATACTTTTTAAGAGAAATACTTCAAACAGACCACGTGGTTGAAAATAATTTTCTAAAATTTATTCTCTTTGCTGCCGAATTGCTGCCAAAATTGCTACCAAAAGTTCTTTCCCCTCTCACTTATTTTATTTTCCTATTTTCTTCCTTGTGTTCATTCATTCCATGAGTAAGCGTACGTTTTCAAATGGTACGGTAAATTATGTTTCTACTTCTTGATTAACTTTTGTTTAGTTAAGTGGTTTAAGGGGATTTTCTATTGGTTGGTTAGGAGTTGACCAAAGGGCTGAAGGTCTCTAATTGACATCTTAAGTGGGTGAAACCTCCCTCTTTACTCGATTGAAGGTAATGTTGTTGTGAGTTTAACGGTTGGTCAACTGGTGTGTATTTGATTGAGTAAATATTTAAGTGAATAATTGGTGATTGTTCGGTCAAGTGTAGGTTTCAAAGACTTGGGGCAGTTTTCTCAGCAAATAGAGGCCAGGTGTGTAAACACAACTCCAGAATTGAAATTTGGCAAAAGCCGAAATAGGTGATTGTCGATACCACACGGGCATGCGGTCACCCGTGTGGTAGGCCGTGTGACCCAACACGGGCATGTAATCAACGAGGCTGGCCATGTGCGATTCGTGGACCGGGCTGAATTGGACCGTGTGAGCCATATGGGTGTGTGGGCATATTGGGCCAGGCCGTGTTATCCACATGGCCAAGGCCATTTTACGCCGTGTGGGCCACACTAGCGTGTGATCCAACATGGGCATGCAACATAGGTCTGTGGGCCTATTTTCACCATTTTACTGCTAAGGTTGTACGGGTCGCCCAAGTCAACTATAGACCTACTGCAGGGTCAGCAAACTTACCTAGACCCTTAACTGACTGAAATAACTATATGACTGTTATGATGATGTTTTATTGATTTGATATTGTATGCCCTGATTACATTCATGATATTATGTTATAGCATGTCATATTTGTAAATTACATTGCATTGGGTTAGGGCTTATATTATTCAGAGAAAGTGTACTAAAAGGCCTTAGCCAAATTTACTGGCAGCTCAGCTGCAAACTACTGTTTAGTGCCACATTCAATACTTTTTGGAGTGTAGGGATGGTGGGTTGATTATATCCCTACATGGAGTTTAGGGTTGGACGGAGTTGGAGTGTAGAGGCTGGTTGGGTAGGATTTGATACTGTATATCTGTTACTGTACTGAATATTGATACTGTAATGGGCCAAGGCCCAAATGCATGACTGTTTCTTTATGGTAATGGGCTAAGGCCCTAAATAAAACTTAAACTGTTACTGAAATGGCCTTCGGCCCATGCTATGATTGCATTCTGTCTGCTTGTTTATATGGGGATTACATACTGAGTTTTCGTAAACTCACCCTTCTATTTTATCTGTGTAGGTAATCCCCAGAGTTAGACGGATCGGAGTGGCAGAGGACTCAGCGGTGGCCACACAACCCCTTTTTACACTGTTTCATACTTAATTAGATTTTTTTTAAAAGTTTTATTTGGGGTATTTTACTGTAATAATAGCCTCTATGGATTTTTTCTTTAAATTTGGATTTCATACTGCCTTATATTTTATATCTGCTAGAGGTAGGTAAAATACAGTGTTTTAGCAAAATACTTACAAGGACACAAACTGTTTTAAAAAGCTTCTGCAACATAAAATATTTTGAAAACTAATGACTGAATCAAAACCACGACTTTGGAGATTAATAAAAGATAATGACGAGTTCTAAACAGAAAGTGTTTTAAGCTAAATTACGTTTTTTCAACACAAGCTACAGTTTTCAAACACATTACCATGCGACATCGCTAGATTCGGCCGTAACGTCTGTGGAAGTATTTTGACCTAAAAGTTAGTGGTGTCAGAAAATAAGGTATTGGGACCTCATTTCCATAAATCGAAACCCATAAATATTTAAAGTTAATTTATAAGTGAAATTGAAATTTGGTTAGGTAATTTTGTCGAATTAGTGGTTAATTAAGGTACAATGGCTAAATCATTAAAGTTGTAAAAGTTAATCGTTGTTTATTTTTAATGGCTAAAACGGCTAAATAGTAATTATTCAAGGTTTGAAATGGAAATTAGTCATCTTTTAATATTTGTGAATGATTTGTGCTTGTTTGTTATAATTCATGTGTTAGTTTTTAAAACCGTGTTTGGTTGCCTAACTTCTGAATGTATTATAAACTAATTCAGCGAGCCCACTACCAAACTATTGTTTGGTTGAGTGGAATGCCCTATTATGGTCTATTTTGAATAAGGGCTTATTCTGGGAATAAACAACATACATATTCTATGCCCTCCCTACTGAATAGGTGATTCCATGCCCAAGGTTTCATTTTTACCCTCCCTACTTTCTTACGTCTGAAACCCTTTCACTCACCCTGATAGCCCCTCTCAGTCTCAGCCTCCCTTGCTTGCTTGCTTCGCCTCTGGCCACTAGCATTCCTCCTCGTCATTGCGACCTCCTTCAAGGTAAACCATTTCTCTCTTTCGTTGTTACTATTTTTGAAGATCATGAGATCCTTTTGAGGGATCTAGCAACGTCGAATATCATCTATTTTTCATGGATTTTTTTTGTTGGGTTTTCTTCTCTTGGGTTTTTATTTTTATATAGATTTTTTCATTCTTCTTGTATTTGCTATGGATTACTGTTTTGAGTTGATTTCTTGCATTGCATGTTCTTTTCTTTGAATGCCATTTCAAATTAGACCTATTTTCTAATTTGGGTTTATGTCATTTTGTGTTGTTTAATTTTCTTAGAATCTAGTTTTTTTTTTTCAGTTTAAAACAAAAGGGTATTTATTTTTGTGGGAAATCCATGGTTTCTCTTGTTTGGTAGGTCTTGATTATTAATTATGTTTAAGAAAAACTGATCTTTTTGGGTGTTTTATATTGAAATGAAGTGTTTAACCAACACTCCATATGGTATACAAATTTAATTTTTTATTGGTTTTCCTGTGCTGCTTTTATAATTTATTTATTTATGTTGGTTGAATATAATTTGAAAAAGGGAGAATTCCATTGATGAAGTGAAATTTATGCCATATCATTCCTTTTGAATTTGGAGAAGAACATGCAAAATATTGCTTTATATCGAAGCCAGTTGTTTTACTTGGTTCAGGTTACCTTCTCCTACCATGCTCAGATCTGAAGGGTTATGTCCATTAACACCAGAAGAAGCTGTACTTATGCTTGATGCTCTAGGTTTCAATCATAAGACTCAAATATATGTTGCAGGGGCACAAATATCTAGAGGGACATCAAGATTAGCTACTTTGACAAGCTTGTATCCTTAACTAATTTAATTACCAGAGAGAATTTGCTTTCATCCACCAAACTTGAACCATTTAAGAAATTTTCATCTCAGGTAACAATGCGGTATATCCACTTCTTGTTTAATGAAAAATGTAGGTTTTACTATTGTTGCATTGATGAGTTGTTGGTCCTTCGGCTGTTGTACTTTACCAAAATTTGAGCTTTCAAAATTGTTTTGGCATTAGCTCTTTTCACTATGTACAAGCTGCCAATGCTTGTTTTCGGATTCAATGATATAAACTATGAAATAAGCAAGTTAAATATATGGAAATTATTATATTAATACTTTTTATATAGCTTCTCTAAGACTAGTAAGATTATGAAAAATGGTTTTCTATGCTCTTATCAATGTTGGTTACTATTATACTTGGTGCGAGTGCAATGACATATTATGACCTTTCATTTGTAGTTGGTAGCAATGGACTTCATTTCCTGCACTGCAGTTGATGCATTTGCCATGACGGACTCTGGTAGCCAATTGTCATCTTTGAAATCTAGGCATCGAATATACTATGGCGGAGGGAGGATGCCTACAATACGCCCAAATAAGTAGAGACTGGTTGATATCTTCATAAAGAGAAATACTATAGAGTGGAAAGTGTTTAAGTAGAGAGTGAGGAAGGCAGTTAAACAAATTAAACATGTCCAGAGTAAGCTTAAGGCTAGAAGTGTTTACTGGTATCCACAGTGTAAAAGAGTGTACATGTCATACATATTGATGTATTTCCCTTTTTAAGATGTTCTAAATAAAATGTGTAGCATTCTTTGTTGTTTAATTTTATTCTCTGTTGAGTATGACTTCTATTTTAGTCAAATTTGAGGAATAATCCTTCAGTTAAACTCTGTTTATTTATTTCAATCAAACTTTGATTAGTCTAGATTATTTTATTATTATTTGACCTATGAATTTAGCCTATAAATAGACTTTTTTACAACCTTAGAAAATACACCTATTAGAGATTAGAACTCATAACACATTTAGAGAATTTTGTGTTTACGTTTTGAGGGTTCTTTGTTTTTGGGTTTTCAGGGTTTAGTTTTGATCTCCATCTTTTATACTCTTCGTTCTTTTGCCATTATAGTAAAATTACCTTTGTCCTTGGTTTTTTATCCTCTTTGGAAGGGTTTTTCCACGTTAAATTTGTGTGTTTAATTTATCAATTTATTTCACTATTTTTTTACTTGTTGCTTAATCGGGTCGATTCCCAACAAGTGGTATCAGAGCTAGTTCAATTTTCATAGATCAGCCCATTTAGATATGGCAACAACAAGGTTTGAAATTGAGAAGTTCGATGGTGAGACAAATTTCAATAGGTGGCAAGTTCAAATGATGTCAATTCTAGTTCAAACCGGCTTGAAAAAGGTTGTTATCGGGAAAATACCTGAGAATCTAAATCAAATAGAATAGGAAGAGCATGATGAAAAGGCCTTGTTTGCAATCTAATTGTGCCTAGCAAATACGGTATTACAGGAGGTATTAATGGAGAAAACCTAATCTGCCTTATGGAAAAGGTTAGAAACTCTTTATGCAACTAAGTCTCTAACTAATCATTTAGTGTTGAAACAACATCTATTTACGTTTCGCATGAACAAATGTGAGATTCTTAGAGATCACATCAGTCAATTCATTACACTTTTAAATGATTTAAAGAACGTTGAGTTTCATATTGACGATGAAGATCAGGTTATGTTATTATTGTGCTTTTTACCCCATTCATACAAGTTTTCCAGGGAGATCCTGATTTATCGCAGAGGCAAACTCTTATTTGAAGATGTGAAGGGTCATTTGTTGAGTAGAGATAAACTCGACATTGAGTTTGGTTTGGATAGCAAGGAAGACAAGCAAGCTTCCGTTTTGGTAGCATCAAAGAAACGAGACAAAAGGTGTCGTTATTGTAAAAAGTTAGGTCACGTCAAAGTAGATTGTTATAAACTGCGAAATAAAAAAGCTACTGAGAGTAACGAGGAGAATGTAGCTGGTGCTAATTTGGTTGATGAAAGCAGTGATGATTTCTTATTAGTGTCAACAAGCGATAACTCCAAGCTTACATCCGAGTGCATCCTAGATTCGGGTTGTTCTTTCTACATGTGTCCCAATAGAGAATGGTTCTCCACATACAGTTCGGTTGAATGTGGAGTTGTGCGCATGGGAAACGATTCATCTAGTGAGGTAATTGGTATTGGTACTGTTAAAATTAGGATACACGATGGGACGATTAGGACACTCTCAGATGTCATGTATGTACCTAATTTATGAAAGTATCTTATTTCTTTGAGTATTTTAGACTTGAAAGGATGCAGAATCAACATCGAGTCGAGCGACTTTAAAGTATCTTATTGAGCTCTTGTTTTGTTAAAAGGTAAAAGAACCTGTAATAGCCCAAATTTACCCGGGCTTGCAAGAATTAAATTAATTAAAAAATAAAATTAAACAGTCCCCTGATAGTCCATTTACAATAGCCCGTAGGCCCAAAATTAGAACTACCCAGCCGACCCATTTACACCGTACCCCTGATACTCTAAACCCAAGATTTAATCGACCCAATTGGCCCAATCTTCCTTCAGCTTCAGGGAACCCTAGTTAGGGTTTGCCCCGCAAGCATTCCAAGCGATGTGACCCTTCAACTCGTGACGTTCCAGTAGCCCTCCATCAGCGCCGTAACTTTAACGCCACATCGTGCCATCATCGGCGCATCTTCTGTCGGGATTTCTTCACTCACCTGCAAAATGAAACAAAAAGAGACAATACCAACAGCATATGGCAAGAAATCAAGCAAATAGGAACATACCAAAGATTTATGTTGTAAACAGTGGCTATAAAAGCCTGAATCAGAACAATGTAAAGGGACGGTTTTTTTTTGATAGATACAAAATATATAAAAAAGGGAAATCAAAGAGTTAACGGAAGAACAGAGGTGATACTCTTTATCTTCTTTTCATTACATATTTTTTGATACAAGCATATAGTGAAAATACATTATAAAGATGGTAAAGAAATTACCTTTTCGATTCGCTGTTAAAAAAGGGAGCTGTAAAAAACTCTAACCGCCAGGCACGGTGGCTTAGATGGTGGTGCGTGAAGCGCGTGTGGCCGAAGGCGGTGGTGCTCTGGGACGAGCCAAGATGGCTACTGGCCAGAGCTCTGAGAGAGTTTTAGAGCTCTCTTTCTTTCTTTCCTTTTTTTTTCTGAAATGGTTTTTAAAATGATTTTTGAAACAAAAAAATGATTTATATAGTGCAATGGATACGGCGTCGTTTTGTTTTAGTTTAATAAAGATTTAAACGGCGTCGTTTCAACAGAAGATCCGCGCGTTGACCCGATGACCCGAAAAAGATCCGTGCGTTTTCGATAAATGGGAAAATTTCCCAATTGATCTTTCCGGTTTATTAAATTTTATAGTTTCATTTTATTTTATTTTTAATTCGGCCCTAATATTCTATATTAGTTTTAATTTAATCCTAACGGCCTTTAAGATCCATTCTGGAAGCGGTGTCGTTTTGGGATTAGGGTTTAATTACCCAATGAGTCCCTCGGCTTTTAGCTGGAGTTTTAATTAGGCCCAGTTATTTTATTATTTTGGCATTTAGCCCCAAATTCTTTGATTAAATTCAATTTTAATCCTTTTTTATTTTAAATATTTTTTATATTATTTATTTTATAAATATTAGTTATTATTTTTATTTATATATATTATCCATTATATTATATTATTGTATATTTTATCTATAAATTATATTTTATTATATATTTCATTATATATATCTTATGCATATAATCCCATTTTTAATATCATCTATTATATTTCTACTCTCTTAAAAATCTTAATGTTTTGTATTACTTATTTAAAATATTTAATATGTATGATATTTCTAATTGTTTTAATAATAAAGTTTTTTTTAAAAAAAATATTTTCCTATGTATATTAAATTGTTATATATTATTATATCCTTTTCTTTTATTTTTTTTACTTACTTAGATATGTTAATTATTATATATATGTTTTTTTAAATATTATCATTTTTTTTCTCCACTTCATAAATATTGATTTGGTGTTTTAATCATTCGTATTTTTTTAAGTGTTATTTTGTCACTCCTTACTGTTATAAATTTTGATTTCCACTTCTACTTTTATATTCTTTAATTTATTATGAATTGTTTTTGTATTTCTATTTACTAATATTGTATAGGTTTATCTTTTAGCCTAATCATCTTATGATGTGTATATTTCATTATTTTGCGTTATTTCTTATTTTCCTATATTATTATGAATTATAACATGTTGTAATTTATTACATTTGGTATATTTGTCTTGTGATATATATTAACACCATTCTTTTGCATGAGTAAACGTTAAATAAAGAAATTCATTTTTGCCAAATTACTTAAAAGTTTTCAAAAATAAAAAGGCAATGCTTGGTATTTGGAAGCCTCAAGAAAGGTAATGCCCTAACTTACTGGGTTGCGACTTTTCTTGTTGAGTTCGAATAGTCAAGTACCCTTCAAATTTTTTAAGGTTTTCAAAATACGAGCAGCTTTCTTGGAATTTCAAATTGTTATGTCCCAACTTACTGGATATAGTGTTTTGTTGTTTTAAGATAGGGATTTTCAAAAGGGCTATCTTAGCTCCAAATGTCTTAAAGATATTGCTTCTTAACTTGTTGAATGTAATATTTTGATTCATTTGATACAAGTGAACCCTAATTTTTTAAAAATAAAATATTCTGAAGAGGATCAGATCTTAAAAATTTTAAATCTCCGACATTAAAGACACTTGATAATCAATTCGGTACCAATTTTTGGGCGTTACGAGGGTGCTAACCCTTCCTCGTACGTAACCGATTCCCGAATCCGTTTTCTCGACTTTCGTAGACCAAAATTAATGTTTTAAAACAAAACATTTTATAAGGTGATCCAATCACACCTAAAAAGATTGGTGGCGACTCCCGTTTTCGTTTTTCTTAAAGTCGATTCCCATTTTCTAAAACTCGATTTAAAAATGGTTTCGACAGCTTAGCAACTCCACTGGGGACTAATAAGAGAGCCAAGCCGTGTAATTGATTATCTCTTGTCTTAATGTCAGAAATTAAAAATTTTAAAATTTAATCCTCTTTGCATTACATGTGTTTGCATTATTGCATGTGTTGTTATATTCTGATACGCATTGCATGTGCATGACCGTTGTGGTCACACCCTTAAGTGGGAGTGAGAAACTACGCCTTCGTGAGGTTTTTGCCTCTGTGCAGGATAGTGGATCACTTTCGAGATACATCCGTACCTATGGTTTCGTGAGATTTTAATCTCCGTCTAGCCATAGGGAAATGTATTCCCCTGAACTAAACTCGATTCAAATGAGCCTATAATGGGTGAGGATCGTGGAATCTGCTGGTTTAGGTACCTCAAAATTTAGAACCAACCTCATATAGAAAAACCGTAAGAACCCAACTTAGTTAGGGTTAAACTTTAGATATTACCCTTATAAATTATTGTTGAGATTTATTGATATCATGTGATACTGACTATTTCTTTTCTTTTGTTTGCATGTCATTTTGCATTTACAAAGGTATCAATTCACGGTCAGTTTCTAAGTTAAGAAGTTTTATTATGGAGAATGGACTTCTTGATAGAGTGGAGGGCAACACCGATGTTCATAGATGGTCAAAGCAAACTCAACTAGAAAAGGAAGACAGTATAACTATGGGATATGTGTCGGAGCTGTCAGATTATACTCGTATTAGTGTCACACAGAATAATCTCCAAGAGCTTAAGGAAATTTGAGATCAGTGGGGCAATGAGACCAAGCAGTTGTTCACGATAATTACGGAGATTTACCTTACTTGCTCGATATTCAGGTAGATGAGCACTTGTTCCGAGCCTTTGCTCAGTTTTGGAACCCGGCGTACAGTTGTTTCACTTTTGGGGAAGTAGATTTGGTACCTACATTGGAGGAGTACACTGCCTTACTTCGTTGTCCCAGGTTTCAGAGTGATAGGATCTATTCTCGAGCTGCTTGTGTCCCTATCTTTTGGAAGAAATTAATGACCATTAAGGGAATGAGCGAGCAGTGGATCACGGCCAAAATTAAAGAAAGGGTGAGCGCAAGTGCATTTCGTGGGACGCTTTGAAAGATTTGATTTTGAAACACCCAGATGAGACGAAGAAGGTAGACATTTTTGCCTTAAGTTTGTATGGACTGATGGGTTTCCCTAGGGCTTTGGGATATGTGGACGAGGCAACCTCGGATCTTTTTCATCGACTTAGCAAAAGGGTCACTTTCATCCCTACGATTTTGGCAGAGACATTCAGGTCCTTAGGTGCATGTAGGAGGGTTGGTGCAGGCAGGTTTATAGGGTGTGCTCAGTTACTTTTGGCTTGGTTCTACAGTCACTTCTGATTGATTGATGGGATTGTTTGTTGGGTTTTCTTTGAGAACTACTCCCCGTTGAAAGATATAGTAGCCTCATCTAGGAAAGTGGATGTGCCGGAAGAGAATTGGATAGCATTACTTTAGAATCTTCAGTCGGAGGATGTTGAGTGGAGAGCTCCATGGATGGTTCCTGGTGAGATACTTTATCGATACGATAGCTTTGATTGGGTTCCCCTGTTGGGAGTTTGGGGTGCCATTGGTTATGCCCCTTTGCTCGTGCTAAGGCAGCATGGATTGAGACAGTTCGTACCAGTGACTCATGGGTTGGCTCAAAGTAAGTTTGTATACAGAGGAGCCGATTACAAGAGGAAGGTTAGTGAGGTTTCTAGTGCTTGGAACAAGACTTGTCGGTTGAAGGGAGTGGCCATTAATCCTGCTACGGCACCGGAATATGTCGAGTGGAGGAGTAGAAGGATTAACGATAATGTCCCTATGACAAAAATGGAGGAAGTTTGACCAATGGATGAATATCTACAAGTGATACCCTCGGAGCTTGATATCATGAAGTAAGAATTTAAGAGAAAGAATTTGGAACTTGAAAAGAAGATAGAAAAGCTTGAGGAAGAGAAGATGTACCTGAGTCTAGATGTTGACCTGCAAAAGAAGGAGGTTGAAAAAGTGAGGAAGGAAAAAAGGAAGTTTGAGGAAGACCGAGATGATTTAAAAGAGGAGTATAAGAAGGCACAAGTATCTTTAAAGCGAGTGGGGTTAGGAAGGTCTTCGAAACAGTGGCAGAAAGAAGTTCAAGTGGAAAAAGCTAGAGCCGAGTATTGGGAGAGGAAGTTTCAAGACATGCGGTAGCAGAATTTGGCATTAGAGGAAGAGAATAAAGGGTTGAAGACCAAGGTAACTGAGCTTGGAAGATCCCTTGGTTGGCATCGAAACCATGATCCTACAGTCGAGTTAAAGGAGCTAAAAAGTAAGGTTGAAGAGTTGGAAGTGGCATTGCATGATGGTGAACTTCAGATTGAACAGCTCGAGGCGTAAGAAGATTGTTTAAAAGGAGAGCTCCATCAAGTTAAAGGTCAAGTCAGAGATAGGGATTACATTATTGGGGATGCTATAGACCAGATCCGAGAGATTGCTGCATATGTTCGAGACTTAGCAGTACGAGCTGACGCGTTGAGTATGATGTATAAGGAAGCGTCTGATAAAGGTCAGGAGTTAGCCCTTTTATTAGATGAAGTTAGAACTCTGGGCATTAGGGCAAAGGCATATATGTAATCCATTTATATGTAAAGATATTCTTTTTCTAAATAAAGTTTTCTAAATGAGATTGAATCGAGATCGATGCCTTTTTGCATTCATGCATTGCATTACATCACATCATATGCATTCAAAGTTATAGAAAGACCCTAATTAGTTAAAGTTTACTTCCAGAGAGGTAGAAAAGAAAATCTGGAAATCACACATCCTTACGGCACCTGCACTAAAACTAAGAGTATGGATCAAAGGTTCCAACAATTGCAAAAGTATATGCAAGACCAATTGCAAGAGTAGTTGGCCAAGATGCGGAATGACATGAGGGAGCAAATGCTAGAGGCTCAGAGGAATATGATGGCTGAAATGGCTCAGCTTCTAAGGGCCACTGATAAAGGGAAAGCCCCCATAGCTGTCACTGGTGAGGAGAGTGAGGATCATCCTTTGGGTTTCACTCTGCCTCATATGCCACTACAAACCGAGGCACCTCCTAGAAGGCCGTCTGTCACTGTGAGGCCTCAACATGGGCCGGTTGATGCTGGAATCCCCGTGAATTTCCCATCTGGGTCAGGAAATAATTTGGCGGATAGCCCGATCAACCCTATCACTCCTGATCTGGATATGATGGAGAGGGAAAGAATGGCAACCGAATCCTCAAAATAGTTGGAGGATCGTTGCAAGTGGTTGGAGGAGAAGTTTAGGGTTTTAGAAGGCGCTGGAAATCATCATGGGATTGATGCCAAAGACTTAAGTTTGGTCCCAAAATTGGTGCTTCCTCACAAATTTAAGATGCCGGAGTTTGAAAAGTACAACGGGACTACTTGCCTAGAGGCACACATAACAATGTTTTGTAGGAGAATGACTGGGTATGTAAACAATGATCAACTATTGATCCATTGTTTTCAAGACAGCTTAGTAGGAGCAGCGGCTAGGTGGTACAATTAGTTGAGCCATGCAAGAATCGGTTCGTGGACAGATCTTGCACAAGCCTTCATGCAACAGTACAGCCATGTGATTGATATGACGCCAGACAGGATTACGCTTCAAAACATGGAGAAAAAGCCTAATGAAAGTTTTAGGCAATACACACAATGATGGAGGGAAGTAGCAATGCAAGTACAACCACCACTGTTAGAAAAGGAGACCACCATGTTGTTTATCAACACTTTGAAGGCACCGTTCATCACTCACATGATTGGAAGCACCATGAAAAGTTTCGCGGATATAGTTATGGCAGGAGAGATGATTGAGAATGCCATAAGGGGCGGTAAAATTGAGGGGAAAACGGCTAAAAGATCGGCCCCACGGAGAAAGGACAATGAGGTGAATAACATGAATAGTCTCAACTCGAGGACAATCACAGTTGATCAACCCAAAGCAGGTACGGTCGAGCAACAAAGTACTCAAAGACAGGAATCGGGCACAAGACAGAATTTGGAAAGGATGCAATTTCACGCCTATCCCTGTGATGTATCGTGAGCGTTATCAAAGCTTATACGATGCGCATGCCATTGCTTCATTTCACTTAAAATCGCTACAGCCACCGTACCCCAAATGGTATGATGCAAATGATAAATGCGAATATCATGAGGGAATACCGGGGCATTCGATTGAAAATTGCACTGGATTCAAGAAGGCCGTGGAGAGGCTTATCAAGATGGGGGTTGTGAAATTCGACAGTACCCCTAATACTAAAAACCCGTTACCAGATCATGGCAATCAAGGAGTGAATACCATTGATGAAACTAGGGAAGGAAGAATCGAGGAGGATATTGCTAAGGTGAAGACACCCATGAAAGTAATATGGGAGGAGATGGCGAAGAGAGGTATGTTGACCTCTGGAAAAGGTAGAGAAAGAATAGGGGACTATTGTGAATTCCATGGAGAGGTGGGTCATATGATCTTAAATTGTGAAGAGTTCAAGGCCATGGTGCAAGGCTTTATGGTTAACAAAGAGCTACAAATTTTTTAGGGTAGTTCTTGCAAAAGACAAATATGTGTGCTGGAAAACGAACGACAAGGAATCAGCCGACCAAGAATTGTTATTTCCTTACCGGGGAATAATGAAGTGGGGGCGCAAACCGGGCCCAAGGTCGTCATCCATCAACCCACTCCTTTCCCTTACAAAGATGACAAGAGGGTACCATGAAGCTATGACTGCAGTGTAACAGTACCTGAGGGGGAGAGTATAGCCAGTGCGTCTAGGGGCGTGCAAAACAAAGGTTCCCATACACGAAGTGGGAAGCGTTATGATGAGGGGGCATCAGAGTGGAGCCCACGAAAGCAAAGGATGTTGACGTGAAGAAGAGGAAAGAGGTTGAAGTGCCTATCAAGGAGCCGGTAAAGGAGGAAGAGGCTAAGGAGTTTCTAAAGTTCCTTAAGCATAGTGAGTATAGTGTGGTCGAGCAGTTGCGTAGGCAGCCAGCGTGTATATCAGTATTAGCCCTACTTCTGAGTTCTGAGGTGCATCGGGATGCATTGTTGAAGGTACTTAATGAAACATATGTCACCCACGACATATCCATTAACAAGTTGGACCGATTGGTAAATAATATCAGTGCTGACAATTTCATCTATTTCAATGATGATGAAATTCCACCTGGGGGCATAGGGTCAACCAAGGCCTTGCACATCACTACTCGGTGCAAGGGATACATGCTTCCAAGTGTACTCATTGATAATAGGTCTGCTTTGAATGTCCTTCCATTATCCACATTGAACAGATTACCCATTGACAGTTCGCATATGAAAACATGTCACAATGTGGTAAGAGCCTTCGATGGAACTGAAAGGAAAGTGATGGGACGAATTAACATCCCTTTGGAAATTGGGCCAAACACATATGAATTTCATTTATTGGTGATGGATATCAAGCCCTCCTATAATTGTTTATTGGGGAGACCATGGATACACTCGGCAGGAGCAGTGCCCTCCTCATTGCACCAAAAATTGAAGTTAGTGACAGATGGACGGTTAATAACCATCAATACGGAGGAGGACATTATAGTAGCAGTCACTAGCAATGCCCCTTATGTCGAGGCGAATGAAGAGGCTATTGAGTGTTCTTTCCGCTCTTTATAAATCATCGATGTAACCTTCATTTTGGAAGGAAGTGAGGTGTCGGTACCCAAAATGTCTAGAGCCACAAGGATGGCCCTGCAAATGATGATGGGGAAGGGAGCATTGCCAGGAAAAGGACTAGGAAGGCAGTTGCAAGGAGGGGTTCAAATCCCAAAACTGATTGAGAAGAAAGATCGCTTTAGTTTTGGCTTTAAGCTAGACCATAAGCACCGGAGGCAAGAGATTGAGAAGCGCCAAGCAAGAAGAAAGGCACGTTTGAACGGAGGAGAAGTGGAGTGGGAACCGATGACATTCCCACCTATATCCAAATCCTTTAAGTTAGGAGGGTTACTGGTAGAAGAAAGTCATTTGATTAATGCTGTATACAATGAGGGATTGGAGCAAGAAAGCCTCGAGGGCATTCGCCCTTACGAACCGAGGAGCCCTCTGAACAATTAGACTGCGGAGGACCTTCTTGTAGTCTTTAGGAATTTTTTAGAGTAATTCTCGAAACATGTTTGTTACTCTAGGGCCTAGGAGTAGTAAGATTACGTTTGTGAAAAAGGCTTATGATCATCTATCATTATTTTAATAAAACATAACTATATTATCAATTTGGACGAATATGGTTTCTTTTTATCAATCAATATTTCGTTAAACTTTTGCAATTCTCATTCTTTCATAGCACATAAACAATCATTCTTAGATTCATTCATTCTTTGTATATTCTTTCATACCCCCATAGGTCACTAGATATCAATGATATGAGCACTGATGCCGCAACTCCTGATTTCTCTAGCGAGCAAGACATGTGTTTAGAGGAATCTTAGGATTTTGAAGATGTTCAAGATTGTGATGTGTCTCCTGATCTGTTAAGAATGGTAAAACAGGAGGAAAAACAAAGTATGCCGCATGAGAAAGAGGCAATAGAAAATGTAGCCCTAGAGGAAGGGAAGGAGTTGAAAATTGGAACACTAATTACTGAGGACACAAGGCATAGTCTGGTTGAATTGCTTCGAGAGTTCAAGGATATCTTCGCATGGTCATATCAAGATATGCTCAGATTGAGTACCGACATTGTAGTACATTATCTTCCGATAAGACAGGATTGCAAACCAGTCAACAGAAGTTGCGAAGAATGCGGCCAGTCATTGTTCTAAAAATAAAAGATGAGATTAAGAAGCAGTTCGATGCAGGTTACAAGAGGTCAAATACTTCGAATGGGTAGCTAATATTGTGCCAGTCCCTAAGAAGGACAGAAAGGTACGAATGTGTATTGATTACAGAGATCTGAATAAAGCTAGCCCAAAAGAAAACTTTCCTTTGCCACACATCGACACTTTGGTAGACAACACGGCGGGACATTCGTTGTTTTCCTTTATGGATGGTTTCTCGGGGTACAATCAGATAAAGGTGCATCCAGAGGACATGGATAAAACCACCTTCATAACCTTGTGGGGCACTTTTTGTTACAAAGTAATGCCGTTTTGATTGAAGAACGCAGGGGCAACCTACAAGTGGGCCATGGTGAACTTGTTTCATGACATGATGCATAGGGACATTGAAGTATATGTTGATGACATGATTGCTAAGTCTCAAACAAAGAAAGAGCATATTGAAGTTTTGAGAAGACTATTCTTGAGGTTGAGGAAGTTTCAGTTGAGGCTCAATCCGGCAAAGTGCACCTTCGGAGCTAGATCGGGAAAGCTATTGGGTTTCGTAGTCAGTGAAAAGGGAATAGAAGTTGATTCAGACAAAGTCAGAGCAATACGAGAATTGTCTCCACCACAATCTCGAAAAAAAGTTCGAGGATTCCTAGGAAGGTTGAATTACATCGCTCAGTTCATTTCACAACTGACCGAGAAATGTGATCCTATCTTTCGCCTCCTAAGAAAGCACAATCAAGGTACTTGGGATGAGGAATGCCAGGATGCTTTTGAAAAGGTCAAGCAGTATTTGTTGAATGCTCCGGTATTATCTCCACCTAGCCTAGATAAACCGTTAATACTGTACTTGTCAGTGTTCAGTAATTCTATGGGATGTGTGCTTGGTCAGCATGACGAGTCAGGAAAAAAGGAGAAGGAAATTTATTATCTCAGTAAGAAATTCACTGACTGTGAAATGAGATATCCACCAATTGAAAAGTTGTGCTGTGCGTTGAATTGGACAACTTGGAGATTAAGGCAGTACATGCTGTACCATACCACTTGGCTCATCTCAAAGCTTGATCCATTGAAATACATGATGGAGTCAACGGCTCTAAATGGGAGAATGGCGAGATGGCAAATTTTGCTTTCAGAGTTTGATATAGTCTACATAAGTCAGAAGGCTATAGAAGGAAGTGCGGTAGCAGACTTATTGGCCAGTAGGGCTCTAAAGGATTATGAGCTATTGAATTTTGATTTTCCAAATGAGGAGTTAATGTGTATAGCAACGATTGAAGATTCTCCTTGGAAGCTAAATTTTGATGGGGCTTCTAATGCAGTTGGAAATGTAATTGCGGCAGTCTTGGTATCCCCTAATGGTGATCATTACCCGTTCACATGCAAGTTGGACTTTGATTGCACGAACAATATGGCTGAGTATGAAGCATGCATCATGGGACTTCGAGCAGCTATAAAGTGAGGTATAAAAACCCTAGAAGTATATGGAGATTTTGCATTGGTAATTTATCAGTTTAGAGGTGAATGGGAGACAAGGGACCCAAAATTGATCAATTATCAAAAAGTAGTTTTGAGGTTACTTGATTAGTTCGATGACATCACCTTCAATTATCTCCCACGAGATGAAAATTAGATGGAAGATGCGTTAGCAACCTTAGCCTCAATGATTAAGGTGAATAAAGAGGAAGAGATGAGACCAATCCAAATGAGTGTCTATGAGGCTCCAGCTCATTGTTGTAACATTGAGAAGGAAGAAAAGGATGATAACCCTTGGTATCAGGATATATTACGATATGTGAAAGATCGTAAATACCCTGAATAGGCCAATGAAAATGACAAATGAACTTTAAGAAGGTTAGTTTGCGACTATGTCTTGGACGGAGATATCCTGTACAAGAGAAGGAAAGACCAAGTACTTTTGAGATGTGTCGATGCTGTAGAAGCTAAGCTAATTTTAGAAGAAGTTCATGAAGGTGTATGTGGGACGCATGCAAATGAGTTCATGATGGCAAGGCAAATCATGAGGTTTGGCTATTATTGGGCCACTATGGAAAGGGACTGTATCAACTATACCAAGAAATGCCATAAGTGTCAGATTTATGGGGACAAAATTCATATACCACCTTCACCTTTGCATGTTATGACTTCTCCATGGCCCTTCTCCATGTGGGGGATGGATGTCATTGGACCAATATCACCGAAAGCTTCGAATGGACATCGGTTTATCTTTGTGGTAATTGACTACTTTACAAAATGGGTAGAAGCCGCTTCTTATGCGAATGTTACTAAGTCAGCTGTGAGTCGGTTCTTAAAGAAGGAGATCATTTGTCGGTATAGAATGCCTGAGAAGATCATATCCGACAATGCATTGAACTTGAACAACAAAACGATAGCAAGGGTTTACGACCAGTTCAAGATCAAGCATCACAATTCTTCTCCCTATCGTCCAAAAATGAATAGGGCGGTGGAGGCCGTCAACAAGAACATTAAGAAAATAGTGGGGAAGATGACTGAGACCTATAGAGATTGGCATGAGAAGTTATCGTTTGCACTCCTGGCCTATCGAACATCTGTCAGAACCTCTACTAGGGTAACCCCATTCTCGTTAGTTTATGGGATGGAAGCAGTGTTACCTATTGAAGTAGAAATACCTTCTCTTTGAATTTTGACGGAGATAAGGTTAGATGAAGCTGAATAGGTTCAATCCCGATATGACCAGTTGAACTTGATTGAGGAAAAGAGGCTAAGAGCCATTCGACATGGTCAGATGTATCAGAAGTGAATGATGCAAGCTTATGATAAAAAAGTTTGACCAAGAGAATTCTACGAGGAAGACCTTGTACTGAAAAAGATCTTTCCTATTCAAAAAGACTTTAGGGAGAAATGAATGCCGAATTGGGAGGGGCCGTACGTATGAAGAAAGCTTTCTTTGGTGGTGCATTAATCTTAACGAAAATGGATGGGAAAAGTTTACCCAACCCAGTGAACTCAGACTCAGTTAAAAAATACTTTGTCTAAAGGAGAAGAGAATCCAAGGTGAAAACCCACAAAGGGCACTTTGAGGTTTCAAAAAAAAAATAGACAGGCCAAGGTGAAAACCCGCAAAGGGCGTCTTGTGACCAAAGGGGTTTTGAGTTGAAAACTCGAAAGGGAGACTCAAATTTTGAAGCATCCGGTAATCTTGCTCAACAAAGAATGAAGAACGTTGCATACTGGGGCATCGACAGAGTACTTTGAATCTTCTAAACATATGCCTTTATGAAGTTGATGTATAAGCGCTCAAGCGGCGATATCTAGGGCATCTAGTTTTTGGCCTGTTTGCTATCTTTAGATATTTTTTCCTTCTCAAAGATAGGCTTTCAGATTAATTTCCTTTGTATTTTTTTGATAATTCATTCAAATCCAATTATTCTTAGAGATTTATTTATCTTTCATTATTCTTTAGGTATGTTGCATTGAAATAATGATAGATGACCTAAATATGTTCACAAACGAAGTTTTGCGCATTACTCTGGAATTTCTAGATAATACAAGAAACTAAAGCAGGACAATTTTTCGAGAAATTCATATAAGTAAAGGATGAAGGAACTCAAGGAATTTCTTTCTTCCAGTCCAAAAGGAAAATGGACAAAGCCAACGAAAGATTATCTTACAGACATCCTCAGTGGATCGTAGCATTGGAGGAAGGGTACAGGCCTACAGGCTGAGCAAGAATAATACTTTGAGAAAAGAAAAGACAAATGAAGGAATGAGTGGTAACGTCTAGGATAGGGGTCATATTCACAACATTTTGCATCATAACATGTTTAATTAGGAACATTCGACTCACTTCGATCATAGCATCCTAATTATCAGGCATAATCATTCTACAGGTTATCAAAGATGACGCGCCTTAATCCCCTAAGTAGTAGTGTAATAGGCCGCAGCATAGCAGATCTGGCTGAAGCAAGATCCAAGATGGTTTGGCATCATTGTGCTTACAAGGAACAAATCGAAGACATAGCTGATTTGGCTTTCACGTGCTTACGATGAAGCAAATCTAAGATGATTTGGCATATCTGTATTGTCAGGGAACAAATCAAAGTTTGGTGTCTCCATATTCGACGGAGAGCAGACACATAAAATATCTGGCCTTCAGATGTTTATACTGAAGTAGATCCAAGATGATTTGGCATCCTTGTGTTTACAAGGAACAAATCGAAGACATAGCTGATTTAGCTTTCACGTGCTTACGCTGAAGCAAGTCCAAGATGATTTGGCATCTCTATTGTCAGAGAACAAATCAAAGTTTGGCGTCTCCATTTTCGACGGAGAGCAGACACATAGCAGATCTAACCTTCAAATGATTAGACTGAAGCAGATCCAAGATGGTTTGGTATCCTCGTGCTTACAAGGAGCAAATCGAAGACATACCTGATTTGGTTTTTGCATGCTTACGCTGAAGCAAATCTAAGAGGATTTGGCATCTCTGTATTGTCAGAGAACAAATCGAAAAAGCAGATTTGGCGTCTTTGTGTTCGGCGGAGAGCAGATCGAAGATATCAACATGACAGTCATAAGTTTACAAGAAGCAAATTGAAGACCATGATTTGATAAGACCGGTCAAATTTGGTCTTTCTAAATTTTTGCTCGATTCCTGTTACACAGCAATGAGCAAAGAGGGGCAGCTGTAATAGCCCAAATTTACTCGGGCTTGCAAGAATTAAATTAATTAAAAAATAATATAGTCCCTTGATAGTCCATTTACAACAACCCGTAGGCCCAAAATTAGAACTACCCAGCCGACCCATTTACACCCTACCCCTGATATTCTAAACCCAAGATTTAATCGGCTCAATTGGCCCAATCTGCCTTCAGCTTCAGGGAACCCTAGTTAGGGTTTGTGCCGCAAGCATTCCAAGCGATGTGACCCTTCAACTCGTGACATTCCAGTAGCCCTCCATCAGCGCCGTAACTTCAGCCCCACATCGCGCCATCATCGGCGCATCTTCTGTCGAGATTTCTTCACTCACCTGCAAAAGGAAACAAAAAGGTACAGTACCAACAGCATATGGCAAGAAATCGAGCAAATAGGAACATACCAAAGATTTATGTTGTAAACAGTGGCTATAAAAGCCTGAATAAGAACAATGTAAAGGGACGATTTTTTTTTATAGATACAAAATATATAAAAAAGGGAAATCAAAGAGTTAACGGAAGAACAGAGGTGATACTCTTTATCATCTTTTCATTACATATTTTTTGATACAAGCATATAGTGAAAATACATTATAAAGATGGTAAAGAAATTACCTTTTCGATTCGCTGTTAAAAAAGGGAGCTGTAAAAAACTCTAACCGTCGGGCACGGTGGCTCAGATGGTGGCGCGTGAAGCGCGTGTGGCCGAAGGCGGTGGTGCTCTAGGATGAGCCAAGACGGCCACTGGCCAGAGCTCTGAGAGAGTTTTAGAGCTCTCTTTCTTTCTTCTTCTTCTTTTTTTTTCTCTGAAATGGTTTCTAAAATGATTTTTGAAACAAAAAAATGATTTATATAGTGCAATGGATACGGCGTCATTTTGATTTAGTTCAATAAACATTTAAACGGCGTCGTTTCAACAGAAGATCCGCGCGTTGACCCGATGACCCGAGGGAGATCCGCGCGTTTTCGATAAATGGGAAAATTTCCCAATTGATCCTTCCGGTTTATTAAATTTTATAATTTCATTTTATTTTATTTTTAATTCGGCCCTAATATTCTATATTAGTTTTAATTTAATCCTAACGGCCTTTAAGATCCATTCTGGAAGCGGTGTCGTTTTGGGATTAGGGTTTAATTACCCAATGAGTCCCTCAGCTTTTAGCTGGAGTTTTAATTAGGCCCAGTTATTTTATTATTTTGGCATTTAGGCCCAAATTCTTTAATTAAATTCAATTTTAATCCTTTTTTATTTTAAATATTTTTTTATATTATTTATTTTTATAAATATTAGTTATTATTTTTATTTATATATATTATCCATTATATTATATTATTGTATATTTTATCTATAAATTATATTTTATTATATATTTCATTATATATATATATCTTATGTATATAATCCCATTTTTAATATCATCTATTATATTTCTATTCTCTTAAAAATCTTAATGTTTTGTATTACTTATTTAAAATATTTAATATGTATGATATTTCTAATTGTTTTAATAATAAAGTTTTTTTTAAAAAAAATATTTTCCTATGTATATTAAATTGTTATATATTATTATATCCTTTTCTTTTATTTTTTTTGCTTACTTAAATATGTTAATTATTATATATATGTTTTTTAAATATTATCATTTTTTTCTCCGCTTCATAAATATTGATTTGGTGTTTTAATCATTTGTATTTTTTTAAGTGTTATTTTGTCACTCCTTATTGTTATAAATTTTGATTTCCACTTCTACTTTTATATTCTTTAATTTATTATGAATTGTTTTTGTATTTCTATTTACTAATATTGTATAGGTTTATCTTTTAGCATAATCATCTTATGATGTGTATATTTCATTATTTTAAGTTATTTCTTATTTGCCTATATTATTATGAATTATAACATGTTGTAATTTATTACCTTTGGTATATTTGTCTTGTGATATATATTAACACCATTCTTTTGCATGAGTAAACGTTAAATAAAGAAATTCATTTTTGCCAAATTACTCAAAAGTTTTCAAAAATAAAAAGGCAATGCTTGGTATTTGGAAGCCTTAAGAAAGGTAGTGCCCTAACTTACTGGGTTGCGACTTTTCTTGTTGAGTTCGAATAGTCAAGTACCCTTCTAAGTTTTTAAGGTTTTCAAAATACGAGCAGCTGTCTTGGAATTTCAAAGTGTTATGTCCTAACTTACTGGATATAGCGTTTTGTCGTTTTAAGATAGGGATTTTCAAAAGGGCTGTCTTAGCTCCGAATGTCTTAAAGATATTGCTTCTTAACTTGTTGGATGTAATATTTTGATTCATTTGATATAAGTGAACCCTAATTTTTCAAAATTAAAATATTCTGAAGAGGATCAGATCATAAAAATTTTAAATCTCCGACATTAAAGACACTTGATAATCAATTCGGTACCAATTTTTGGGCGTTACGAGGGTGCTAACCCTTCCTCGTACGTAACCGACTCCCGAATCCGTTTTCTCGACTTTCGTAGACCAAAATTAATGTTTTAAAACAAAACATTTTATAAGGTGATCCAATCACACCTAAAAAGATTGGTGGCGACTCCCGTTTTCGTTTTTCTTAAAGTCGATTCCCATTTTCCAAAACTCAATTTAAAAATGGTTTCGACAGAACTGACAGTCTTTATATTTTGGAAGGTTCTACAGTGACCGGTGAAATCAGACGTCCCTCGTCTGTTACGGAGTCGAAGTCAACTCGTGTAGAGAGAAAGCAACTTGGTCATAGAAAGGAAAAAGGTATGACCGTTTCATTGAAGAGAGGTTCTCTTTTGGATACAGGTTTTGAAAAGTTAGGGCACTGTGTTCATGAAAATCAAACTCGGGTTAACTTTGATTTGGCAGTGTACAAGTCGAAGGCTAGAAGTCTTCTAGTTTCTAAACACAGATTTGACTTAGTTAATTCCCTACATAGTTCAAGATAGGCTTGTGGCGAGCTTTGGCAAAGATAGCATTGTGGAAAAATAAGTCAAGGTGGATATTTGTTAAGTATGACTTCTATTTTAGTCAAATTTGAGAAATAATTTTTAGTTAAACTCTATTTATTTATTTCAATCAAACACTGATTAGTCTAGATTATTTTCTTATTATTTGACCTATGAATTTAACCTATAAATAAGCTCTTTTACAACCTTAGAAAATACACCCATTAGAGATTAGAACTCATAGCATATTTAGAGAATTTTGTATTTACTTTTTGAGGTTTTTTTTGTTTTTAGGTTTTCGGGGTTTAGTTTTTATCTGCATCTTTTGTACTCATCGCTCTTTTGCCATTATAGTAAAATTATCTCTGCCTATGGTTTTTTATCCTCTTTGGAGGGTTTTTCCACGTTAAATTTTTGTTCAATTTCTCAATTTATTCTACTATTTTTTACTTGTTGCTTAATCGGGTCGATTCCCAATATTTTCAAATCAAACTCTCAGATTATTTATACATTGTTGTTTAATGGTAAGGTAGGCTTGTTGGAACTTGTTTTGAGTAGAATATTAAAAATGACTTGTAATTATGTTTTTCGATAAACATGGCTTCGTAATGCTCAAATTCAATTGTAAATTATATGCTAAATTTTGTTGGTTAACCTGGTCAAAGAAACCTTGACTTTGGGATTTAAAACTCGTCGGTCGACATTGTCGCATTGATTTCTATAGACAAGTATTGGGTTCCCTCGGGGGGTTTTAGGAAAACCAAAATGGAAAATATGACAGAGGAGATCAAGAAAAGCTCTTGGTAAATTTTGGGTAAATTCATGTTGGAGGTTAACAATGGCGGAAGGTAGTAGCAATGATGACAGTCTACTAGATTCTGGAAAAAAGTTGGAGAGGAAGATGAAAATGAATTTGGGGAGAGAGAAGGGACTAACGAATATGAAGATGGAGAAAAAAAAAGAAAAATATTTTAACATAATTTAATATAAAATATTATTTCCAAATCTCAAAAAATATAAAATAAAATATTTTATATTTAAATATTATTCTTCTAATATAAATTGTTATTATTTAATATTAAATTTATGTGAAAAACACATTTAAATATCAAAGGGCATTTTCATCATTCGAATTTTTTTGTTTTTTCTGCTATTACATTATCTATTCCTCTCAACCAAACGCATAATACTATTACAATACTCATTCCATTCCATCAAACCAAACCACTGTTATGCCTATTCAATTCCATTACAACCCTATTCCATTCCCATAGAATGGCTATTTCATTACAGCATTATTCCATTCCATTGAACCAAACGCATCGTTAAGGATTAATTGATTAATATTAAACAAACAAAGGAAAAGAAAGCCAACATTTTTATTTTCTTTCTATTTTCATTGTCTACACTAAAACAAGAAGAGAAGCCTTTGTTAGAAAGCTTTTAATAATTTGACACCCATTTTAGTAAATTTTATATTTTTAAGATCGTTGTAGCTTAATCTAGCTAATTTGGGTACTAAATCGTAAAACTGTTAAATTTTTAGAATGTTTCCATTGATGTTTTTTATGTTAAATGGTAGATTTGTAAGCTTATAAATTATCTTGGACTAATTTGTAAAGTGAAAAGTGTTAATTTTGAACATAAGGACTAAAGTGTAAATATTTTGAAATTGATATTGGATTTCTAAAATTATTGATAGTATAAGGCTATAGAAGGATGTAATTGAGATCAATTTTGAAATCAAGTCCCAAATTTGAAAGTTATAGCAATTTCGATTTTGAGGACTAAATTGGATAAAATGTAAAAGTTTAGGGGCATTCAAATAACAAAATTAAATTGATATAGGCTTATAATAGGATAATATAAGATGTTTGGAATTGATAAATTGAATTGAATTATTCAACAGATAAAAAATTAGACCAAATCAAAGATAATCGGGGAAATGGTAAAATTTGTCAGTTAGTCCTTAGAGAGTTGCTTGTTTGCTGATTTAATGAGGTAAGTGCACATAGTATGATTTTATTTAAGTTGTTTTACATTTTATTTGTGAATTTCTATTTGTTTGGTAGTAGTTTGAATTGTTCACAATTTGGTAAAAAATGTGATGTATGAACTTGTAAACACCCCAAACTCGGCCTAGACATTATGGCCGAATCTGGCGAGGTCACATGGAATGGAATTTGAAATTGAAATTATCGAGTAAAAACTGTCTCTGACTATTATCTTCTATTTATCTATCGTAAACTTCAAAACTCATTTCCTCGTTAATTTGATTCGTTTAAAAACATATTCTACAACGGAAGCTTTTAAAAATGTGTTATTTAAAGAAAATCGTTCGTGTTTAAGAAAGTGTAGTGTATTATAAAACTGAGTTTTTGTGGCAGTTCAAAAGTTCATGAAAACAGTGAAAAATGCAAAACGAAAGCAATCAGTCCAAAAGTCCAATTTACATAAAAAATAACCCAGAAGACAGATAGGAAACAAATACCATAACTGAAATTAAAATAATTCAAAAACCATGTGGTCACCGCCGAGTCCTCTGCTACACCGAACCATCTAAGTCTGGGGATTACCTGTATAGATAAAACAAAAAGGGGTGAGTTTACGTAAACTCAGCATGTAATTCCCACAGAAAACATGCATACAGTCAAACAACAAATAGTCAAATGTAGTCTGGGCCTAAGCCCATTTCAGTTTCAGTAGCAGTTCGGGCTTTAGCCCATTTCAGTTTCAGTATCAAATATGCATTAGGGCCTAAGCCTATCATAGTAACAGTACCAGATAAACATTAATCAGTAACAGAGTCCTACCCAACTAGCCTCTACACACCATCTTCGTCCAACCCTACACTCCATATGGGGTTTAAAACACCTACCCATCCCTACACTCCAAGTAGTACCGAATGCAACACATATTCAGTATATTGCAGCTGGGCTGCCAAATAATAGGCTTAAAGCCTTTCAGTACACTTCCTCCAAATATCATCATCCCAACCTAATGCAATGCAAACATAAAATATGTCATGCTTTATGCAACCATCAGTCATACGTATACATGTATATATCAGTAATCATGCATAATTTATCATGCATCACATACACTCAGATCATACATTTATGGGTCAAGGTAATGCTTACCAACCCTACAGTAGGTTCACAGTCGACTTGGGTGACTCGTGCAAACCTAGGAATCATTTCAAATAAATGGGCTCACACGCCCATGTGGCTTGCACGTGTGGGCTCATATGGCCCATACAGCCCAAATTGCCTTGGCTGTGCAAATCACACGGCCTAGCCCAAAATTTTAGACGCTCGTGTGGACTACCTGTGTGGGCCCACACAGCTCAAATCAGTCTAGCCCTGTGTCACACACGGCCTACTTGGACATCACACGTCCTGGCCTCGTGGATCACACGCCTATGTTATGACACACGGCCTACCACACAGGTGACCACACGCTCGTGTGGCGTCGGCAGTGGGGTTTTTAGCTTTCACTGAAGCCTATTTTTTTGCGTTTCTAGGTACACACCTGATATCGATTGATGCTAAAACACTTCCGAGATATCCAACACCTATAATTGACCAATATTTCCCAATTCAGCAACTTAAATTGTCTTTCAATCAAAAACATAACGAGACCGACCATTGATAATCTATCAAAACCTTACCTTCCATTGAGAAATAGAAATTTCACACACTACAACGATGATGGAGAAACTTCAGCCCCTTGATTATCCCTTAAACACAAAACAAAAACCCTTCAATTACTGTTTAGCAAAAATGACGTTAAGAATCTAGCAATATGCAACTTACCGATCGAAAATAAATGTTGTACAACGGAGGCGACTTGATTACAAGAAATTGAAAAGAAGATAGGGAGAGTGAGATGGAAAATTCAATATAGAGAGAGAATAAAGATCAGGATCCCTCTTTTTTTTCAAAAACAAACTCTAAATGAAAATCTTGATAACTCCCCCTGTCCCAACTCCCCTAAATTCTCTCCACCAAACTCTCTACTACTCAGAAGTCTAACATAACTCAAACTCTCTCTCTCTTAGAGTCGAACAATATATTGTCTACGTAGGGATTTGAACACAAGACCTTCCCAGACTAACACTCCACTTAACTACCAGACCAGCAGGCCCATCCTGTTAAGTACTTACAAACTTTTAATTAGAAGCCTACTAGCCAGAAATAGGGGTCAAGTCAGAAAAATATTAAAATTTTCCAAAGCTAGGGCTTGAACCCAAGACCTCACACACACACCTAGAACACTTAACCATTGAAGCAGATACACAGTTGTCTCACATTTTTATAATAACAAAAATAAGAATTTTGGGGCATTACAGAACTAAATCGTACGGAAACAATCAATTAATTGATAATTTCAATATGATGAATTGTAATTTGAGATAATTAATGAATTGATAATTGGTTATGATTGATCGAATCATATTGGTGTGAATTTAATAGATTATTGAAATAGAGGATTAAATTGAATAGAATTGAAAAAAATGTAATTTGAGAAATTAAGGATGTAACACCTGATTAACTTTATTGACCAAAAATTTAAGGAAGGTCGGGATTAAATTGAAAGGACTATCAAATTGTTGACCTCCACCAAGAAATTCAAAAAATTTTAGTGGTTGAATTGTAATTAGTTGGATTTTAATTTTGGTTTAGTTAGATTGGAACAGACTGGTTCCATAAAGGAAGACAAAATGATTAAAGATGAATGGTGATGGTGGTCGGTGAAAATGATGCCAAAGGAGTATTTATATAGGTGTCTGGAGGCAGAATTTTCTCAATTCTATTTACACATTTTCTCTCCATAGCACCATCTTATTTAATCATTCTAAAGAAGAAGAGGACAAAACTAAAGGAAGCTCTGTATGTCGCAGTAGTCGTGTGAATTGGAGTATGGTGGTAAAGAAATTGGGGAATTGGTAAGCTTCCTTACTCTCTGAACTTGTGGATTTATGAAACAAATAGAGTAAAACTCTCAAAGCTTTTGTATAATTTAAGATTCAGGGTTTCTAAGGACTTACCACCATTAGATTAACCGATAAATGGTTGTCATGTTGGAAAATGTGTCATATTGTAGTAAACATGTAGTTATTTTTTTAATGTATTTAAGCTATAAATAATTAAATTTCACATTTCACAGTTATGTTTTTTTTATATTTATGTCTTTCATATTTTTCATGCATACCGAAATTGTGACAAACAAATATTAGCTAATTGATTGTTAAAGTTCAAATTGAAGATAAGTGGTATTGTACGAACGCTTACATTGCAAGAAAGATAATTTACTTCAATAGATAATCTAAATGAGTCATGCGTATGTAACTCATGTCCTTTGATATAAGTGCAAGCTTATGCTCTAAAGATGATTTAGCCGACAGCCGGTATGTTAGGTACATGACTTGTGTTTGGCATGACTTTACTAGCAATAGTGGAATCCATAGCTCAATTAATGAGTTAATGATGTCCTGTCATTGGCATTGTGTGGATTGATAATAACGGAATCTTATCACAGTTATTTGTTGATAGTGATCATATTAATAATTAAAAAGACGTAATGGTGACAATAAGATAGAATAGGATTGTATTGAGTGAACGAATTAAACTCAAAGGAAGTAATGATACCATATGAGGGTAACATAAACATGGCGAGGTCATTTGACAAAGCAGTTGGATGAATTATTTTCATAAAGAGAATATAATAAGGAGTTTTCAGTCATAGTACTTCTTGTAGACTGACTCCACGATTAAGTAATTGCGAATTCTCGGAATGATGCTTCTGGACACAATTGTAATTACTAGAGCCTAATTGTATATGTCTGATTTGTCCCTTCGCTAACTCAACAAAAGCTAATCAGATTGCATTTGAATCAAAAGAAAATTCTACGACTTTGGAAATAATTTAATAGAGTCGATTTATTCAATATGGAATTAAATTTGGCGATCGTAAGAATTGTTCAACTAGGCAATTTGATTAAAGAATTTTCTTGAAAAATTAATTTGAAAAATCTAAGTGATATTTGAGAAAATTAATTTTGATCAAGTAAAATTAAATGAATCAAATTAATATTAAAATTTTAAAAATTAATTTTCAAGTCAAACAATTGGCCCAATGGGTAATTGAACTTGAAAATTGGACTCGGGATCATAAATTGGGTCTGAGAGCCAAAACTGAGACCAAGACTCAAAAATTGGTCGAACAGAACTGACAGTCTAACCGGTGGCTGGACTAGACCAATCGGGCCGTCACTAGCCCAGACCGAACTGGCAAAAATCAAACCAGCTATGGGCTGTTGGCGACTACGATGGTGGTATTCTAATGGCTGGAAAATGGTAGGCGGTGGTGGGTCTTTGGTGATTGAGCAATGGAAGAATTACACTCCTACTAGGACTCTACTAGAGAATTTCATTTCAAATTAACTATTCCAAAAATTAGTTATTTTAATAGATTTAATATTAAAATTAATTTAATACTTATCTTAATAGTATTTTATTAATTTAATATTAAAGTGATTAAGTTTAATCACAGTTGAACTCTTTAAACACTCTATACACACACTTGAATTCAAGAGAAAGTTTTAGAGAGAATTTTCTAAAGAAATTATTTCAGAAAATTGTTAGAGGTATTTTTCTTATTTAAAACTCTACAAAAATTTAGAGAAATTGCAAAATTACCCTACTGGAAACTTTTGTGAAAAATTTTCTAATTCGAAGCGAGTCCACACTCGACAAATGTGAGCTTGAGTATAGCGAAGAAGACTACTCGGTCGAAGCGTTCGTCTTAGACTGATCGAAAATGTACAATTTTGATAGAGTGTTTATTACTTTAGATATCATAACCAACTTCTTGTTTTGGAAAAGAAATTAAAACTCTGGTTTTTCCCTAAATTTATTTTTCGTTGTGTTTTCCAAACCAAATTTTCCAACTTGTCATGATTAGCTGCCAAGATAAGGAGTCTCTAGTGTTTGAACAAGCTAAGCTGGCAAGGATAAGGAAGCAATGTGTGTTTCTGTACTTTATCTTTTGGGTGATTTATGGCACTTTCTTTTTGGTCGAATTACCTTCTTGCCTATTATGTAATGTGTTTAGAACTAGTTTGTGAATGAGTATGCTACGATTTCATAGATTAGTGTAAGCATGTGAATGTTGAAGGAACAATTGTTGTTTTTTTTTTGATACTTCTCAATGTTTGTATATTTGGTGTATTGTGTGTATATATAGTATCATAATGTGTTGCAGTACATGAATTGCATGTTTATAATGGTGGAGTACGGATGGGAACTTGTCGATGGTTTAGATGAAGTTAGGATTTGGGGAACGGGATTTTCGTTTATCGCCATATAGACTTTGCTAAGTGCAAACCATTATATGCGAAGCTCTGGGCCTTACGAAGGGGACACTGCGGTGTTCGAGCATCAAGGCTAGAAATGGCGAAATGGAAGAATAGGCGGATGGATAGGGAAATGGAATTCCTATTAGAATCTGCAATTTGGTGTTGCTAAGTGCAAACCATGATATGCAAAACTCTAGGCCTTGTGGGGGGTACACTTCGTTCTTCAAGCATCAAGGTTAAATAAGAAATTGAATGAAATTGACTGGTCCTATGGGACAACACTGTGACGACTATAATTAAGTTTAATAAGGCAACACTGCGATGGAGGTCAACAGGCTCTATGGAGTGACACTGCTATGGCGGTAAGGTCTTTCGGGGAAACACCTCTAAGAGGTATAATGTGTAAGGCCATAACTCAGCTATGTCATCCAATGAAATATTCTAGAACAAAAAACATGGGAAATAATGTGTAAGGCGATGGCTTGGCCATGGCAATATAGGTAGTTTGCTGAGACAGTAAACACGGGGTAGTCCCCCGAGACACTAAACACAAGGAAGTCCACCAGGACATAAAACATGGGGTTACACTTGGGAAATTCGCAGATCAATATACAATGAGAGATGCTAAGGTTTAAGGTAGAGTTTGCGATGTGACTAGTGTGATAAGTCAAAAGAATAATTAAGCTTGGTGCGTCTGAGGGACACAGACCATTGAGATAATGAGAGAATTCGCCAAAGATAAAGATGAATGAGGCTAAGGTAACATCTTAACCCAGTTAGGGTGAAAAGAGAAATAGGCTCCTTGGATAAGGAGGCATACATGATGTGCAAAACAATGAGTCCACCAAGGAAGCTGCTGATACAGTTTTAATTTGAAAGTTGATAAAGAGGTAACCGAGAGATTGGGTAGACCGATCAGATTCTTCATGGGTTAAAATGCTAGCTTGATGTTGAATGATCAATCAAGCCTTCCAGAAAAAGGTGAAGAGCGGAAGTCCATTAGGACTATGAAACACGAAAAATATCTTGTGAATCCACCAAGGGTGGAAACCTTCATATGATACCTGAGTAGCAGATAATAGGTCAGACACCACTTATCAAATGAAGCTTCTTAAAAGGGATCTGCTGGAAGAACGAGTACTATGGTGCTGCTTTGTGGGTGCTAGTTATCCAAGGAAGTGAGGTTATTATGTTCTTGTAAAGATCGTAATTACAACAATTACTTGGGTAGATGCCAAGCGTTGCTATCTAGAAGTAAAGAATGTAAATATCAGAAGGTGGAATAATGAGAGATGGGGAAGGGATGAGACCCAAGAAAGGACTTCATCAGAAACAATCAGAAGTCTAAGTCCACTAGTAAACAGCTCAGAGTGTATAACGCATAGGCCTCGTCAATTAAGTTCGTGAATTCTCCTTTGAATTTGAAGAAGTTTCATTTTGAGCCAGAAATATCAATTTCTAAAGACATGTGCAGTCTTATATGCATTTTATGTACATATCTCACTAAGATCTTTCAAACTTATAAAGTTTGCTGCTTGGATGCAGGATAGATAAAGACTCAAAAATCAAGAAAAGGGACCAAACCAAACTCCGCTAGAGCATAAAGTTGGGTGTGGTAGTTGTATCATGGATATAGAGGGGCACCCTTAGAGGCAATGCCTCATGGTTTAATATGACTACATATTACATTCGAAACTTATTTAAAATCTATAATTTTTTATTAGAAATTAGAGTTGTAGGTACTTATATTTAGTCCGGCATGAGTTTTAAAAATTTTATGGTTGAAATTTAAGCGTGTAATGAAAGCAAAATTAGAAATGCTAATAAGTGAATTAGGTAATTGTATCATCCAGTACCCGCACCTGTTGATCGAGTCAATTATAGGGTGTTATAAAGGAACTGACCTTGAATTGGACTGAAATAGGATATATTATGTGATAAACTGATGATTTGATTAAATGAGTTGAATTGATTCGATCTGGATCTGTTGATAGTGATAAGGACCAAATTGAATATATGTGAAAATATTATATATTTTTATAAGTGTGAAATTGAATCAATATTGTTATGGAATATGCTATCATATTTTAGAATCGATGATTGGTTAATGAAAATATAAAATGAAATTGAGAAACTGTTAGCCTATTAATTGTTCAGGCAGAGTCAGATATAGTTGGCACGCCATAGGATAGAAAGAGTTCAGGGTTATTGCGACTATGAGTTGAAGAGTAGTAGGCACACCTATATGTCGGCTATACCAACCAATGTTGCGTGCAACTTACTATTTCGAATTTATTTGATAGGCACTAGGTGCCAAACTAGTGTGATTGGTTGGATCCATGTTTCCGTTCGAGTCTGAGTCATGTTAATAGATATACAAAATGTAAATTGGATAAATGATATTAAAGTTGAGTTGATATAGTAATTGGATGATACATATACATATTGTGAATCGATTATATGAGCTCGAAGGGCTAATATGGAAATGTGACAAATTAATTAATGCAATTTGAAATTTGTATTATGAAATGAAATAGTGACTGGTATTAAATTGAAATTGGATGTATAGTTGATAAATATATGGAATTGATGTGATATGAGAATGATGTTCATATGTTTTAATATTGAATTGGGTTGAAAATGGTATTGAATGTGATTCTAAGTGATTTAGCTTATTCATATTTGAATTGCTATATGATGTGGTTAAATGTTAACTCACCTTTTTTATATTTTATTTGACATGTTAGGCAAATTTTACCAAGCTAACTTGGTCTAATGCTTATGAACTTGCTAAGCATTCAATATGCTTACCCCATTGTTTCCCTTTCCTTGTAGATCGCCAACTTGCAAGATGTGGCTAGCGGATCGTCGAGTAGCTCACACTATCCTATTTTTTGATTCAGTAGTCTTTCTATCGTTTAAAGCTTAGTTTTGTAGCATGTAAATATGTGTTGTTATATGTGTTTACCTTGTTTGCATAGTTTGGTTTGAACTTGGATAATGTTTGAATTATGGTATATGTTGATGTGGAATGGTTTCAAAGTATGAAGTATAAATAAAGTTTGAATAATTGATTTTGGTATGTTCTGGTGTCTATTGAGGCATATTGGTTAGTTGATTGGTATAATATTTAAATGTGTTTAAAATGTCGTAAATTGGTATTTTTTGTATAGAGTTTATGCAAGTTTTAAGTTGGTTTAAAATTTCATTTGGGTCATAAAATAGGCTATTGAATTTAGTTTGGTATAAAGTAGGCATTAATGTCATATTTTTAACCACATGGTCTGGTGTCATACACAGCCTAGAGGCACAGTCGTGTGTCTATTAGAAAATAGGAAGAATTAGAAGTACACGGTTCTCGATTGTCACACGGGCTGGTCACACGCCCATGTAAGTAGTGTAGATTTGGTCATTTAATTTTCACACGTTCTCAATTTTTTACATGGTCCAGTCACATGACTGTGTGACTTTTGATGAATTTTTTCAATTTGATCCAAACGAATTTAGAGAGTTACAAGGCCAGCATAAACGGCCGTGTTGTTGGGAATTGTACCCATATTTTAGTAAACATGTACTTGTTTTCTATGTATTTGAATGATGAACAAATAAAGTTAATTTCACTTTCAATATTATGTCTTTTGTGTTTCTGTCTTCACGTTTTGCATGCATAGCAAAATTGTGACAAGCAAATATTAGTTCATGTAACGACCTGAAAGTTAGTGGTACCAAAAAATCGAGTTTTGAGACTTCATTTCTTTAATCGGTGTCATAAATATTTTTCTTAAACATTTACGAATTTATGTTTTAGGTGAATTGAATTTTGGTTAGATAATTTTGTTGATTTAGTGCTCAATTTAAATACAAGGACTAAATCGTGTAAGTGGTAAACGTGTGATTGTTGTTAAATTAAAAGCTAAATTATAACTAAGGGATTTATCCAATAAATAAAACATTATATAAATGGTTACTATAGTGGTCGGTTATGACTTACATATGTGTTTAATAAGGTAAAAAAAAGGGGGAGAAAAAGGAGAAGAATAATCTTCCCCAAAAACGCCGAAACAACAGAGGAGAAAAGGGGAGAAAGAAATTCTTTACTTTACCTTGACCGTGAGAAGAGAAATCGGTGGTGAAAGAAAGGGGAAAACTTCATGTTTTCTTCTATATTATATTTTTCTTTATCTATACTTTTACTTTTCTTTTCTTTTGTTCGTCCGAATGGATGAAATAGAAAGGGTGGTCGGTTGCATGGAGAAAGAGGCCATGGATTTGGCATATTAAATAGTTTTTTTTTCATACTAAGAAGCTTGAGAGTGGGAGACAGTCAAAGTGGTAAAGTCAAGGAGAAATTTTGTGCTCGTAACAACAATTTGGGGAGGAATTCGATAAGTTTCCCTTGAAATTTACACACACTCGTTTTGTTAATTGTCAAGTCAAATTAAACTATTTGGTGACTTCAATTAAGTCGTCTGAATTTTATGATTAAACTGTCAATTAGCTTTTGTTGATTTTTGGTTAGGAGAAAATAAATCATGGAAATTTGAAGAAATGGTTGAAAATAAAAAAAGGTTGTTGTTTGGTTATGGTGTGAGTTTAAGTTATTTCTTGAATGATTGGTTGTACTCTGATATTGATAAGTGTGATTAAAATTGAGGGAAAAGTTTTGATGATTGTTAGTTGTTGAACCCGCATCTGTCGCCAAAACAAGGTTACAGAGCATTGTCGAAGTTTACAGAATAATTACAGATGATTCATATCATTTACTATTCCTATCCAGAACTAATCATATCGTCCCTTGAATGAACCCTGGAGACCCAACTTAAGCATTAGAAACAATTTGGGACTAAATCAGGATCTCAAAAAAATTTTCGTATAATTTCAAATTTTTTCTTATACACAAGGGTCACACGCCTGTGTGAGTAGGCCGTGTGGCTCACATGGCCAAGTGACATGCTTATGTCTCATACTGTGTGGGCATTCTATGTGAGGCACACGGCCGTATCCCAGCCCATGTCCTTACCTGTGTAACTCTCTGACTTGGATCACACGGCCAGCCACAAGCCCGTGTGCTAGGTAGTGTTGTTAATTTAATTTTTGAAAATTAGGTGTAGGATTCACATAGCCAAGATACAAGCCCATGTTCTAGGCCATGTGTCACACATGGTTGAGACACATGCCCGTGTCTCTGCCCGTGTGCCTAATTCTAAGCATTCTATTTCTCAATTTTAACATGCAGGGGACACACGGCCAAACCACATGCCTATGTGCCAGGCTGTGTGTCACACACGGTCAAGACAGATGCCTATGTGGACAAAATAAAGTCATTTCCTAGTTTTATTTCTCACCCTAAATTTTCCAACAACCTATATCAATACTTGTAAACATATTCCAACCAATTCAAGCACTATAAACAAGTTAACTCTCACTTCTAATATAATATATCATCACATGCATTCATGTTTATAATCTTACCTTTTATAAACATACATGTTTAACATAACTCAATTAAAACATAACTCAATTAAATCAAAATAAACACTTATGTATTTACTATGATATACCTTATAAATATACCAAAACAAACCATCACTAGCCAATCTAATGGCTAGATTACAAACAACTATTTACAAGCTAACAATTGGCCAAGTTAACTTATACATGCCATTGTGATGATGCTCTGACCGATCTCCAACCTATATAAGCTTCCGAGCACTATTAAACAAATGAAATAAAACCTAGTAATCATGTAATGCTTAGTAAGTTCATATAACAAAAATTTACTTAGCAATCATATTCATTTAAGGTAAACATATAAACATGCATCCAATACTATATGGCCATTTGCCTAGTACATAACTTCACTATGGCCATTTGCTAAGTACATAACTTCACCAAACATGTTAGTCATTTATTTTGTATAAACATCAACAATAAGGATGAGCTTATCAAATATAAATTTCTAGTCCTATGTAATTCATGTATATACAAGTACTAATTCATCTTGATTTCATATGGTTCTCATGTCAGAATTTCACCCGTTGAATCATTTGAAATCTCGATGGATACTTCGGTAATACACTTGAAGTGTACAATACTATAAATCCGTCAATTCATATCTGGGAGTTCTTTTATGAGCACTTAAACAGAAAGCTCTCTCTCAAGCAAATGGCATATAGTTTTGGATGCATGTTTATATGTTTACTTTAAATGAATATGATTGGTAAGTAAATTTCTGTTATATGAACTTACTAAGCACTAAATGCTTACTAGGTTTTGTTTCCTTTGTTTAATAGTGCTTGAAAGCTCGTAAAGGCTGGAGATCAGTCAGAGCATCAACAAGCCATGTGTCACACATGGTTGAGACTCACATCCGTGTCTCTGCTCGTGTGCCTTGTGCATTCTGTTTCTCAATTTTAAGATGCAGGGATCACACGGCCAAACACATGCCCATGTGCCAAGCCGTGTGTCCCCTGCATCTTAAAATTGAGAAATAGAATGCTCAGAATTAGGCATACGGGTTGGGACACGGTTGTGTGCCTCACGTATAATGCTCACACAGTTTGAAACATGGGCATGTCACTTGAATATGTGAGCCACACGGGTGCATAACCTTTGTATATAAGAAATTTGATATTTTACGAAATATTTTTTGAGATCCCGATTTAGTCCCGAATTGTTTCTAATGCTTAAATTGGGCCTCGAGGGTCCATTCAAGGGACGATATGATTAGTTTTGAATATGAATAGTAAATGATATGAATTATCTATAATTGTTCTGTAAACTCTGATAATGCTCCATACCCTTATTTTAGCGACGGATACGGGTGTGGGGTGTTACATTTATTGGTATTAGAGATACGGTTTAGCCGATTCTTGGACTAACATAGCAAGTATAAGTTTAACTATACATGCTATTATATAATTTGTGATAGTGTGATATCTCCTGATCATTTTAAATGTCTTTTTCATAGAGTAATGTTGTCCAACTGAGCTAGAGCTGAGTCTGAGGAAGCTGAGAGTAATGCTCCAACTTCAGTTCAAAGAGCTACATCTAGTAGTAGAAGGCCCGAATCTGAGGGCCGAGGTGAGGAGGCAAAAGAAGCCTTCTTACAAATGATGAATGAGTGGTTCACAGAATTCATAAGAACAAATCCTGTTTTACAACAACCTCCCCCTCTTACTCCTCAACCGGTTCCTGATATGCCACAAGGTGCTGAACCTGTTAGAACCGGTAAGCCCCCGGTAGATAAAATCCATAAGTATAGAGCAGAAGAATTTAGGGCTACTGCCGATGATGATCTAGAAAGAGTTGAATTTTGGTTGGAAAATACCATCAGGATTTTAGATGAATTAACATGTACACCAGCTGAATGTTCAAAATGTGCAGTATCTTTATTACAAGACACAACTTATCACTGGTGGAATACTATAATTTCTGTTGTACCGAGAGAAAATGTTAATTGGAAATTCTTCGAGACAGAATTTAGAAAGAAGTACATTAGTAAAAGATTTCTAGATCAGTAAAAAGAAAGAATTTCTAGAACTCAATCAAGGAAACATGACAGTATCTAAATATGAGTGGGAATTTTTTCAGTTAAGTACATATGCAAGAGAATGGGTTCCAACTAAGACTTATATGTGTAAACATTTTGAAGAAGGATTATATAAGGACATCAAGCTATTGATTGGAATTCTTAAATTAAGGGAATTTGTATTATTGACTGATCGAGCACACAAAGTTGAGGAATTAAGTAAAGAGAAGAGACAAGCAGAAAGAGAAGCCCAGATTTCTAGTAAAAGATCTATGGGGAAGTCACAAGCATTTGTTTCAAAGAAATCAAAGAAACACTATGATCATTCTACCACATTTATGAGGTATTCTGGAAAAAAACGAGGCTTTCAACGCTCTAATCCAAGATCTTCATCTCCATCTATGACAAGTGTTAGAAGTCCTAAACCAAGATGCAGATATTGCAATAAATTGCATTTCGGTGAATGCCAAAGAAAAAGCAGAGCTTGCTATAGATGTGGTTCTTTTGAACACTATCTCAGAGACTATCCAGAAAAGCCTATAAAAGATACTGTTCAAGCCTCTAGGCCAAGCAATCCCGCCTTGAGAGGTAGACCAGCCCGCCACCTCGGCAACATTAGTGGTAGCTGAGGTGTGACAAAAGATTCCACAGTTAAATCTAAAGCACGAGCACTGTAATGCGTAGGTTTATGCAAGTGTACACAGTCGTTATCAAGTAATAAATGAGTATCAAGTTATTGTCTCCACAGGGTTTGTATTTGTGTTAAATCACTCAATTGTTAAATTATAATAACAACTTGGTAAATAAAAACACAATATGGCTGAGAAGTGATGATTAAAATTAAATATATAAACTAAATGCAATGATCCCTACTGCAAATTGTCCTAAGTATGCAAACTATATGAATGAAATACACTTTAGCAAAATTAAACACAATTTGCAACAATTATAACATAAATAAACTAGGACAATTACTTTATTTAAACTCAATTTATTATCCACATGCTTAATAACATTTGGAAAAATATTCCATGGTAACTCGATCTTTCATGAGTTTGGAAACCGCATTAAGTCCTTTCAAAATCCTTTACTTAGTAAATATGCATTTTACTGATCCTTATTTACTAAGGGTTTCTTAACATTCATGTGAGGTAACAGGGACGTGTTAGGTTTGAAACAATTTAATCACACAAACCTAAAAATTATGCAGATAACAGAGCTTGGTTAAAGTTGTTATGCAACTGCAATTTAATTGGGTTAGGATCTAAATTGAGCATGCACATTTCAATTATGTGTCCACTAGTCGTCATCTAGTTAGGATCGCTCAGCTAATTCAGGTGCATTTCAATCACGTATGAATGAAATATAGACTTGATTTTAATTGAAAACATGATCGATTGAGACATAAACATTATAAGAATGAATCAAATAAATATTATTTAATCAAAGCAATCATCCTAGCTTAAATAAAATTAAGCTAACATTGTTGTAAACAAGAAGAAAGAATACACAACAAACATTTTTAAGATTAACTTAAAGAAAAGAAAGATTCAACCCAAATTAGAGTGGCTATCACCCAAGACTCTGACCGGCGAGGCTCCTTCACTCATTCACTTTGCTCCTTTGCTGATGGCTCTCCAAGGTGGCCGACTAAGGGCTCTTTAAGAGGATTAATTGCTAAAATATCTATGAAGATATGATGCTAGGCATGGGGAATGGAAAATGCTAAAGAGAATTGAGAGAGAAGAGATAATAATGAGGGATGAGAGATGATGGATGAGGGATCAAATGAGGTCTTATTTATAGGTGAAGAGATGAGAGTAGTTTGCTAAAAATAGAGAGGTTTAGTCTCTTCAAGCTTTTCCAATGAGTGGCCGACCATGCTTAGTGATTTTGAGTTGAATTTTACTTGATTTTTAAGCAATTTAAATGCCATAACAACTCAGGACTGAAACTCGGTCAATGTAAATCTTCGGGCAAATCTCCAATTTCTTCAACATTGCAAGGACCTTGTGTAATTAAACCAAAAAGTGGTTTATGTGGATAGCCATGTGTAGCCAAAATTGGGTTGACTTGGTCTTCAATTTGGATGGTTTTTGTAATCCAACAAAGCTATAGACCTGTCCAAAATAAATCAATAAATTAAAGGACCAAAGAATAAAATAAATAAATAATTAAAACCCAAAATATTAATGAAATATTTTAAAATGAATTATTAAATATAATTTTATATTTTATTATTTAATTTAATCATGCATGCCCTTTTTTATGTCTTAAAAATATAATATGTTCAAATAAATATATAATAAGCCATTTTATGCATGAAAACCATATAATAAAGCATAAAATCACATTTTAATAATTTATATATCCTAATTTCATATTTTCACATATTTCATTAATTTATTAAACAATTACTTAGTTTTAACAATGAATTTAAGTAAAAAGGTGTTAAATTACATAGGAAAAATCCTATATATTTTTTAGTTTACACACCCCCAAACTTAAATTATTGCGCGTCCCGAGTAATGTTTATGCACAACAAAAGATCTTGCTAAGGAAAAATTGCTAACTGTGTAAGCAACATCAATCTTTGTCCCATAATCATGCATTAATAACTTCATGTTCATAGATCTTCTTTATTAACAAGTAATTCATATGCAAACATTTTTAGAGTTTCATACTAAGTTTCAAAATATGCCAACATGAATCATAGTTTGTATGTCTGTCACAGCCAGATATAACATTCTTCATTCAACATAATTTCTTATCAATCAAGAAAACCATCATAAGGCTTATTTATGATCTTCATATGTTGAACTCAGTACTTCCTCTCCACTAATGTAGGTGACATAATCATCAAATCAATAGGTCTTTATAAGGTTGTAATGGGGCTCAGTTAAAGGTAGGGATTTTAAGAGATGAGACATTTTGGTTGCAAAATCTTAACCTTTAACTTTGTCTTGTATTTCTTGAAATATAGCCTTTTTTCTTTAAGTGAACCTTTGGAACACCCTCAAACTTATTTTGAACTCAAGCTCATACATTTTTTCCTTTTTGGAGACTAAGCAAACTTTTCTTCGCTATTCCTTCATCTCTTTTTTTTTAAGCATGAGCACATATATCTTTTTGAAAATTTCCTCAGATATTGATTACCAAGACAACTTTAGTTAAGATGGGTGCACAAAATTATGATAACTTAAAAAGAAGGTAATATGGCTTATAATGTAGGTTTATTGTAATAAGCAGGCCTTTAAGCTCAAAATTACAGTTTCAAGGGTCTAATATCATAGGGTTGGCTTGAAATGGCTCAAATGATCCAAAGAAATAGTGCCTATATCATTTTAGATTTTTATGTCCCCTAGAATTTCGCCTCAAGAAAGTTACTAAGTCAATTCTAAAGATATGAACCTTCATGCATGTCTAATCTCAAGAGAAACTAAGTTTTCATGGCAAACATTATTAAGGCTAGGATCACACAAACATTCCATTCTTCATGATAGCATACTTTTACTCAGATAGAATCATCACTCATAGTTGCATACAAACTATCTCATTAACAAAAAATGTCTTAAACATTCATTTATTAAAACATACTTTTGAAGAAATGATTGGAGCATACTTGAAAATTTTAAAATTTGAGCAATTTATTTGCCTTACCACCCTTTAAAAAGAAGCAATGTCCTCATTGCAAGAATAAAGTAATGAATGAAAACTGAACACTAGGTAGGGTTGAAAAGAAAGAGTGGTGAGTCATTAAGACTGCTTAAATACCAAGTCTTTCCTAATAACCAAATCTTAGACATGTTCATTCCTATTACCATATTACTTAGTCTTTTTCAAGAAGTGTTAAGTTTATTCATGCTTGTTATGTTTTATTCTGTAGAAAGTAAATCCTAATTACGAAAGAAATAAATTCCTAAAGACCTAAAAATAATTAAATAAATCAAGACAAGAATCCCCCATTTTATTTTTCTGACTTATTCCCTTTGTCTTCTTCAACTCCATCTCCGCTTGCATAGTCAGTATCTTCTATCCATCTGTAACACCCCGAACCCGAGACCGACACCGGAGTCGAACACGAGGTGTTAACAGACTTTAAACCCCTTATAAAAAAATATTTCCCAGACACTGCCAATCTGCGTACTAGTCGCTTTAAAAATCATATCTTGAGTTTCACAACTCGAAAATCAGTTTCGTGATTTTTCCCTGAAACTAGACTCATACTCCCATCTACATATTTTTTTCTAGAATTTTTGGTCGGGCCAATTAGTACAGTTTATTAGTAAAAGTCTCCCATGTTACAGGGATCGACTACACTGACCTTTGCGCATTACGACTTGGATATCTCCCTGTACAGGGCTTCAATACTGATGCCGTTTGTTTCTATAGAAACTAGACTCAGAGAGGAATCTATACATATATGGCTTGACTCCTAATTGTCTCTGGTTAATTTATAATGAATTTCCAAATTCGGAACAGGAAATCCAGAAACCGTTCTGGCCCTGTCTCACAAGAACCTGAATATCTCTTAACATACTGTCCGTATGATTGTTTCGTTACTTTCCTATGAAAATAGATTCATCAAGGTTCGTTTACATAATTTATTCACTATTTAATTCCATTCCTACTATTTTTAGTGATTTTCCAAATCTACATCACTGCTGCTGTCAGCATCTGCCTTTAAGGTAGACTTTACCTATTTCATAGTTTCCATGATTCAACTAGCCCTTTTTGCATAAATAGCACAATTTATGATAGTGATTAACCATTCCCATGGCCAATCCTTGTCAAGCCTATCCACACCTCTCAATAACCATATCCATACCAAATGATTATAACATTACACTCAAACATATATAAGCCATTTTCGCATGGCTAACCAAAATTATACAAGTCCAAAGGGTCCATGACCCACAACAAACGGGTAGTCCTATACATGCCATTTCGAAGTTCAACCAAAATTGTACCAAAAGGGGGCTTTGATAGTGTGGGCGACTTTGACTTCAAGATCCCGAGTCCGATAGCTGGAGAACCAAATCTATAAAACAGAGGAGCAATGAAACGGAGTAAGCAATTTATGCTTAGTAAGTTTTGAGCAAGGAATTCCAGCACAACAAAAGTATAGCATTCATATAGCTAAACGGATAATTTCATATGCACAAATTTTCGATATCATACTTGCTTCACATTACCAACCCTTATGTACATACACAAAAGATCAACTTAGCCAAAGGCCGGTAGCTCGTTTATCAACTGAGCGAATACTTATTTGTAAGGGCTCAACTAAATTCAAGCACATACGAAACATACCTCAATGTTGGGATGTTTCTAGAGTATTAACTGAAATTTTTACAGCAAGATCATTCATTCCCAAATCACGTACCTTCGGAATTTAACCGGATATAGCTCCTCGTTCAAATGCCTTCGGGACATAGCCCGGTTATAGTAACTCGCACAAATGCCATCGGGACTTAACCCGGATTTAGTAACTCGCACCAATGCCTTCGGGCTTAGCCCGGAATTAGTATCTCGCACAAATACCTTCGGATCTTAGTCCGGATATGGTCACTTAGCACAAAGCCTTCGGGACTTAGCCCGGACATCATTCAAATAACCATGCACATTTAACCATAAATCATGGCACATTCGTATTTCATTTTCGTTAGCAAAACTCAAACACAAGACACTTATCATTCTTGCAATTTCGGCTCAATAGCCACACACAAAGAGCATGATTTTGATTTGCTTAAAACATGATCTAATCAAATCTTAATTTAAGCTCTCTTACTCAAGAACTTACCTCGAGTGTTGTCGAACGATTCCGATGGCTATTCGACCACTTTTTCCTTCCCTTTATCGGATTTAGTTCCCCTTTGCTCTTGAGCTTAATTAAACAAATAAATTGATTTAATCATTTGAGCATCGAAAAGAGGAACACAAGGCACTTAGCCCATATTTATACATTAGACATTAAAGTCACATATGTACGGAATCATGAATCAAACTCAACATTTTAGCTAATTTTCCCCTACAAAAGCATCAATATGCTTGCCTCCAACCGAATACATGCAACACCAAATCTTCTTCCTATGGCCGAATATGCATGTCTATGTTGGGGCCGATTATATGCTTAATACTTCCTACAAGTATGGTTACTTGTATTGATTATAAATATCATCTTGTTTCAAGTTCAAAACTTGGCTAATACACACATATATACACTAGTAAAGCATCCTCTCCCTTTCCATCAATTTAACACATGCATTGCTCATTAACATACAAAAGTTATATTCGGCCTTAGCACACAACTTGCTAGCCGATTCTTCCCCATCTAGCAACCAATGCACATATGTGCTCACTCAAAAATGCTAAAAAGGAGATTCAAGAATCATCAATCCACCATCACATGCATCATTAACAAGCTTCATATTTAGCATGCAATGGCATTAACACAAAATCCACCTAGGCCGAATATCATCCCCATGACATAGCAAGGATTTGAACCATGGGCTAATTAGAACTCAAGCTAGCAACTAAAAACATGCATGAATCTCATGGCACAACCTCAAACATACCTTAATCTAGATATAAGTATGGCCAAACCTCCTCCTAATCCTCTTCCAAATCAAACATGAAGCAAGAACTCCTTCCTCCTTCCTTAGAATTTTCGGCCAAATGAAGATGAAAAAGGATGAACAAAATTTTCTCCTTTCTTTTCTTTAACTCACGGCAATGGGGGGGGGAAAGACAACCACACACATTTTTTTTGTTTCCATCATAATCCCTTTCATTATTTTATGCCCATGCTCCTTATTTTATTTTTCCTAACATACCTCACTAACATAACATGTTTGTGACATGTTTCCACTCATGATGCACTAACACAACATGTCTATGACATGTCTTGCCCATCACACTTGGTCTACCATGCTTGTCATGGCCGGCCACTACTCATTAGGGGGGGAATTTGACATGCAAGTCCCCCCTTTTTCCACATGCACTAATAGGTCCTTACGCATTGACCTATCACACTTTAAAAATGTCGCACATAAGTCCTATTGACTAAATTCACATGCAATCGACTAAATCGAAGCTTGAAATTTTCACACATTCATAATTACATATTCTAGACAATAAATATCACATTCAAACATTTCGGTGACTCGGTTTAGCGGTCCCGAAACCACTTCCCGACTAAGGTCAATTTTGGGCTGTCACACCATCTCTCAAAGATGGCATCTAGGAATTTAGGAACAAAAGTATTAGAGATCTTCTTAAAAGTATTTTGAATTGAGTCATGTCTAATTTTTGCATATTTCCAATAAGTTTGTTGTTGATTGTGCATGAACTTGCACATATCCATCATAATTGACAACTTTGATTTCTTTGAAGCACTTGCTGAAGTAGGCATTAGAGTTGTAGATTTAGGTTCGACATTTAGTTTTACTGTTTCTTTTTCTAGCTCAACCTCTAGTTTAGGGGTTGCAGATCCTTCAACTGGTTTAGGACTGTTCGGTTTCTTGTCAGATTCTTCTTCTTTAGTGCCTATAATTGAATTAGCTTTAATTTCAGTTTCATTTGTCGAATCCTCAGTATCTGAATCAGTTGGCTCCTCTTGCTCGCCTTGATTCAGCTCATGCACCTTTTCTACTAACCTTTTAAGATCATGATTTGTAATGTACCCTTGAACATATTGCCCTTCAGATTTGCTTGTGTTTTAACATGGGCCTTTAAGCAAAGTGAAGTGATTAATGATGGGAAATAAGCACTTCCTGTCTTCTTTTTAGCACAATCATGAATCTCCTTGAGAATAATTTTTGCATCACTAATGAACTTTTCTGTCAAGAAGGAGATATGGTTTCTTTTTAGCACAATCATGATGGTGAAGTTGGAGCTATTTAATTATATGACAATTACGAAGGTACATTTAAAGTTAATGGTCAACTTCTCAAACACTATTGGGATGGTGAAGTTGAGCGAGTTGAATCCTCGTTCAAATTAACAGACGCTTAATTTTTCATGAACTCATTTTTTAAATAAATAAATAATTATAACTTATTTTCTTAACTTATTACATTTAATTAATTCTGTCTAAGGAGATTGAAACTTAAGCGGGACCGCTGTGACCCCTCCAACCTTTCCTGGAAATTAATTTAATGTAATTTGTTAAGCAAAAATTTTCTAATTAAGATTTAAAATTTTTAAGTTTTATTTTTTAAATAAATAAATAATTATAACTTATTTTCTTAACTTATTACATTTAATTAATTCTATCTAAGGATATTGAAACTTAAGCAGGACCGCTGTGACCCCTCCAACCTTTCCTGGAAATTAATTTAATGTAATTTGTTAAGCAGAAATTTTTAAATTTTTATGTTAATAAAGGGGGTCAAATTTGGCCCAAGTACTAATCAATTTTTTTTAGTAAGTTTGTAAATACAGACTGAGTTTGATGCTTATGACAGCAAAAAGGAGGGAAAATCCATACTTTGTCGCTACTCCCATTACTTGCTGCCCAAGTAACCCTAATGTAGCTAAATTTTCGCTACATGTTGCCCTAATTCTTCCCTATATAAACTCCTCTTCATTCTACTATTTTCATATCCTTCAAAGCAATTTGCTTAACCCTAAAAATCCCTAAATCTCCTTCTTCTGCCGCCAGCCTTAAATCCAGAAAGAAACCATATCTTATTGGAAAAAGAAACCAGCAAGGAGATTCATGATTGTGCTAAAAAGATATGGTTTTATTTTGCATCACTAATGAACTTTTCAGCCCTAAATCTCCTTCTTTTTAGCACAATCATGAATCTCCTTGAGAACAAAAGCATCCGTTCCATCGAGATGGTGGAACCATGTGAGATAGGCATAAAACTATAGTGAACAAAATAAAACCATATCTTTGCTACTAGTTTTAGGTATTACCTTCGGCAAGAATGGCTCCCAAACCTTCTTATAATCCATTGGGATCCTGGATTTGTCACAACATCAAGCACTTGTTGAAGAAAATCCCAATTGATATTGTTTATCATAGGGTAGTACTCATCTTCTTCAACATCAGGTAAGTTAAACAAATCGTTGATGGACTTAGAAGTAAGAGGTACCTTTTTCTTTCGAATGATGACTTCAGTAGCATCTTACATAGTCAAACTAGCATAGAATTCTCGAACTAGTTCATCATCACAAAATCATTCCCACTTGAGAGCATTGATTTTCTTTCTAATCGGTATAGGAACAACCATCAGATACTGACTCTTCAAGTTAAAACATTTTTCCAGCATCATAGGTTGATGCTTGAAGATTGAATCAAATCTCTCTTTCACTTCTTCATCGATCAAAATCGGGTTTCAGGATTAGTCTTTAAAGATCTAGTTCTTTTACAAGACATGGTATCTTTTCTTGAGAATTTGGCACAGTTTCTGCACAAGGGGGAAAAGAGAAATCGACAACGTGGGTAAAGACTTGCTACAACAAAAATCTTACGACGGCAAGGATGGTGTGGCAGTAATGATAGCGTATGACAACAATAGCGGTGTGTAGTGGCGACAACAGCAATGTCCGACAGCAACGTTGGTTTTTCCGCAATCTTCTTTCGGTGAAAATAGGTGATTTCAAAAAAAAGGGAAGAGAAACTAGGGTTTCTTTCTGGATTTAAGGCTGGCGGCACAAGAAGGAGATTTAGGGATTTTTAGGGTTAAGCAAATTACTTTGAAGGATATGAAAATAGTAGAATGAAGAGGAGTTTATATAGGGAAGAATTAGGGCAACATGTAGCGAAAATTTAGCTACATTAGGGTTACTTGGGCGGCAAGTAATGGGAGTAGCGCAAAGTATGGATTTTCCCTCCTTTTTGCTGTCATAAGCATCAAACTCAGTCTGTATTTACAAACTTACTAAAAAAAACTGATTAGTACTTGGGCCAAATTTGACCCCCTTTATTAACATAAAAATTTAAAAATTTCTGCTTAACAAATTACATTAAATTAATTTCCAGGAAAGGTTGGAGGGGTCACAGCGGTCCTGCTTAAGTTTCAATATCCTTAGATAGAATTAATTAAATGTAATAAGTTAAGAAAATAAGTTATAATTATTTATTTATTTAAAAAATGAAACTTAAAAATTTTAAATCTTAATTAGAAAATTTTTTCTTAACAAATTACATTAAATTAATTTCCAGGAAAGGTTGGAGGGGTCACAGCAGTCCCGCTTAAGTTTCAATCTCCTTAGACAGAATTAATTAAATGTAATAAGTTAAGAAAATAAGTTATAATTATTTATTTATTTAAAAAATGAGTTCATGAAAAATTAAGCGTCTGTTAATTTGAACGAGGATTCAACTCGCTCAACTTCACCATCCCAGTAGTGTTTGAGAAGTTGACCATTAACTTTAAATGTACCTTCGTAATTGTCGTATAATTCAATAGCTCCATAAGGATAAACTCGGTAGATGGTATAAGGTCTTTTCCATCGGGATTTAAGCTTCCCAGGAAATAACTTCAACCTTGAATTAAACAACAAAACCTTCTGACCTTCTTTAAACTCACGAGGTCGTATATGACTATCATGCCCTCTTTTTGATCTTTCCTTAAACATTTTGGCATTCTCATAGGAAAACAACCTCAGCTCTTCCAACTCATCAAGTTGTAACATCCTTCTCTCACCGGCTTGCTTAAGATCAAAGTTTAATTGCTACAAAAGCCCAATAAGCTCTATTCTCCAACTCTAATGGCAAATGACATGCCTTTCCAAAGACTAATCGATAAGGAGTCATTCCTAACGATGTCTTAAATGCTGTTCGATAGGCCCATAATGCATTATTGAGCCTTCAAGACCAATCTTTTCTGCTAGGGCGTACTACCCTTTCAAGGATACCTTTGATTTCACGGTTCACTTTTTCAACTTGCCCATTAGACTGGGGGTGATAGGCAGTAATAATATTGTTCTTCACATCATATTTTTCAAGCAACCACTTAAGCCATTTGTTCATAAAGTGAAAACCTTCATCACTAATGATAGCTCTTGGTGTCCCAAATCGTGTAAACACATACTTATGTAGGAATTGCATGACTACCTTAACATCATTTGTAGGGTATGCTTCAGCTTCAACCCACTTGGATACATAGTCCATAGCAACTAAAATGTATTTGTTCCCGTATGAAGAAACAGGCCTAAGAAGTCAATGTCCCATACATCGAATAATTCAATCTCCAAAATGTTTGTCAAGGGCATCTCATTCCTCCTTGATATATTTCCGGTCCTTTGGCATCTATCACAGTTCTTCACATAAGCATAAGCATATTTAAATAGTGTAGGCCAAAAGAAACCTGCTTGCAAAATCATTGCTGCAGTCTGTGAACCACCAAAGTGTCCCCCACTAGGAGATGAATGGCAATGATACAAGATCTCAGCAATCTCACTTTCAGCTACACACTTTCGGATTATATCATCTGCACATTGTTCAAACAAGAACGAATATTCCCAAAAATAATACCGACTATCATGAAGGAATTTTTTCCTTTATTGGTATGTCATTTCTCGAGGAATTTTTTCACATGCAAGATAATTGGCAAAATTATCAAACCAAGGTATTTCATGGATTTGACTTACTTCAAATAAGTGTTCATCTGGGAAATTCTCGTTGATAGGCACACATGATCAAGTTACCTCGTCTTGTTCCAACCTCGACAAATGATCAGCTATTTGATTTTTGACACCTTTTCTGTCTTGGATCTCAATGTCAAATTCTTGGAGTAAAAGTATCCAATGAATTAGCATCAGTTTCACATCTTTCTTCATGAGCAAGTATTTAATGGCCGCATGATCAGTAAATATTGTAACTTTGGTACCTATAAGTTATGAGCAAAATTTTTCAAAAGCAAAAACTATAGCAAAAAGTTCCTTTTTAGTTACCGTATAATTAAGTTGGGCTCCCGTTAAAGTTCTACTTGCATAGTAAATAGGGTGAAACACTTTGTTTCTTCTTTGACCCATCATAGCTCCAACAGCATAATCACCTGCATCGCACATCAACTCAAAAGGTAAGCTCCAATCAGGTGTAACGATTATTGGGGCTCAGATTAATCATTTTTTTAGATCTTCAAAAGATTCCAAACATGCTTTGTTGTAATCGAATACTGTATCTTTCTCTAACAACAAACACAACGGTTTAGATATTTTTGAGAAATCTTTGATAAACCTTTGGTAAAAATTGGCATGGCCTAAGAAACTTCTGATTCCTTTCACATTAATTGGGGCCAGTAATCTTTCAATTGCGTTCACCTTTTCTTTATTGACTTCAATTCCTCTCTTTGAGATTTTATGCCTTAAGACATTCTCTTCCTTAACCATAAAATGACATTTTTCCCAGTTAAGGACAAGATTCGTCTCTTCGCATCTCTTCAGTACCTTAGCCAAATTACTCAAACAAATATCATAAGTGTTACCAAAAACAGAAAAATTATCCATGAAAACCTCAACAAAATTTTCAACCATATCAGTGAATATTGCCATCATGCATCGTTGAAATGTTGCAGGTGCATTGCATAAACCAAAAGGCATTCGCCTAAAAGCAAACGTACCGTATGGACAAGTAAAGGTTGTTTTATGTTGGTCTTCCAGAGCTACAACTATTTGTTTATATCTCTGATAGCCATCTAAAAAATAATAGAATTCATTACCCGTCAGTCGATCTAATATCTTATCCATAAAAGGCAATGGAAAATAGTCCTTACGAGTGGCTTTATTCAATTTTCTGTAATCAATACAGATTCTCCAACCAGTAACATTTCTCATTGGAATCAACTCGTTACGCTCATTTTCAATAATCGTGATTCCACCTTTCTTCTGTACACACTGCACCAGACTTACCCATGAACTATCTAAAATAGGATAGATGATTCCTGCATCTAACCATTTGATCACTTCCTTTCTTACAACTTCTTTCATAATAGGATTGAGCCTCATCTGCCCATCAATTCGAGCTCTTTCACCTTCTTCTAAAATAATTTTATGCATTCAAAAAGAAGGGCTTATACCTAGAATATCAGCTATGGTCTAATCAATTGCTTTCTTAAATTTCTTTAGAGCAGCAATTAGTTGCTTCTCTTGATCTTTCGTCAGTTTTGCTGAAATAATTATTGGCAAAGTGGAACAGTCACCTAAATACATGTATTTCAAATGGGAAGGAAGTACCTTTAGATCGATTTTAAGTGGTTCTTCAATTTACAACTTGGGTTGCACAAATTCTCTGACTTCTAACTCCAATTGTTCAAACCGTGTGCATTGAATAAAATTTCTCAGATTGACTTACATCAAAGCCATGTTTTCTTCACCTTATTTATCCTCCAAAGGGTCAAATCTAGGGTTTTCTCCAATGGATCTTCTTCAAAATTGCTTCCATAGAAACCAAGGTTTCTATCTCTTTCATAACTGAACACTATTCTGTCAGATCGGGAAATTTCATCGCTTTAAGAATGTTAAAGGTTACCTGATCGTCTTGAACTCGCATGGTGAGTTCACCTTTCTGCACATCAATTAACGTTCTTCCCGTGGCTAAGAAACGTCTCCCAAGGATGATCGACACTTCCTTATCTGCTTCAAAATCTAAGACAATGAAATCAGCAGGAAAAATAAATTTATCGACTCTTACCAAAACATCCTCGATCTTACCTTCGGGGTATGCTAAAGACCGATCCGCTAACGGAAGCATCACAGTTGTAGGTCTTACTTTACCTATCCCTAGTATCTTTAAAATAGACTTGGGCATCAAGTTGATACTCACTTCTAAATCACACAAAGCTTGTAACACCCCCAACCCGTATCCGTCGCCGGAACAGGGTTACGGAGCATTACCAGACATTTTGGTACAAATACAAACATTACATAATTATTTAACATTCACATCATAATTTAATCATATCGTCTTTTATTTAATATCCACTTAAATAACAACTTAAACATATTCTTCCTTAATTATAATATAACATACATATATTTATGCATAAAGTAACCAATGCCATCATTAACATTGTTTACAATTATTTTGTAAAATGACATACATGACATCCTAGGTACATGCCATTACCAAAAGAAATGTTCGTCACCACAATGAGTTCGGGATCGGCTTTGAATGCTGATTCAACAATCTGACTTTAACTTAACCTGCGCACGAGAAAAAATCGTACATTAAGTATAAACTCAGTGGTATTTCTATAATTCGAATATTTAAAAATAAAACAATATAATATGTATAATAAATTGCCAAGCACAATTGAACATTTAAAACCATACAGTACTCAATTATCATCACTTGCTATATATAATAGCTTTCCATAATTTTTTCACATATCATTTAAACAATGGCACTATCCATTCTACATTCAATTCATGACTATATAACTCGTGTATTCCATGTATTTACAACATATTTCACTTTCTATTTTCAATTCACTATCATATTTCACCTTCTATTTTCAATTCACTATCTCATATTCTTAGCCCAAAGTAGACTTTATAGAACACACCGGATATACAGAACAAATATAGAGGTGTATTATTATGCACTAATGAATAGAGAGCACTGAAGTGCTATACAGAGAGCACGAATGTGCTAAATAGAGAGCACTAACGTGCTAATAATCGGAGAACACTAGCGTGCTAATAATCATAGAGCGCTAACGTGCTAATAATCAGAGAGCGCGCTAAAGTTCCTTAATGGCATGCCACTAATATCCCAGTAGTTCTAAATTCCATCTACTTGGGCATTAAAATTGAATTTCATACATATAAAAAATAATCCAATTATCATATTTGCACAATTTCACATTTACACATATATATATTCATAATATATATAAACCAATTCAATTCAAACAATATAAATTTATCACATACCAAATCAATCCATTTCAATTATAAAACACAATAATTCTCACCTTAATCACTTACCACAACATTTAATCAAAATACAATAATTAATAATTAGATTCGAATTATAGAAATATAAACCAGGAATTCCGAGCTATTCCTCGTCGACTATATTTTTCCCCTATTTAGTCAAGAATTTCGGTACGACACTAGCTACGGAATTAAAACAATTAAAAATCATCAATACAACACAATTCAATCTCACATTAAATATTTCAATTTTTACTCAATATTTGCCTAAATTCCAATTTAGTCCCTGAACCAAGACTAACTTTTATTCTCAAAACTAATTCCATATTTTCTTTCCATTTCCATTTTAAACTAATTTAACTCTCTAATTTCACCATAAATCTCTAATTTCAAAATTCTCTCAATTTAGTCCCTATTAATTCAAAACCTATAATTTATTTTACAATTTAATCCATTTATCTATTCTAACTTGAAGTTCTATCAATTTAATCCTTAATTCTTCAATTTATGCAACATGAACAACATCTAAAAATTCACTAACTTTCAAAATTTCAACTTAAATCGAGTAGTATTTTGTTCTAGGATTCCAAAAATCAAAATTATATGAAAAAAGACTAAATTGACTTACCAAATCAAGCTTGAACCTCAAAAACCCCAATTCTCCCTTTTTCTTTTCTTTCTCCTTTCTCCTTCTCTGTTTCGTTTTTCAATTTTGTTTTTTTCCTTCTTTTCTATTTGTTTGTTTTTATTATATAATATATATAATATACTTAACTTTTAAGTAATAATATTATAACATATTTTAACTTTAGATTTTTAAATAAATATCTACTTATGCCGCCTCAACTTTTAGCAATGGCATAATTGCTTCTTTGGTCCCTTTAATTTTTCCTTAATCTATAATTCAACTTTTAAACTTTATACAATTTAGTCCTTTTTAATTAATTAACTATTGAAACGTTAAAATTTCTTAACGAAACTTTAATACCACCTTAATGACACTCCGTAAATATTTATAAAAATATTTATGGCTCAGTTTTTAGAACACCTCATTTTCTAAAACCACTTAACCAAATAAATCTTTATAAAAAACAAATTACTAATTCAAAAATCTTTCTAAAATCATATTTAACCCATAAATATTAAATAATAATATTTACGAACTTACTTGCCGGATCTGGTGGCCTCAACCCATTATTTCTGACATCACTGAAAATCGGGTTGTTACAAAGCTTTACCATAGTAAGATTCACCAATGTTATAGGGTATAGTAAAGCTTCCTGTGTAACACCCCAAACCCGGCCCAGACGTTATGGCCGGATCTAGCGCTATCACATGATCGTGCTTTAGAAAACATAATGACGTTAAGACCAATTCTCCGTATGTACCATTTTTCATTATCTTACGCTATCTTCTAAAACGTGTCATTTGTTTTCAATCATTATCCATTTTCAAAACGTTATGCTTTGTGGAAGCTTTTAAAACCATTTATGTATGCGTGGTAGTTTCGTAAAACCTTTGATTCTTTTGAAAACTCGAGTTTTCCTACTACTAGCAATAAAAACCGTAAAACATTACAAAATCTCAAATTAAGCAATAATTCGTAAAGACCTTAATTACATCAAATTTTCCCCAAATATAAATTAAATAATATGTAAACAGAAAATAGTCTAAGTGGAAAACCATGTGGCCACCGCTGAGTCCTGCACTGCTCCGATCTGTCTAATACTGGGGATTACCTGAACAAATAAAATAGAAAATGGTGAGTTTTCGCAAACTCAGTGTGTAATCCCCACAGATTAAACATGCATACAACATACATCAAAAAACAGTCTAGGGACGGAGCTTATTATAGAACCAGTCTGGGCCTTAGCCCACTTAGATACAGATGCAGAACAGATCATCAAAGTCCTACCCACTAGCCTCTACACACCATCTCCATCTAGCCCTACACACCATGTGGGGATAAAATCAACCCACCCATCCCTACACACCAGGCTATATCGAAATGTGGCATATAATTAGATAATTGCAGTTATGGTGCCAGATATCAGGCTTAAAAGCCTTTCAGAATACTTCCTCCAATATAACATCAACCCAACCCCGATGCAATGCAACATGCATAAATGGCATGCTAAAATGCAGTCTATCAGATTATTCAAAGAGTTCAGATTTACATGCTAAGTATCACATGCTTTAATCATGCATTGCATAATCAGATCACGAAATTAGGGGTCTAAGTAATGCTTACAGACCCTATGACAGGCCACAGTCGACTTGGGCGACTTGGGCGACTTGTGCAACCTTACAGAGTTTTCCAGAAAAATGGGCTCACACGCCCATGTGGTCTGCCTGTGTGGACCCACACACCCGTGTGTCCAAGACGGCCTAAATCAGCCTTGGCCGTATGAATCACACTGCCTGGCCTAGAATCCACATGCCCCTGTGGGCCCACACGCCCATGCTGTCCACACAGTCCAATTGGTAGAGCCCGTGTCTTGCACATGGCCTCACCGACCATCACACGACCGTGTCATGCGCCCATGTCTTGTACGCACGGCCTGGCTCATAGATCATACGCTCGTGTACTACCACACCCGTGTTTCATCAACAGATTTATTTTTTGGCTTTCACTGAATCTCATTTTTTGTGTAATTGAGTACACACCTAGTACCGATTTGAAGCTAAAATAACCCCGAGCACTCTAGAACCTATTATTGACCGATAAATACCAGGTTAACACTTGATACGCAATAAAGCCAAATTGAAACGTAGAATCCCATAAATGCATAAACGACTTACCGATAACAACAGAACTCAATCTCGATTCAGGTCGAAGAAGCAAGCCTTCTAGCCTCTCAGCCTCTCCTAAACATGAACTAAACTCATTAAATAACGATTCTACAGTCCCAGAACCAAAACGTTCCGAACACACTTACAGAACGCACGATAACGATGCAGGACAACCGAAGGCAATTTGGAAACCAACGAAAATAACGAACAAGAATAGGGGAAATGGAGGTAGGAATTTCGACAAAGAGGGAGATGGGGAACCCGAATTTTACAAAAAGAAACAAAATGGGATATTTTGATATCCCTCTAATCTTTTCCTGTAACATCCTTCGCCCGTACCCGATGCCGAGACAGGGTTTGAGGTGCTCCCGGAATTAACTCAAGCACTATACTAAATCGGCCATGAAATTTTGTTCAAATTTAAAACTTTTCATTTCACATGCACACTGCCCCTTAAACGGGCTCACGAGGCCCAAAACATGCATTAGAGATGGCTTAGGACTAAACCGAGAACTTAAGAGAAACTTGGAAAATCTCATGCTTTAAGGCTCCACACGCCCATGTGGATATAGAGCACATGCCCGTGTGCTAAGGACATGCCCTTGTACCTTACCCGTGTCTAAAAACCTGGACATTCTGCCAATTTGGTCATGAACAAATTAAAGCCACACGGCCAAGGCACACGCCCGTGTCCTATGGCCATGTCCTTCACATGGCTGGGACACACGGTCATGTCTCTGCCCATGTATTAACTACCATGCATTTTGACTTGAATTTCCAAGGTGTAGGGGATACACGCTCGGGTCACACGCCCATGTGGTCAGACCGTGTTCCACACACGGCCTAGACACACACCCGTGTGTCTACCCATGTGGACAAATACAAGGCTATTTTCCAAGTCATTTTGTCACTCTCACAACATACGCACACATATTATTACAATAGCATACAATAAGGCATACATGGGCACTTAAACGTCCATAAACATGTTATGATCATGTCAATTTCTCATGCAATAGATATCATAGATTTTACTCACATCTTTACCACATTCATACCATAATCATTATAAACTCATCACATAAGGCCATAACACATGCATGCATATATAAATAGGTTTACAACCTCAATGGCTAATGTAAACCAATACATTTGGATAAAAAAAAATGTCACACACTCAAATACTTAAATTCCTATACATGCCATAGACTCAAGGTACTTTAAATCACTTACACCAATGGCGATAGCTTGATAGTGTGATAATATCTCGGACGAACTCCAACTCGAGCTAACCTGGCAATACTAGAGAACATTAAAAGGGAAGGGGGTAAGCTTTACACTTAGTAAGTTCATATGAAAATAGTAAGCAACTTATTAACATTCTTTTATCAATGTGCCCAACCTATTCTCAAGTTCATGATAAGTTGTCTTCTTGTACAATAGTCAATAAAATATTTCTATCTGGAGCTACGAAACTCCAAACTAAGTTCCATTAATTTTTCTTAAAACTAGACTCATGTACCTTTCTACCATATAATTTCTAGAATTTTTTGTTTAGCCAAATAGTACAGTTTATTCCTTAAAGTTACCACTGATTCACTATTTGACAGTTCCAACCCTTCTGCACTAAAGTTTAATTATCTCATAGCACAGGACTCGAACAATGTTCCTATCTATTTCTCTTGAAAATAGACTCATTAAGAATTCTAAAAATATAAATTATAACTCATAAATATTTTTTTTACAATTTATAATGATTTTCTGAAATCAGAACAAAGGATGACAAAATTGTTCTGACTGTGTCTCAGACAAATTCAAATATCTCGTTATAGGAAGTTCTTTTGTTTACACAGTTTCTTTTATAAGAAACTAGAATCAATAAGATTTAATTTCATATTTTATTCAGCCTCTAAATCATTTTCCACTATTTGTAGTGTATTTGAAAAGTTACACCACAGCAGTAGCCCAAAACTGTCAAGGCTAATTTACTCATTCACAATTATTGTTCACCAAATTAATACCACATCATTTCATCCATCATGGTAAGAACATATAGTTATGCATCAAAAGCATGGACCCATAATCTTAATGTCATCAAGTATCAAAGACTTAGTCCAAATCATGCCATTTTCATAGTATTCACCAAATACTATATATATCATAGATTATCACATATGAAGGCTTTACTCAAAAGTTTAGCGTACATACTTGTACAACTTGTAACATAACTCAAGTATATTCTCACCAATTACTTACTTCATTGGGACCATTATCAAATCTTTCCTCGGATTTCCTGTTGAACACTTGGAATACGAATGGATACATGGAAGATTGCACATAAGTGCTACATATGCAGCTAGATCACTCAATAGCGTGTAATATATGTAGCCAAGGCTACCTCATAACATGTAACACATCCATAATGAACTTGGACCACTCAACGAGCTCGGATGCTCACATCCATAATGAACTCGGACCATTCAACGATTTCGGATTTATAATTTCCTAGTGATATGTCACTTGTACCCTAGACTATTCCTAAGGTTCAAACGAGATTTTCCTTTCTCATACTTTGCATCTCTGTCATACTGACTCGTAATGGTATCTCACCATGTTCATAACATATTCATACTTTCATAGCAATAATTGACATTTAAGGCATGTATCATCAAACACATCACATGGTGACAATAAAACATTTAATTTCACATATTTCGTATACCACATTTCATGTATCATCATTTTCTTACATTTCATATAATATTCTCCATGTCATAATTGCACACATTAAACAAAATTCCATTAACCTTTCCAATATGTTAAATCATATAATATATTCAATATTAACAAGGAATGTAATTCAAACATAAGTTTGCATTATTATTATCATACGAACTTACCTTGGCACCAAATTGGTAAAAGAGGCTTAAACATCAATTTCTCGTTTTTCCTCGTTCTAAGCCCGAATCTCATTTTTCATCATCTATAACATCAGATTTAACTTATTAAAACAATATACTAATCAAATTAGTCTAATGACACATTTTGGAAAAATTTCTGATTTTGCCCCTATACTTTGCTAAAATTACCAAATTGCCTCTAGGCTCGTAAAATGATTTTTATTCAATTTATTTACTCCTTAAGCCTATATGAACCATTTTCATAACTATAGAAACTCATAATTTCAACTCTTTCACTCATTTACAACTTGTTTTACAACTTTGCAAAATACCCCATTTTAGGTGTTTTCGTGCAAACTTCTTTCACAAAAGTTGTTTATAACACTACCAAGACTCATATTCTTCCATAAAAACTCAGAAAACAACACATATGCTTTCATGGAAAAACCTTAGACTCTTAATCATTTTGCAAAGTAGTCCCCTCTTTTGGAAGCTCATGCTTTAGAGGTTCCAAAATGTAAAATTTATCACGAAAAGGCATTAAAAACACTTACTTACTAGGGAAATATGTTGTTGAAATTTACCAGCTCTCAAACCCCCATTTTGTTGCCATTTTCAGTGAAAGAGAAGAAGAAAAATAAAAGAAAATGACAACTTTTTCTTTATTTTATTTTATTACCAAAAAGTCACCTAATATCCAATAAATTTTGGCTTTTTGACCAATCTTGTCTCCCTTGGCCGGCCATCACACTTTCAATGGTCTAATTTCACTTTAAAGACTCTTAATTTAAGATACAAATCAATTTAACACCTTTAGGCATCAAAACACGACTTTTACCTTTTACGCGATTTAGTCATTTTTCGAAATTGGACTAGAAAACGCTAAAATTAATATACCAAAATTTTCATGCACCTTTATAAACATGCTATATCACACAAAATAAATTCAAAATAATTTCTCCGGCCTCAGAATAGTGGTTCCAAAACCATTGTTTCTACTAGGCCCAAAATCGGACTGTTACAATTCTCCCCCTTAGGGATTTTCATCCCTGAAAATCTTACCAGAAGAAGTTGATTTCAACTTTCACGAATCACTTTCACCTTTTTCTCATAATTTATAATTCATCTCAGTCTCATACTTAGGATTCTCTTCCTTCTTATAATTGCGGTATAAACCTCAGAGCTCAATTCAAAATACTAGAGGTTGACATTCTTGGAACTATGAACTTAGAGACATATAACTCAGTCACATTTGTTGAATAATATATCTATACACACTAAAATAATCATGCGAACTTCATCATCAACCTAACACAAACCAATTGGTATCTCTCCTTCTTCCCGGAGGTGAGAGATATCCCGATAAGAAATTCAATCAGTCTTTTCTCATTTTCTTTTCAATGTCATCACTGACAATAATAATCTCGAATACATAGGATATTCGGCTTAAACCTGAAGGCAATTCAACATCTTTTGGGAGAACAGACAAGATGCTATTGTGAGCTCTCTACACAATTCACTGCATAACCCAGATTTTCTCGGTACTCAAATCTTATTCTGAAATAATAGTAACAGAAACTAGAAATCAGGTCTTCAACTATTTAGAAACTTTACTAACATGTATCAAACGATTCAAACTTCATGAACGTACTCTCTTTATCAATCAGAACAACTTTACTTATAACTACATCTCTCGAATGAGAATAGTCTAACTAATATGTTTCCACATCATACTTATAAGAATACAATTTTTTTTCCATTTCCGACTGCATGTTTACTTACTCGTAAATGTGCAACATTATTCCTGGGCCAGAGAATAATCTTAAATGCACATAACTTAATTTACCTTTGCTGATAATAATTCTCTACACGAAGATTAGAGAAATTGAAATACTAGAATCCCCACACTTCCATAGTCGAGCCACAAGCATAATCATAATAGATACTATTATCGCAAGTCAAAGGATACACTTAAGGATAAGCCAGGTTTGATGATTCTCAAAATAAGGACGATAGGAAAAACCAAGATAAATAATTCCAGATATAATACCATACCAGAAATTCGAGAATATAACCCCAAAGAAAAAAATGAGGAAAATCAGGAAAGTCCCCCAGAGAAAACCAGAAGGAAACTACTGTCTATACGCTCTGGATTTCCATCATAACAGAGAGAATATATTTCCCATATATATATCAAACCATAATCAATAGAAATATCAGAATGGTCTCACATAAATCTTTACCATCAATTTTATTCTGACATATCAAAATAGAATTCTAAGGAGATAAGAAATGTCGATCATAACTAACCGGATCAGCAGAGCTTTCGTCTAATATCACAGTTGCTAGCATCTTCATAGATAAAAATTTTCACTAGGAATGAACAACCATACATAATCCCAAGAATAAAGGAAAATACAGAATATTCAGAAGAGAGAGATAGCCATAACTTTTACTTAATTGAATCTATCATGGTCAGACATCCTTGCAAGTCCGACATCCTTCCTCTGATTAATTCTGTCCTCGCTAATCCCATAATATTCCATTATTGCACTCTTTAGTTCCACTTTCGCAAGCTTATACTATAAATCTCTCGTGAATCTCGTCATATAACTATATTCTGGTAAGGGGGTGAAGATTGTAAAGCCTCTAAATTTTCGATTCTCACACACATACACATTTAACAACAACATAGTATCATGCACATCGATTCAAACATTTCAAATTTCCAACTTGTTATGAACACACTTTCATATTTTTTAGTAAACATGCAACTTTATTTCATAAGAATACTAGCCAAACATCAGTGAACTTATCACAATACAAATTTTCATTTCTTTTACTCGAATTATCATTAATGTTTAATCAAGTTTCAACACCTAGCTTTATTTTTCTTAACAACCTTTATCAAATTAGAGAACGTCTTACGGTCTTGAGTACATCATCCATTTGATGCCATAGTCCAACTATGGTCTTATATTAGCTCTCGTCCATCTGTGTCGATGCCGTGTCCCAGATAGGTCTTACACTGACACATATCAAGCCATGTCCCAGACATGGTCTTACACTAGCTTTCACGATGTGGCTGATGCATGTCCTAGACGTGTCTTACACTAGCACACATATCCGTGCTGACGCCATGTTCCAAACATGGTCTTACACTGACACATCTCGTAGTCGATGCATGTCCCAGACATGTCTTACACTGGCTTACATCCTGAGGTCAATGCATGTCCCAGACATGTCTTATAGTAGCACTCGTCTCAATGCCGATGCCATGTCCCAAACATGGTCTTACACTGGCTCTCATAATGCAGCCAATGCATGTTCCAGACATGTCTTACACTGGCACACATATCATATGCATTGCCATGGTCCAATCATGGTCTTATCCGTCAATTCATCATTGAACGATCGTACTCATTTCCAGCATTCTACTCAATTTGATCTTTCATTTAAGTTTTCATGCTATCATAACATTTATGACATCTTTAATTCAGAGATTTAAACATAAATGTCAATCACATGTACATACTGATTACACATCATTAAATAGAAGTACTTATACACACATTCTATCATTCCGAGTAAAGTTTTCTTTTCATAATCACTAGGCCAAATGAGTTAGGCACGTAACATCGTATGAATACTAACATGCATGAAAGAGCTTATCACAACTTTCATCATCATAGCAACATCATCAAAATCATATCATTCATTTCAGACTAACTGACATTCGTATTCATTTTATGCTAACTTTCTAATTATCTCATTTAGACAAGTATACTCATATATGCACTCTATGAATTCTGAGTAACTTTACTTATCCCATTCATTTAATCAAACTAGTCATGTACATAACTCCATACGAGAGCTAACAAACATGGATAAGTATATTCCAATCTGTACTTTCATTTCACACATCATCGTATGCATATCATTACAAACATGTAAATCAATCCAAGCAATTTAACACTTATACTTAGACTATGCGAATTTGCCAACCATATTCATTCAAATAAGTATACATGAACATTCTTTCTACCTGTATTTTTAGTAAGTTATCTAAACACATTTATTCACTCAAACAAATCAATCATGTACACCATGGGATTATTAATCAATCATAGATAAGCTCATTATACCATGTATACATTCTATTCAATGTTCTTCATATCACAAATATATACATATACATTTCACGAATTCTTGTTCGTACCTTTTCGAGTTTCAACTCTTCATAACTGCACTTTACTAAATACTTTAGCATCATTATCTACATGATCGGGTGTAGCTCAGTTGGAGAGTACCTTGCCCACACAAGATAGTTCTTATTTCCGTCGGGAGACATCACACTATCACAAACTTATGACATGTATAGCTAGAATCTTACACGTGCTAAGTTAGTCCAGAACCGACTAAATCATGCACTGATACCACTAAATATAACACCCTTCGCCCTTATCAGACGCCGAGATAGGGTTCGAGGTGCTACCGGACTTAACTCAAGCACTTTCAGACTAAACCAGCCATGAAATTTTGTTCAAATTTAAAACTTTTCATTTCACATGCATACTGTCCCTTAAACGAGCTCACGAGGCTCAAAACATGCATTAGAGATGGTTCGAGACTAAACCGAGAATTTAAGAAAAACTTGGAAAATCTCATGCTTTAAGGCTCCACACACACATGTGGATATAGAGCACACGCCTGTCTGCTAAGGACATGCTCGTGTCCCGTACCCATATCTAAAAACCTAGACATTCTGCCAATTTGGTCATGAACAAATTGAAGCCACATGGCCAAGGCACACGCTCGTGTCCTATGGTCGCGTCCTTCACATGGCTGAGACACACGGTCGTGTCTCTGCTCGTGTATTAACTACCATGTATTTTGACTTGAATTTCCAAGGTGCAGGGGACACACGGTCGGGTCACACGCCCATATGGTCAGACCGTGTGTCACACACGGCCTAGACACACACCGGTGCATCTACCCGTGTGGACAAATACAAGGCTATTTTCCAATCCATTTTGTCACTCTCACAACATACGCACACATACTATTACAATAGCATACAACAAGGCATACATGGGCACTTAAACGTCCATAAACATGTTATGATCATGTCAATTTCTCATGCAATAGATATCATAGATTTTACTCACATCTTTACCACATTCATACCATAATCATTATAAACTCATCACATAAGACCATAACACATGCATGCATATATAAATAAGTTTACAACCTCAATAGCTAATGTAAACCAATACATTTGGCTAAAAAAATGTCACACACTCAAATATTTAAATTCCTATACATGCCATAGACTCAAGGTACTTGAGATCACTTACACCAATGGCGATAGCTTGATAGTGTGATAATATCTCGGACGAACTCCAACCCGAGCTAACCTGGCAACACTAGAGAACATGGGAAGGGAAGGGGGTAAGCTTTATGCTTAGTAAGTTCATATGAAAACAATAAGCAACTCATTAACATGCTTTTATCAATGTTCCCAACGTATTATCAAGTTCATAATAAGCTATCTTCTTGTACAATAGTGAATAAAATATTTATATCTGGAGCTACGAAACACCAGATTAAGTTCCGTTAATATTCTTTAAAACTAGACTCATGTACTTTCTACCATAAAATTTCCAGAATTTTTGGTTTAGCCAAATAGTATAGTTTATTCCTTAAAGTTACAACTGATTCACTGTTTGACAGTTCCAACCCTTCTACACTAAAGTTTAATTATCTCATAGCACAGGACTCGAACAATGTTCCCGTCTATTTCTATTAAAAATAGACTCATTAATGATTCTAAAAATATAAATTATAACTCATAACTATTTTTTTACAATTTATAATGATTTTATCAAATCAGAACAGAGGATTTCGAAATCATTCTGACTGTGTCTCAGACAACTTAAAATATCTTGTTATAGGAAGCTCCTTTGCTGACACGGTTTCTTTTATAAGAAAATAGACTCAATAAGCTTTAATTACATATTTTACTCAGCCTATAACTCATTTTCCACTATTTTTAGTGTATTTGCAAAGTTACACCACAACAGTAGCCCAAAACTGTCAAGGCTAATTTACTTATTCACAATTATTGTTCACCAAATTAATACCACATCATTTCATCCATCATGGTAAGAACACATAGCTATGCATCAAAAGCATGGACCCATAATCTCAATGTCATCAAGTATCAAAGACTTAGTCCAAATCATGCCATTTTCATAGTATTCACCAAATACTATATACATCATAGATTATCACATATTAGGGCGTTACTTATAAGTTTAGTGTACATACTTGTACAACTTGTAACATAACTCAAGTACATACTCACCAATGACTTAACTCGTTTGGAACATTATCAACTCTTTCCTCGAATTTCCCGTTGAACACTTGGAATACTAATGGATACACGAAAGATTGCATATAAGTGCTATATACGTAGCTAGATCACTCAATAGCGCGTAATATATGTAGCCAAGGCTACCTCATAACATGTAACACATCCATAACAAACTCAGACCACTCAACGAGCTTGGATGCTCACATCCATAATAAACTCAGACCACTCAACAGTTCAGATTTATAATTTCCTTGTGGTATGTCACTTGTATCCTAGACTATTCCTAAGGTTCAAATGGGATTTTCTTTTCTCATACTTTGTATCTCTGTCATACTTACTCGTAATGGCATCTCACCATGTTCATCACATATTCATACTTTCATGGCAATTATTGACATTTAAGGCATGTATCATCAAACACATCACATGGTAACAATAAAGCATTTAATTTCACATATTTCGTATACCACATTTCATGTATCGTCATTTTCTTACATTTCAATAATATTCTCCATGTCATAATTCCACACATTAAACAACATTCCATCAACCTTTCCAATATGTTAAATCATATAATATATGCAATATTAACAAGGACAGTAATTCAAACATAAGTTTGCATTATTATTATCATACGGACTTACCTTGACACCAAATTGGTAAAGAGGCCTAAACATCAATTTCTCGTTTTTCCTCGTTCTAAGCCCGAATCTCGTTTTTCATCATCTATAACATCACATTTAACTTATTAAAACAATATACTAATCAAATTAGTCCAATGACACATTTTGGCAATTTTTTTTATTTTGCCCCTATACTTTGCCAAAATTACCAAATTACCCCTAGGCTTGTAAATGATTTTTATTCAATTTATTTACTTCTTAATCCTAGATTAACCATTTTAATAACTATAGAAACTCATAATTTCAACTATTTCACACATTTACAACTTGTTTTACAACTTTGCAAAATACCCCATTTTAGGTGTTTCCATGCAAACTTCTTTCACAAAAGTTGTTTATAACACTACCAAGACTCATATTCTTCCATAAAAAACTCAGAAAACAACACATATGCTTTCATGGAAAAACCCTAGACTTTTAATCATTTTGCAAAGTAGTCCCCTCTTTTGAAAGCTCATGCTTTAGGGGTTTCAAAAATGTAAAAATTATCAAGAAAAGGCATTAAAAACATTTACTTACTAGGGAAATATGTTGCTGAAATTTACCAGCTCTGAAACCCCCATGTTGCTGCCATTTTCAGTGAAAGAGAAGAAGAAAAATGAAAGAAAATGACAACTTTTCTTTATTTTATTTTATTACCAAAAAGTCACTTTTTGACCAATCTTGTCTCCCTTGGCCGGCCATCACACTTTCAATGGTCTAATTTCACTTTAAAGACTCCCAATTTAAGATACAAAGCAATTTAACACCTTTAGGCATTAAAACACAACTTTTACCTTTTACGCGATTTAGTCCTTTTTCGAAATTGGACTAGAAATCGCTAAAATTAATATACTAAAATTTTCATGCACCTTTATAAACATGCTATATCACATAAAATAACTTCAAAATAATTTTCTCTGGCCTCGGAATAGTGGTTCCGAAACTACTGTTCTGACTAGGCCCAAAATCAGGCTGTTACATTTCGCCCTTAATTCTCTCCACCAAATCCCCACTACTCAGAATTCTATCGCCACTCAAACTCCTCCCCATAATCGTGCAAAAAATAAATACAAAGCGATGAATCGAACTCAAGACCTCATGCAAACAAGCACTCCACCTGACCACTAGGCCAGCAGGCCCATTCTGATATGAATTTACAAATACTTAATATAAGCCTGCTGACTAGAAGTTAAGGCTTAATTCAGGAAAAAGCCAAAATTTCCCAAAGCTAAGGCTTGAACTTTGGACATCTCACACACACCCAAGAAATTTAACCATTGAAGCAGATACACAGTTGTGTGTCACAAATTCATAGAAACAAAAATACAACTTTTGGGGCGTTACATCCTGGGTCTTTCAATTTCAGTGGCAGTTTGTTCTGTAAAAACGCACTGCACTCCTTTTTCAAGGAAACAGTCTCATACTCACTCATTCATATCTTCTTGGATAGTATATCCTTCATAAACTTCACATCATTTGAAATTTGTTCTAAAGCCTCCACCAACGAAATATTGATGTGTAACTGCTTCAGAACATCCAAAAAATTCTTGAATTGCACCTCCTGTTTCTGCTTGTATTGCTACAATCTTTGCGGATATGAAGGTGATGAAACTTTTGGTTGAATTGGATAACTCTTTTGAATAGGTAAATCTGCATCCAAAGAAGATGTTAAAGTATTTGAATTCACTAAGTTAGGATTTACCTTGATAGTCTTTGTAGATTCTGACTCTTTTGGTATAGGAATTTCAATAGTTGGTTGATTCTTCTCAACGAGCTTATCTTTGACATCAATCAATCGAGGTTCCAGAATTTTACCACTTTGCAATGCCACTACCTTGATATGTTCTTTACCTAAATTTCTTAGATTCTCAGTATTGCTCAGCAAGGTTCCTCGCGGTCTAATACGAAGCTCCGTAGCTAACTGACCCATTTGGTTTTCCAAATTTTTCAATGTTGCTGCTTGGCTTTGGATCAAAGATTCATTCTTTGCCATGTACGCTTTCAACAAGTTTTCCAAATTTTTTGATGCCTCAGCTTGAGATGGTTTTGGAGCTTGCTGATTAAACCCTTGAGATTGGTTGGGTCTATGTTGCAATAGGTTGTTGTTCGGTCTATTTCCTGGGTTGCTCCAAGAAAAGTTAGGATGATTACGCCATGAAGAATTGTAGAAGTTGGACTGGGGTCTTTGTCCACTCCTATTTTGATGTTGGTTCCCCAAATAGTACACTGACTCGGGATTTGATAGACAATTCTCAGAAAAATGACCTTCCCTACAGTATACATAGGAAACTACTTCCAACGGACTTGGTGGCTGAGCTACAAAATTATTAGCACTATTAGCGGTAAATGGTTTTAACATAGAGGAAATAGACAATACTTGAGCTGATAACAAAGTGAGGGTGTCAACTTCATGAACTCCAGCTACACGTCTTATTGAAGCCGCTCAATTTGTTGGCCATTGATAGTTATTACTCATGATCCTTTCAATGATCTCATAAGCCTCATTATATGACTTAGACAAAATTGCACCATTCACAGAAGTATCTACCATTAATCTTTTATGTGCATTAAGACCATTATAGAATGTCTCCAACTAGATACAATGAGGAATCTCACCATGAGGACACTTATGAAGTAACTCCTTAAATCGCTCCCAAGCCTCACACAAAGACTCGTCATCCAATTGTTGGAAAGTTGCGATCTCGTTCCTTAACTTAGCATTTTTACTAGGCGGGAAATACTTAACCAAAAATCTTTCTGCTAATTCTTGCCGTGTAGATATGGAACTTGGTGGCAATGAATTGAGTAATGCTCGTGCTCGATCTTACAACGAGTACAAAAAAAAATTCAACCTTAGTGCGTCTTCAGTCACATCGGCTATCTTGAGAAGTGATGATTAAAATTAAATATATTAAACTAAATGCAATGATCCCTAATGCAAATTATTCTAAGTATGCAAAGTATATGAATGAAATAGATTTTAGCAAAATTAAACACAATTTGCAACAATTATAACATAAATAAACTAGGACAATTACTTTAATTAAACTCAATTTATTATCAACATGCTTAATAACATTCGAAAAAACATTCCAATGGCAACTCGATCTTTTATGAGTTTGGAAACCACATTAGGTCCTTTCAGAATCCTTTACTTAGTAAATACGCATTTTATCGATCCTTATTTACAAAGGGTTTCTTAGCATTCATGTGAGGTAACAGGGATGTGTTAGGTTTGAAACAATTTAATCACACAAATCTAAAAACCATGCAGATAATAGAGCTTGGTTAGAGTTGTTATGCAACCTGTAATTTTATCGGGTTAGGATCTAAATTGAGAATGCACATTTCAATTATGTGTCCACTAGCCGTCATTTGGTTAGGATCGCTCAGCTAATTCAGGTGCATTTCAATCACTTATGAACAAAATACAGACTTGATTTTAATTGGAAGCATGATTGATTGAGGCACAAATATTATAAGCATGGATCAAATAAATATTATTTAATCAAAGCAATCATCCTAGATTAAATAAAATTAAGCTAACTTTGTTGTAAACAAGAATAAAGAACACATAGCAAACTTTTTCAGATTAAATTAAAGAAAACAAAGATTAAACCAAAATTAGAGTGGTTGTCACCCAAGACTCTAACCGACGAGGCCCCTTTCACTCCTTCACTTTGCTCCTTTGCTCCTTTGCTGATGACTCTCTAAGGTGGCAGACCAAGGGCTCTTTAAGAGGCTTAATTGCTAAAATCTCTATGAAGAGATGATGTAAGGCGTGAGGAAAGGAAAATGCTAAAGAGAATTGAGAGAGAAGAGAGAATTATGAGTGATGGGGGATGATGGATGAGGGGATCAAATGAGGTCTTATTTATAGGTGAAGAGTGCAGGGTAGTTTGCTAAAAATAGAGAGATTTAGTCTCTTCAATCTTTTCCAATGAGTGGCTAGCCATGCTTAGTGGATTTGAGTTGAATTTTCTTGATTTTTAAGCAATTTAAATGCCATAACAACTCAGGAATGAGACTCGGTCAAATGTAAATCTTCAAGCAAATCTCTAATCTCTTCAACATTACAATGACCTTATGTAATTAAACCAAAAAGCGGTTTATGTGGATAGCCAAGTGTAGTCGAAATTGGGTTGACTTGGTCTTCAATTTGGATGGTTTTTGTAATCCGATAAAGCTATCAGACCTGTCCAAAATAAATCAACAAATTAAAGGACCAAAGAATAAAATAAATAATTAATTAAAACCCAAATTATTAATGAAATATTTTAAAATGAATTATTAAATATAATGTAACACCCCCAACTCGTATCCACCACCAAACTAGGGTTAAGAGGTATTACCGGACCTAATGGAACATTACAAAATCATAATCGTACATCATCATATCATAGAAAATCATACACAAATAGTCCCTTTAGAAGGTTTATGAAATCTTAAACATGCTTTGGAGAAGGTTCGGAACCAAATTGAACACATACAAAATTTTTCAAAACTTAAAAAAATTTTCTAAGTTACAGAGGTCACACGCCTGTGTGAATAGGCCGTGTGCCTTACACGGCATTAGACACACCTGTGTCTCTAGACTGTGTCAAATTAGGGCATACATACTAACTTAATTACACAGCCACAAGACATGCCCGTGTGCCTTGGCTGTGGTCGAAACTGACTTGGGTCACACGGCTAGCCACACGCCCGTGTGCCTTGGCCATGCTTAAGACTGACTTAAAATCGTAGAGTACCCCAAAGAACACACGGCCATGCAACATGACCATTTATCGAACACGGCTAAGACCCAAGCCCATGTCTCTGCCCGTGTGGACAAAAATAAGCCATTTGAAAAGCCAAATTGCCACCCAATTAGAGTCAAACCTACAAGCATCAAACCAAGTACAATTGCACAGTAATTTCAGCTACAATTGCACTATAATTTCAGCCAATTTCAATACCAAAACTTTAATCATTCATGCCATATTATTATCAACCAAATTCAAGCTTATAATCTATACTCAATCATATCAAATCATAAGCCAAAGTCATATTAAATCATATGTTACCAACATCTCAATTTTTTGTCCATCTTTATGCCAAACTTACACCAAATTTAACAATTAAGCACATACCAAATTGACCATTTCATTTAATCATTCATATGCATTAAATCATACCATTTTCTTATCACATAACCATAACAAAACCAAACCATATTCACATCCTTTATCAAGCCATATCACTTGGCAAAACATATTCTTACATATCAAAACATATTCACATACTTATAGCCTATACATGCCACAAAACCAAATCTCAAAACATAATTTACCAAAATGATAACTGGATAGTGTGATGACGTTTCCATTGACTTCCAACCCGAGTAGATCTCTGAAAATCTATAAACATAGGAAAAACACACAGAATAAGCTTCGAGAGCTTAGTAAGCCATAAGCAAATAAATCTTCACAAGATCATGTATATAATTCAACTTGAATAAGCCAAATTTAGTTAACTTCATACACATATTCAATCACTTATCTTATATAATTCAACATCACCACATTAAGTAACTTCATTAGGCTTATTTATCAATGAACATATAAACTATTCTTTTAATTTCAAATAACGACCATTAGGTCATTCATATAAATTAAACTTGCACAATTTCATTACATAACCAACCGAAACATGGTCATTTATTACATTTCATTCATATAAATATATCAATTTCTTTTTATGAATTTCAAAACCCGAATAACCATAACAAATCACACATCCAAACCATGTTCCATTTTTCCATAATTCTCATGTCAGAAATATTGGACCACAATTTCGTATAACGAGCATATATAACATATCATTCATTATCATATAGTTCACATATCATCATTTGAATCATACTCACATTTCATATCAGAATTTCATATACAAATCACATGTACCTGTATCATATATGGCAAAACACAATTACAATACAACATTTTTCATATAATTCATTTAATCATAGTTCACTAGCTAGTATCCATATCTCATTTTCACATAGATCATATATCAACTGATCATAATCATACTAACTTTCATTGCTTAATTTCATATATATCGCAACATACCTGATTTGGATACACATTCATATACTCATTTATTTCTCGGAATACCTGTTGAACCGTTCGGAATCAATAAGGATACTCGGATAGCTCAAAAAGCTCGTACAATGTGAACGTCCCAGACATGGTCTTACATGTAATCAAATATCGATAACACAGTCCTAGACAGGGTCTTACACGAAATCATATACGATGCCAATGTCCCAGACATGGTCTTACATTTAAATCACAAATCGATGCCAACGTCCCAGACGTGGTCTTACACGAAAACACATATCGGATCCTATTTCATGACATATGTATCCTAACTATTCCTATGGTTCGTATGGGGCTTTTCAAACTTTGTCACATTATCGGAACTTTCTCAATTTCACCTATTCGAACAATCCACAATCGGAACAGATTCTTCAAGCTCAATTCAATTCAGCACATATAATGCACATATATTTCAATTTAACAACATTTATTTACTTCTGAACTTACCTCGTACGGACACGAAACGGACCGGAACAACTATTCGATAATTTTCGACTCTCCCTGTTCCAAATCCGATTTCCTCATTTGTTGATCTAATTCAATAAAAATTCAACTTATTTAATAATATATTTAATATAATTCATCTAAAAACACATAAACTGGGTAATTACACTTTTGCCCCTAACATTTCACATTTTTCACATTTTAGTCCTTAATTCACAAAATCACAGAATACACAAAATTCTCATACACACTTGCTTAGTCGAATATACATGGTGTTCATATAAGCCCATATGTTTCATTTATTTCACATTTTAGTCCCTTAAAATCTCATTTTTACAATTTAGCCCAAATTACTCAAATTCATCAAAAATTCAAAGACAAAATATACTAACCCAACACATATCTTTCATTTTCTATCATCAAAATTCATAAAACTCACATTATCAACAATGGTATAACTCAAAATCATCAACAAAATTAGAAATTGAGACATGGGCTTGATAGAATACAGAGCAACGATCACAAAAATGTAGAAATTATCAAAAACGGAGCAAAACTCATACCTTAATCAATGAAAATCAAAGCCGAACCCTAGCTTGTGTTTTTATTTTCTTTTCCTTTGAATTTTTGGCAACGGATGAACACAAATGACTTAATTTCATGTTTTTCTTTAATTAAACACATATTAATAATCAAATACCATTTTTAACACCTTAATAATATCATTAGAAATCCACTAACTAATGTCCATTAATGTCCATGCATTAATTCAATGGTATAATTGCATTGTAAGGACCCCTCAATTATAAAGACATAGCAATTACGTACTTTAACAAATAGAAGGCCACTTTTACAATTTGCACGATTAGGTCCTTTTTATAAATTGAGCACACAAACGATAAAATTTTCATACGAAAATTTCATACATATCAATTCATATATAATAAACACAGAAAATAATATTTAAATATTTTTTGATGTAAATTCATTGTCCCGAAACTGCTGTTCCGACTAGGGTCTAAACCGGGCTGTTATAATTCTCAGCCCTTAGGGATTTTCGTCCTCGAACATCTTACCAGAAAGTGGATTAAGTATTTGCTTCCACATAGGACATTTCAAATACATACATGGCTTCAAATTTCCTATCTATTTAAGCTCACAACTAAGATTCTGATCTGTCTTCCGCTATACATCATAACAAGCTGAAACTATTAATAACTGTATTGAGTTACCTTCATTTTTTTCTTTATTTCGCTGATGATATTAATCCCATAAATCATTTTCTCACAAAACCGATCTTGAAACAATAGAGTTCGGTAACTGCAACCATACGATATCGCATACAATGTCGTTTTTATAATCATATGATAGCTTATCAAACAACAATAATCTTTCTTAGTTGCTTTTAAACTCTAAAACATAGGAACAAATAAATATTTCGAGAATTTTCAAAACAACCTCGTACTCACAGCGTATGATAGTTTCTCCCAGAATTATCATATAAATTTTAGAATTTAGTCTGAAACAATAATGACTTACTTCATACGTAAACTGACAGTCTCTACACGAATAATTCAGCTGATTTATCAAAAGAAAAATCTATGCGTACGGAAAAACTTATTCAGACAGTTAACAATAATTTAGATAACATCTATCTTTTTCAAAGATAAAAGATAAATCCCGATACAAAATTTCATCAAAATTCTATTTCACAATTACTCAGATATCAAAACATGTTGAAATAGTCCTAAAGATGCTTAATAATTATGAACTTTAACTTGTTGATAGCTCAATCATTTAAACGCGAGGTCAGAAATATTACATTTTATACCCATTTATCAATTCCACTTTCTCAGATACTCCTGTATGAACAGTCTAACTGGCACTGTGAGCTTCTTGCAACAATGGTTATACAATCTCAGAGTTTCTTGGTATACACACTCTATTTCAAAGCAACAAACAATCATTAATTCCACATCTGAAGTTCTGAATCATAAATCAATTTATGCTAAACCCCTTTTTAACTTATAATTTGATAACACATTTCTAAGATACACAAATTCACTTAGTAAGCATCAATTTAACTTCTAATCCAACTAACATATAATCATCCTCTAATAAGATCAATACGTATTCATCACTCGTAAAGCTCACAAAAGTTTCTTATTCAGATCATTCGAAACTATAATAATTTCCCTCGGATAATAACCTTTACTTATAGAATCAAAAGTTCTTCGACGATTTGAGCTAGCTTTGCTGTGCCAAGTTCAGATCTCGCTCTATAACATCAAACATTTTAAATTCTTGTAACCATCAAATATGTCACATAACTCTTTTCATACAGCTTTAACCGTATGGAATCTTGTGATATCTCTGTACACTCTATTATTAGAACACACTTCAAACCGTTCATTAACGTATTACTGAAGATCATAAACTTTTTCTTCAAATTAGACTGAACCAGTACTGATGTTTCGATTGACAATATGAAAACTTCAACAATCGAACTAACTTTAATTTACCATAACATTTCTCAGATAGAATTGTTCCGAGAGATATAATTTTGTATTAGGTCTTCAGAAATACAAATTCTTCCTCCAGACTATCCCTCAATTCACACATGTGCGTTCATAGTTTATTTCCAATCATGTGAATAGATTCAACACATATAACCCAATTATCTTTTCAACTAAATAATTCACATTAGACTAACCACTGAATCGGTCTTTTCGAAGAAATATCTTCTTCTTATTAAAAGGATAACCTCAAACATATCATTTTACAGATTTGATCTTGATTTTCTATTATTTTCACTTTTTCTGATGTCGAACCTTTCACGAGAACTAGAAAAGAGTTTATATAAAGCTGTCTCATATATTGATCATCGAATTTCTGAATTATACTGAAGTCGCCTTTTTCATATAGAAATCATAATGTCATAATAAGACCGATATGTCACTCGTAATAATAGATAATACCCTAGCTGTTAATAAAGCATTGAACCTAGAAGCAAATCAAATATGATTTGAACAGCAACTAATACAGAAACACAACTTTTATAACTTTGAAAACAGTACTGCAGTACTTCCCAAATTTCATATACAAATCACATAGAATTATAAGAAAACTAGAATAGCGAAATTTTCAACATCTGTAACTACACAGAATATCAGAAAATTACAATCCATATAGAATAATATCGACTCCGATGATATCCCTAAAAAAGTCCAGAAAGAATAATATTACTCATAAATACTGGAATCCACATTAACAAAAGTAATATAATCTTCGCATATTTTCAATAGAACAATAGCCAGCAGAAACAGAGTATTAGCATCATACAGATTTTACCGTCGACTTTTATATCCACACAATGGAATAAATACCAGAGAAAGATATAGCAATGTCGAACATAACTCAAACAGACCAATGATACCTTCGTCTATTTATATATTTAACTAATATTCTCATATGATAAGAATTCTTTCTGAAACTAAACAGTCACATATACTTATGAGGATAAATGTACACATAGAATGCCCAGAAGAAGTCATAGTAACTGCCCGACTATAACCACTACACTCAGCCATCAATATAATTTAAACATTATCCAACTGTCTAATTTTGTCATAATTAAGTCCATATTATCCCATCAATAACAGAAATCAATTAAAAAGAACTTTCAGTTAATACTTTTCTTTAGATAACATACCTAAATAGATCATTCAATTAAAGTTATCTTCTTCTATAATAATGACTTTGCATAATCTAAATAAACTTCAGAACTATTCAATATCTCTTTTAATACTGTCTTCATTTGCTGATGCGTTCACTTTTCTGTCACATTATTAATCTTTCGAACACGGACTTCTATAATTCCACACTCATGAGCTTATTCAACTGAAATCTTACAGATTTCACAGTAACATTTCACTGATAAGTGGGTACGGGTAGTAAAGCCTCAAATTTAACTTACACATAAATGGACATAACACATACTATCACAAATAGCCAATTCATTACTAATTTCACATTCTCTAAACATTTAATAAACATTTGCTTTTAATGACTTTTATTCTTAACACATAGTTCATATGCCAACTCAAATCACTATTTCATGGTCAAAGCATTTCATATAACAATCATAATCCAAATATCATAACTCATATGCTCATATGATTATAACATTTATCAATAACAAAATGTCATACTCTTTGATCCATACCTTCATAAGTTTCAAGATAATCAACACATTTCCATTCAAACATTTGAGTACACATTTCGTACTATCAGAATTAGCTCAGTTGGAAAACTTATCTGTCTCATCAAAACAATTTTTGTCAGAGTCAGGAGATATCACACTATCGCAGGTTAAATGCGGCATGTATAGCTAGACTCACATATGCTATGGTAGTCCTAGAATTGACTAAACTATAGCTCTGATACCAACCAAATGTAACACCCCTAACCTGCATCCATCGCCAGACTAAGGTTAAGAGGTATTACAAGACATAACGAAACATTACAAAATCATAATCATACATCATCATTTTATAGCAAATCATACACAAATAGTCCCTTTAAAAGGTTTATGAAATCTTAAACATGCTTTGGAGAAGGTTCGAGACCAAACTGAACATATACAAAATTTTTCGAAACTTAAATAAATTTTCTAAGTTACAGAGGTCACATGCCCGTGTGAACAAGCCGTGTGTCTCACACGGCATTAGACACGCCCGTGTCTCTAGACCGTGTCAAATCAGGGCATACAGACAGCCACAAGACATGCCCGTATGCCTTGGCCGTGGTCGAAACTGACTTGGGTCACACGGCTAGCCACACGCCCGTGTGCCTTGGCCGTGCTCAAGACTGACTTAAAATCATAGGGTACCCCAGAAGACACACGGTCATGCAACATGACCATATGTCGCACATGGCTGAGACACACGCCCATGTCTCTGTCCATGTAGACAAAAATAGGCCATTTGAAAAGCCAATTTATCACCTAATTTGGGTCAAACCTACAAGCATCAAACCAAGCATAATTGCACTATAATTTCAGCCAATTTCAATACCAAAACTTACACCATTCATTCCATATTATTATCAACCAAATTCAAGCTTATAATCTATACTCAATCATATCAAATCATAAGCCAAAGTCATATTAAATCATATGTTACCAACATCTCAATTTCTTATCCATCTTTATGCCAAACTTATACCAAATTTAACAATTAAGCACATACCAAATTGACCATTTCATTTAATCATTCATATGCATTAAATTATACATTTTTCTTATCACATAACCATACCAAAACCAAACCATATTCACATCCTTTATCAAGCCATATCACTTGGCAAAACATATGCTTACATCTCAAAACATATCCGCATACTTATAGCCTATACATGCCATATAACCAAATCTCAAAACATAACTTACCAAAATGATAACTAGATAGTGTGACCATCAACTTCCAACCCGAGCAGATATTCGAAAATTTATAAACATAGGAAAAACACACAGAATAAGCTTCAAGAGCTTAGTAAGCCATAAGCAAATAAATCTTCACAAGATCATGTATATAATTCAACTTGAATAAGCCAAATTTAGTTAACTTCATACACATATTCAATCACTTCTCTTATATAATCCAACATCATCACATTAAGTTACTTCATTAGGCTTATTTATCAGTGAACATATAAACCATTCTTTTAATTTCAAATAATGACCACTAGATCATTCATATAAATTAAACTTGTACAATTTCATTACATAACCAACCGAAACATGGTCATTTATTACATTTCATGCATAAAAATATATCAATTTCTTTTTATGCATTTCAAAACCCGAATAACCATAACAAATCACACATCCAAACCATGTTCCATTTTTCCATAATTTTCATGTCAGAAACATAGGACCAACAATTTCGTATAACGAGCATATATAACATATCATTCATTATCATATATTTCACATATCGTCATTTGAATCATACTCACATTTCATATTTGAATTACATATACAAATCACATGTATCTGAATCATATATGGCAAAACATAATTACAATACCACATTTTCCATATAATTCATTTAATCATACTAGTATCCACATCTTATTTTCTCATAGATCATATATCAACTTATCATAATTATACTCACTTTCATTGCTTAATTTCATATACATCGCAACGTACCTAATTCGGATGCACAATCATATACTCATTTATTTCTTGACATGCCCGTTGAACCGTTCGAAATCAATAAGGATACTTAGATAACTTGAAAAGCTCGTACAGTGCCAACGTCCCAGACGTGGTCTTACATGTAATCAAATATTGATGACACTGCCCTAGGCAGGGTCTTACACGAAATCATATACGATGCCAATGTCCTAGACATGGTCTTACACGTAAATCATAAATCGATGCCAATGTCCTAGACGTGGTCTTACACGAAAACACATATCGGATCCTATGTCAAGACATATGTATCCTAACTATTCCTATGATTCGTACGGGGCTTTTCAGACTTTGTCACATTATTAGAACTTTCTCAATTTCACCTATTCGAACAATCCACAATCGGAACAGATTCTCCAAGCTCGATTCAATTTAGCATCACACACACACACACACATATATATATATATCTTTACAACTCAATTCAGCACATATAATGCACATATATTTCAATTTAACAATATTTATTTACTTATGAACTTACCTCGTACGGACAGGAACGGACCGGAACGACTATTCGATAATTTTTTACTCTCCCCGTTCCAAATCTGATTTCCTCATTTCTTGATCTAATTCAATACAAATTAAACTTCTTTAATCATATATTTAATCAAATTCATCTAAAAACACATAAATGAGCTAATTACACTTTTGCCCCTGACATTTCACATTTTTCACATTTTAGTCCTTAATTCGCAAAATCACAAAATACACAAAATTCTCATACATACTTGCTTAGCCGAGTATAAATGGTGTTCATATAAGCCCATATGTTTCATTTATTTCACATTTTAGTCCCTCAAAATCTCATTTTTACAATTTAGCCCAAATTACTCAAATTCATCAAAAATTCAAAGACAAAATATACTGACCCAGCACATATCTTTCATTTTCTATCATCAAACTTCATAAAACACACATTATCAACAATGGAATAACTCAAAATCATCAAAAAAATTAGAAATTGAGACATGGGCTTGATAGAATACAGAGTAACGATCACAAAAACGTAGAAATTATTAAAAACGAAACAAAACTCATATCTTAAATAATGAAAATCAAAGTTGAACCCTAGCTTGTGTTTTTATTTTCTTTTCCTTTGATTTTCGGCAATGGATGAACACAAATGACTTAATTTCATGTTTTTCTTTAATTAAACACATATTAATAATCAAAGACCATTTTTAACCTTAATAATATCATTAGGAATCCACAAAATAATGTCCATTAATGTCCATGCATTATTCAATGGTATAATTGCATTATAAGGACCCCTCAATTATAAAGGCATAGCAATTAGGCACTTTAACAAATAGAAGGCCACTTTTGTAATTTACGTGATTAGGTCCTTTTTGCAAATTGAGCACTCAAATGATAAAATTTTCATATGAAAATTTCATACATATCAATTCACATATAATAAACACAGAAAATAATATTTAAATATTTTTTTGATTCAGATTCGTGGTCCCAAAATCACTATTTCGACTAAGGTCTAAACTAGGTTGTTACATATAATTTTATATTTTATTATTTAATTTAATCATGCTGGCTCATTTTATGTCTTAAAAATATAATATGTTGAAATAAATATAAAATAAGTCATTTTATGCATGAAAACTATATAATAAAGCATAAAATCATATTTTAATAATTTCTTTGTCCTAAATTCATATTTTCACATATTTCTTTAATTTATTAAACAATTACTTATTTTTACAACAAATTTGAGTAAAAAGGTGATAAATTACATAGGAAATATCCTATATATTTTTTAGTTTACAAGCACCGGTGAGAACATTTTCTATACGTGCATGAGAAGATGCTTCTGCACCTGATGTTATTACTGGTACATTTATTCTTCTTGACACTGATATTACTGCTTTGATTGACGCTGGTTCAACTCATTCATACATATGCATAAATTTAGTGTCTGTTAAAAATTTATCTATTGAGTTCACTGAATTTGTGGTTAAAGTTTCAATCCCCTGGGCCAGTATGTTATGGTGGATAAAGTTTGTAAAAAATTATCTGTTGATGGTAAAAGGTTATTGTTTCCCAGCTAATTCCATGTTGTTGCCATTTGATGAATTTGATGTAATTTTGGGTATGGACTGGCTAACTCAGCATGATGCAGTGGTAAATTGTAAACAGAAAAATATTGTATTAAAGTGTAAGAATGGTGAAATACTCCATGTTGAATCTGATAAACTGGATGGGCTATCTAATGTGATCTCAGCTATATCGGCACAGAAGAATGTCAGAAAAGGGTATGATGCTTATTTTGCATATGTGTTGGACACTAAAGTATCTGAATCAAAGATTATGTTAGTACCAGTTGTTTGTGAGTTTCTCGATGTGTTTTCGAAAGAATTACCAGGATTACCACCAGTTAGAGAGGTGGAATTTTCTATAGACCCTGTTCCTGGAACAACTCTAATATCAATAGCACCTTATAGAATGGCTCCAACGGAATTGAAAGAGTTGAAAGTACAGTTGCAAGAACTTACTGACAAGGGCTTTGGTCGACCTAGTCATTCACCTTGGGGTGCACCGGTTTTGTTTGTAAAGAAGAAAGATGGATCATTGAGACTGTGTATTGATTACAAGAAGCTCCATAAGGTTACAATCAAGAACAAGTATCCATTTCCCCGAATTGATGACCCGTTTAATCAACTAAAAGGTGTCACTATGTTCTCTAAAATAGATCTCTATTCTAGATACTATTAGTTGCAAGTGAAAGACTTAGATGTACCGAAGACAGCTTTTAGAACCAGGTGTGTACACTATGAGTTCCTTGTGACGCCATTCGGGTTGATGAATGCATTTGCAGTATTTGTGAATCTAATGAATAGAATTTTTAAACTGTATCTAGACAGGTTTGTGGTAGTATTTATTGATGATATTCTGGTTTACTCCCGAGATGAAAATGAGCATGTTGAATATTTGAGAATAGTGCTGCAAACACTACAGAAGAAACAACTGTATGCTAAATTTAGTAAATGTGAATTTTAGCTACGGGAAGTTGGTTTTCTTGGACATATAGTATTTTCTAAAGGTATTAGGGTGGATCTGAATAAAATTTCAACTATTGTTAATTGGAAACCACCAAAGAAAATGTCTGAAGTCAGAAGTTTTCTGGGATTAGTTGGTTATTATTAGAGATTTGTAAAAGGGTTCTCATTGATAGCTTCTCCGATGACTCCTTTGTTGCAGAAAGATGTGAAATTCGAGTGGTTTGATAAATGTCAACAAAGTTTTGACAGATTAAAAGTCTTGTTAACTGAAGCATTTGTGATAGTTCAACCTAAATCAGGTAAGAAATTTGTAATTTACAGTGATTTATCATTGAATGGTTTAGCCTATGTATTGATGCAAGAAGGTAAAGTAATAGCTTATGCTTCTAGAAAGCTAAAACCACATGAAAAGAACTAACCAATACATAATCTTGAATTGGTAGCCATTGTGTTTGCGCAGAAAATTTGGTGACACTATCTATTTGGTGAAATATGTCACATATTCACAGATCATAAGAGTTTGAAATATCTGATGATGCAGAAGGATTTGAATCTGAGGCAGCGTAGGTGGCTTGAACTATTAAAAGATTATGACCTGGTTATTGATTATTATTTGGGAAAGGCCAATGTGGTTGCAAATGCTCTGAGTAGAAAATCATTGTTTGCTTTACAGGCAATGAATACCCGATTATCATTATCAGAGGATGATTCAATCATAGCTAAATTAAAAGCTAAACCTACATTTTACGATAGATTTGTGAAGCTCAGAAAGATGATGATGAATTACAAGCTAAATGGATATAGTGTGAGTTGGATTCTGATTTAGAATTTTAGATTTGGTCTGATGGTTGTTTGCTTTTTAGAGGCAGAATATGTGTACCGAAGAACTCAAAACTGGTACAGAAGATTCTACATGAAGCTCATAATGGTACCATGTCTATTCATCCTGGTAGTAACAAACATATAATGATATAAAAAAGATGTATTGGTGGCCAGGAATGAAACGAGATATTTCTGAATTTGCATCTAAATGTTTAATATGTCAACAAGTAAAAATGAACATCAGTTGCCTTTGGGATTATTATAGCCAGTTACAATACCGGAATGGAAATGGGAAAGAGTTACCACGGATTTTGTATCTGGATTACCCTTATCTTCGAAAAAGAAAAATGTTATTTGGGTAATCGTTGACTGTCTAACAAAGTCTACACACTTTATTCTGGTACATATGGATTTCTCCTTGAATAGATTGGTTGAATTATATATTTCTGAGATTATTAGACTACATGGAGTGCCAATCTCCGTTATTTTAGACAGAAATCCTTGATTTATGTCCTGATTTTGGAATAAGTTACAAGAAGCTCTAGGTACTTAATTGCATTTTAGTATCGCATTCCATCCTTAGACTGATGGACAATCCAAACGTGTTATACAGATTTTAGAAGATATGCTTCGATGTTGTGTGTTAGAATTTGAAGGTAACTAGGAAAAGTATCTGCCTTTAGTTGAATTTGCCTATAATAATAGTTATTAGTCTAGGATTAAAATGGCACCATATGAGGATCTGTATAGTCATAAATGTAGAACTGCATTATATTGGATAGAGCTCAGTGAGAAAAAGATATACGGAGTTGACTTAGTCTGTGAAACTGAAGAAAAGGTAAAAGTAATTCAAGATAGTTTGAAAGCAGCCTCTGATCGTCAAAAGTCTTATGCAAATCTTAAATGAAAAGAGATAGAATTTCAGGTCAGTGATAAGGTATTCTTGAAAGTATCACCTTGGAAGAAAGTTCTCTGGTTTGGTTGAAAAGGAAAATTGAGTCCACGATTTATCGGGTCATTTGAGATTACTAAACGAATCAGACATGTTGCTTATCAGTTGGCATTACCACCAAAGCTTGATAGAATTCATAATGTTTTTCATGTCTCTATGTTACGACGGTATCGGTCAGATCCTTTACATGTTATTTCTCTGACAGAATTTGAGATTCAGCCTAACATGACATATAGTGAGGAACCAATCAAAATCTTGGTACGTGAGACAAAAGAGTTAAGAAATAAAAAAATAGCTTTGGTAAAGGTTCTTTGGCGACGACATGGAATAGAAGAAGCTACCTGGGAACTGGAGGATACCATGAGAAAGCAATACTCAAACCTCTTTACTAGTAAGATTTTTGAAAACGAAAATTTTTAAGGGGGTGAATTGTAACAGCCCGTTTTTAGTGAAATCAAAACAGTGGTTCCGAGACCATAAATCTGAGCCAAAAAAATTTATTTTAATATTATTGCATGGTCCATATTATGATAGGAATGTTATATGAAAATTCTGATAAGAAAATTTTACCGATTATGTGCTTAATTATGGAAAGGACCAAATTGCATAAAATGAAAAAGTTGAATTCTAGTAGCTATAAGTATCAAATAACTATGGAATTCAAATTTTAAGGTCCTTATATGGTAATTAGATCATTAAAGAAAAATTTAGTAGATATTTTTGATGAATCATCCATGGAAAAATTAAAAAAAAACAACGACTAAATTGGAAACTAAAATAATTAAAAGAAGATAATAGAGAAATCTCATCATTTTATATCATCTTCCCCAAATTAAAACATGGAAACCCTAGGAAAGAGAAAAGTGTTCAAGCAAGTTTAATTTGTTTAATTGGGTAAGTATTATTGTCCCCTTTTTAGTAATTTTTATATTTTTTAGATCGGGATAGCTTAATCTATCTATTTGGGGGATTAATTTGAAAATTTATCAAAGTAACAAAGTTTTTACATGGATGAATATGCTGAAAATTTAAAATTTATGATAGAAAATGAAAAGTTTTTGATAGATAAACAACTTTTGTAAAGTGAATTTTCATGAAATTGTGATTTAGGGACTAAATTGTAAAGATGTGAAATTCATGGAAAATTTTTTATTTTTGTAACGCCTCAAAAATTCTAAGTATTTATTTTTGCATGTTTGTGTTACACAAATTCATGTCTGCTTCAGTGGTTAAGTGTCCTAGGAAGAGTCTGAGGAGCCTTGGGTTCAAGCCTTGGCTTGTGCAAAAGTTTTTGTTTTTAAATGAATAAATTATGTCTCTCGTTGTAACACCCCAAACCCGGTCTAGACGCTACGGCCTAACCTAGTGTGTCACATCTGAGTGTTTTACGAAACCTTGTACATGATGGTGGAAACTATTTTTAAGTTAAACCTATCCGATTAAAAAATCGTGGAAGCTTCTTTAGTTGAAAACCTTAAGGTTAGAAATGTAGGTTTTTATTTGAAACGTTATTATTTTGAAAATTTGATGTTTCTACTCTAGCAGTTTAGAATAAGAAATCAAAAGCCCATTAAAAGTTAAAAACGCCCCAAATGGCCTTATTACATAATTAAAACCCAAATATGAAAGCTTAAATAAATTGAGTTATTAACAACCAATCTGCAGACGTGTGGCCACCGAGTTCCTCGCGGCTCCAAATCGTCTAAGGTTGAGGATTACCTGCACAGTTAAAAGAAGGGTGAGTTTATGAAAACTCATTATGTAATCCCCTATCGATCAACAGTAACAGTGCATACAATAACTGCCTAGGCCTGAGCCCTATTCAATAACAGTACAGTCTGGGCCTAAGCCCTATACAGTAACAGTGTGGGCCTATGCCCAAAATAGTATAATCACAATACAGGTATGCAACCCAACCCAATCCATCCTGCTCACCACCCGTACCAACCAACTCACCATGTAGGGAATAAATCGACCCACCCAGCCAACACATCAATATCGCAGCGTAACTGCTAATAGTAACACAGCAAAGCTGCTAGTAGTAACACAGCAAAGCTGCTAATAGTAACGTAGCGATGTTGCTAATAGCGGTAAACGTGGCGTAGCCATTAATATCAGAATACGTGGCAAAGCCACCAGAACAGTACTTCTTCCAAATCAAAATCCCAACCCCACTGCAGTATGTCATGTCATAATATTTCGTGTATGCAAGGTTTTATACTCAGATACGGTCATGCATATATCATACACTCATCAATTAACCTACCTCTAAGGTATAATAGTCATTTCATCCCTTTAGGGGTAGAATAGTAATTTTTACCCCTCAGGGGTATTTTGGTCATTTAACCCTCTAGGGTCTCGGTACAGATAATCGACCCCTAAGAAGGTCCACAGTGGCCTCAAGCGACTTAAGTAACTTAAATAGACCTAACGGTGTAAATGGCTTAAGACCCATTATTTAGCCCAAGTGGGCTCACTTAGCCCAAATTTAGCTACGGCTATGTGACCTACATAGCCCAGTCCAAAATTTATCACTTACCGTAGATTTATTCTGTATGGGGCCCACGAGCCTGTTGGGTCCTCCCGGCCCATTTCAGCGTAACGAAGCCCTTAACGGCCTATACCATGCACATGACATGACAAGCCCAACTACTTCCCACCAATCAGTTAGATTTACACAAGCGAGCCCACAAGGCCCATTGGGCCCATTGGCCCATCGAGGCCTAGTACACGAGAACGTTCGTGGCGACCTCTACAGTCTATTGCTGATGGTTTGTGGGCTCGTTTACCCCACGACCGGTCACATGCTCGTGAGGCCACAAATGTCGAAGTTTCGGCTTTTCGGTTTTTGCCGATTTCCAACAAAGAAGGGCGTGAATACACACCTGTTTATGAGAATGCGCCGAAGTCCACGATCACCAACTTTGGCACATCCTACATTGAGTCTTAATCACTTTTCCTCTCACCAACTCATCTGGTTCGCTCTATTTAAAGCCAGCTTCTCACCAATGCTCATGTTAGCTTCCCGATGTGGGATTACTTTCAACCATTAAAAAAATTCCTTATTATTTTTTATGACCACTTCAACCACAGAGTTTCAGGCCAACTCCACCTCCTACACAGCTCAAACAGCAAAATAAATACTCCATTGCGCATCCTAGGACTTGAACCTCAGACCTCACAATTACACAACACGCCACCTTGCCACTCCACCACAGGCTCTTTCTGTGTCACAAAATATCCTCAATTAATTATAAGGTCTATAGGCCAAAGTCCAGGTTCCTTCAAAAGAAAAACCAAAATAAATTGCAAGAGCCAAGACTTGAACCCAAGCTCCCTTGCAACCTTAATGATGCCACAACCATTAGACCACATGCTTCCTTGTGTCATTTACTTAACACAATAATTTAAAAGGCCATCATCCAAGCATCCAGGGTTTTATTCACTTAAAACCAAAATTTTTGCTAAAGCCTAGGTTTGAACCCAAGATTTCTCAGACACTTCACAGAGCACTTAACCACTGAAACAAACATACAATTGTGTCATTTCTTAACACAATTAAATACTAATATTCAACCTCCTTACGGACCCATACTCAAGGCCCAATACTTCTAGGCCCAAATTCGGGGTGTTACAACTCTACCCCTTTTAACAAATTTTGGCCTCGAAAATTTACCTATTCAGAATAAGTGAGGGTATTGCTGCCGCACCACCTCCTCAGGCTCCCACATGGCTTCCTCTAAACTGTGATTACGCCAAAGTACTTTGACCATTAGAATAGATTTCTTTCTTAATACCTTTACATCAAGATCCAATATCTGTACCGGTTCCTCCTCGATAGTCAAATCAGGTCCAACCTCGATTTCCTCAACTGATACAATGTGTGAGGGATCAGAACGATACCGCCTCAGCATTGAAACATGAAACACGTCATGAATCCTATCCAACTCTGAAGGCAACTCAAGTTGATAAGCGGCTGGTCCCACCCGCCTAAATATTCGATAAGGTCCAATAAACCTAGAGCTAAGCTTGCCTTTCCGCCCAAACCTCAAAATTTTCTTCCATGGTGAGACTTTGACAAAGACATAATCCCCCACAGAGTACTCGATCTTTTTACGCTTCAAGTCTGCACAAGACTTCTGCCTATCAGATGCTTCCTTTAACCGGTATCTAATCAGTTTCACCTTATCTTCGGTATCAGAAATTAATTCTGGCCCCAGAATTTGCCGCTCACCCAGCTCAGTCCAACAGGTAAGAGTACGACACCTACGACCATCAATGCCTCGAACGGTGCCATTCGAATACTGGACGGGTAGCTGTTGTTATAAGCAAACTCTGCCAACGGCAAATAATCCTCCCAGCTGCCTCTAAAATCATTTACACTACCTCTTAAGATGTCTTCCAGTATCTGAATCACCCTCTCTGACTGCCCATCCGTCTGAAGGTGGAACGCAGTACTAAAATCCAACTTTGTACCCAAAGCCTCGTGTAACTTTTTCTAGAACCGAGATGTGAATCTAGGATCTCTGTCAGATATGATAGAAACTGGTACACCATGCAGCCTCACAATTTTAGCAACATACAACTTGGCCAATTTCTGTAACGAATAATCCGTGTAGACCAGTATAAAATGGGAAAAGATTTAGTCAATCAGTCCATAATCACCCATATTAATTCTTCTTAGTCGGCGTCAAGGGTAGCCCACTCACAAAATCCATGGTTACCCTCTCTCACTTCCAGAGTGGAATTTTAACTGGTTGTAGTAACCCAGAAGGTAATTGATGCTCAGCCTTAACTTGCTGGCATGTCTGGCACTTACTCACATACTCAGTAACTTCGTGTATCAACCCTAGCCATTAGTACAGCTCACGAAGATCTCGATATAACTTATTTCATCCAGGATGCATAGCATATGGACTACTATGCGCCTTTCGCAGTATAGACTACCTCATATCAGAATCCTTCAGTATACATACTCTTCCACGGAATCATAATACTCATTTCTCATTTAGCCCAAAATCTGTGGTCTCACCATTCTCAACTTGTTGAAAATGAGAAGCTAGTGATTCATCTAGCAACTGTTTCTCCTTAATTTGATCAATCCAAGTCAGTCTCACTTGCAGTTCAGCTAACAAGCTACCATCATCGAATAGGTTGAGACGAGCAAATATTGCTCTCAAAGCAGATACAGCCCTACGACTCAGTGCGTCAGCTACCACATTAGCTTTACTAGGGTGATACTCAATTGAACAGTCGTAGTCCTTAAGCAACTCTATCCACCTTCATTGCCTAAGACTCAACTCCTTTTGAGTAAGAAGACATTTGAGGCTTTTATGATTTATGTAAATAATCATATTTTCACCATAAAAGTAATGTCTCCAAATCTTCAGTGCGAATACCACCGCAGCTAATTCCAAGTCATGAGTGGGGTAATTTGTCTCGTGAGGCTTGAGCTGACGAGACGCATAAGCAACCACCTTACCCTCTTGCATCAACACACAACCCAAGCCAATGTGCGATGCATCACTGTAAACAGTAAATTCTTTCCCAGACTCTGGCTGTATCAAAACAGGGGCCTTAGTCAAAACATCCTTCAGTTTCTCAAAACTCTCTTGCTGCTTATCAGTCCAATTAAACAGTACCCATCTACGTAGTAACTTAGTTAGAGGTGCAGCAATCAATGAAAATCCTTCAATAAAACGTCTGTAATACCCAACTAGACCCAGAAAGCTTCGAATCTCAGATACTGTCTTCGGTGGTTTCCAATCCACTACAGCTTCAATTTTCCGAAGATCCATTCTAGTTCCCTCTGCCAACACTACATGTCCCAAAAATGTCACTTCCTATAGCCAGAATTCACACTTGCTGAACTTTGCATAAAGCTGCTTTTCCCTTAGAACTTGCAAAACAATGCAAAGATGTGCATCGTACTCCTTCTCAATTCTTGAATACACCCAGATGTCGTCTATAAACACAACTATGAACCAATCCAAATAAGACTAGAATACTCGGTTCATTATATCTATGAAAGCCACTGGTGCATTCGTCAACCAAACGGCATCACCAGGAACTCGTAATGACCATAACGAGTTCTAAATGCAGTCTTATACATGTCAGCCTCCTTAACCTTTAGCTGATGATACCCAGATCGAAGATCTACCTTAGAAAAAATTGTACCTCATCGTAGCTGGTCAAACAGATCATCTATCCTTGGTAAAGGGTACTTATTCTTGATAGTCTACTTGTTCAATTGACGATAATCAATGCACATGCGCATGGATCCATCCTTCTTCTTCACAAACAACACCGGTGCTCCCCATGGAGACACACACGGTTGAATGAATCCTCGATCCAATAGCTCTTAGATTTGAGCCTTTAGCTCCTCCAGCTCTTTCGGTGCCATCCTATAAGGGGCAATGGACACTGGAGCTATTCCAAGTAGGAGTTCAATACCAAATTCAACCTCACGATCTAGAGGCAACCCCGAAAGCTCTTTAGGAAATATATCCAAAAACTCTTTGACAGTTCTGACATCTCCCACAGAAGGACCTTTAGAATCAAAAATACTAACATATGCTAGGAATGCCTCGTAACCTTTGCGAACTAGCTTCTCGGCCCTTAACACAAAAATCACATTACACAAATAATCTCTTCGCTCCCCTATCACCGTCACCTCTTCATCCTCCGTAGACTTCAAAACCATAAGCTTAACAGCATAATCCAAATTCGCACGGTGTTTCACTTAATATACTATCAAATTTCCCAAATGGTAGTTCTATCAAATCTGTCGAAAAGACGACCCCTTGAACTTCTAAGGGCACATCTCTGAACAACTTACGTACTCAACTGATTGTCCTAGTGGACTCAACACAGTTATTTTATTAACTGTATTTTCAGGCTAAATACCCAACGTCTCGGACATAGTCCACGCAACATACGAGTGTGTAGACCCAATATCAATTAAAGCAGTGTATGGTAAATTATAAATCAGGAACGTACCAGTTATGACGTCAGAGGCATCCCCATCCTCTCGGTGACGAGCAACATAGACCAAAGCTAGCTGTCTCGCTTCGTTATTTCCAGCACCTCTGCCTGGTGCTTTACGACCTCGACCAAACCTGTTTCTACCTCTGGCCTGACCTCGGCCTTTCGGTGGCTACTGAACACCTCTCACAGGCTGAACACGACCCTATCCTGCAACTTGCATTTCAGTAAACCCCTGAGTATAGTTCTTAACCTGATGATCCATAGACCCACATCTAAAGCATGCCCCAGTTCGCTTCCAACACTCACCCTGGTGAGCTCTCCCACAATCGGCCCAAGGCTACGGTCTTGCAATAATACTAGGAACCGCTCGAACTGGCCCATCAAACCTGGCCCTCTTTACAGGCCTTCTAGAAGAACCCGAGGGTCAAAAATCCTTTTTATTTCTGCCCCTATCTTTCTCGTGGTTCTGCCGCTTAGAGTGCTTCACATCCTCAGTAATTTTTTCTTTTTTCACAAAGGCAGCAAATTTCCGCTCCTCTACGGGGCTATCAGCCCGGAGGCCATCCTCAAATCACACACAGTGTTCATGTTCAGATACGACTATCCCACGTGCATACCAACTCAACCATAGAAACTCTGCCTTATACTTCGCCACGATTTTATTCCCCTGAGTCAAATTCAGAAATTCCTTCCTTTGGGTGTCTACATAACTTGCGCCTACATACTTCCCTGAAATATTTAACATTTAACATCAGTGTCAAAAAACTTACCGATTTGGTGCCGGAGACTCAGTGTGCCATATTTCCAACAACAACATTTAACATTCAAATCCACAAAAACCCATTCCATAGCCAACTTTTGTAACTTGGCTCTGATACCATTAAATGTAACACCCAAACCCGGCCTAAACACTATGGCTGAATCTAGTGTGTCACATCTGAGTGTTTTGCGAAACCTTGTACTTGATGGTGGAAACCGTTTTTAAGTTAAACCCATCCGATTAAAAACTGCAGAAGCTTCTTTAGTTGAAAACCTTAAGGTTAGAAATGAAGGTTTTCATTTGAAATATTATTATTTTGAAAATTTGATGTTCCTACTTTAGCAGTTTAGAATATGAAATCAAAAGCCCATTAAAAGTTAAAAACCCCCCAAATGGCCTTATTACCTAATTAAAACCCAAATATTAAAGCTTAAATAAATTGAGTTATTAACAACCAATCTGCGGACGTGAGGCCACCACTGAGTCCCTCGTGGCTCCAAATCGTCTAAGGCTGGGGATTACCTGCACAGTTAAAAGAAGGGTGAGTTTACGAAAACTCAGTGTGTAATCCGCTATCAGTCAACAGTAACAGTACATACAGTAACGGTCTGGGTCTGAGCCCTATTCAATAATAGTACAGTCTGGGCCTATGCCCAAAACACTATAATCACAATACAGGTATGCAACCCAACCCAATCCATCCTCCTCACCACTCGTACCAACCAACTCACAATGTGGGGAATAAATCGACCCACCCAGCCATCACACTAATATCGCAGCGTAGCTGCTAATAGTAATGCAGTAAAGCTGCTAATAGCGGTAAACGTAGCGTAGCCACTAATATTAGAATACGTAGCAAAGCCACCAGAATAGTACTTCCTCCAAATCAAAATCCAAACCCCAAGCAGTATGTCATGTCATAATATTTCCTGTATGCAAGGTTTCATACTCAGATACAGTCATGCATATATCATACACTCATCAATTAACCTACCTCTAAGGTATAACAGTCATTTCCACCTATTAGGGGTAGAATAGTGATTTTTACCCCTCAAGGGTATTTTGGTCATTTTACCCTCTAGGGTCTCGGTACAGATAATCGACCCCTAAGAAGGTCCACAGTCGCCTCGAGTGACTAAGTAACCTAAATAGACCTAACGGTGTAAATGGCCTAAGACCCATTATTCAGCCCAAGTGGGTCCACACGCTCGTGTGGCCCACTTAGCCCAAATTTAGCTACGGCTATGTGACCTACATAGCCCAGTCCAAAATTTATCAACCATGGATTTACTCTGTGTGGGGCCCACGAGCCAGTTGGGTCCTCCCGACCCATTTCAGCCCAACGAAGCCCTTAATGGCCTATGCCATGCACATGACATGACAAGCCCAACTACTTCTTACCTATTAGTTAGATTTACACAAGCTGGCCCACGGTGCCCATTAGCACCATTTGGCCCATTAAGGCCCAATACACGAGAACGCTCGTGGCGGCCTCTACAGTCTATCGCTTATAATTTGTAGGCTCGGTTTACCCCATGAGTGGTCGCACACTCGTGAGACCTCAAATGCCGAAGTTTCAACTTTTCAGATTCTGTCGATTTCTAGCAAAGAAGGATGTGAATACACACCTGTTTATGAGAACACGCTGAAGTCCACGATCACCAACTTTGGCACATTCTTCATTAGGAAAATTTCTTATTATTTTTATGACCACTTTAACCAAAGAGTTCCAGTCCAACTCCACCAACAGCTCAAACAGCAAAATAAATACTCCATTGCGCATCTTAGGACTTGAACCTCAAACCTCACAGTTACACAACATGCCACCTTGCCACTCCACCACAGGCTCTTTCTGTGTCACAAAATATCCTCAATTAATTATAAGGTCTATAGGCCAAAGTCCAAGTTCCTTTAAAAGAAAAACCAAAATAAATTGTCAGAGCCAAGACTTGAACCCAGGCTCTCTTGCAACCTTAATGACGCCACAACCACTAGAACACATGCTTCCTTGGGTCACTTACTTAACACAATAATTTAAAAGGCCATCATTCAAGTATCCAGGGTTTTATTCACTTAAAACCAAAATTTTTACTAAAGCCCAAGTTTGAACCCAAGATTTCTCAAACACTTCATAGAGCACTTAACCTCTGAAACAAACACACAATTGTGTCATTTCCTAGCACAATTAAATACTTATATTCAACTTTCTTACAGACCCATACTCAAGGGCCAGTACTTCTAGGCTTAAATTCGGGGCGTTACACTAGTCAATAGGCTTTTAAATATATATGGGTAACATATGTTAGAATAAGTCTGCTAGTCTAGGGGATAAGTGGCATGTTATGGTTACCTGAGGTCGAAAGTTTGAGTCCTGCTTTGTGCATTGGGGTGTTTTATTTTGCTGCCTTTACCGTGTGGATAGTAGAGGTTGACTGGAATACTAAAGAGTTGAGTGGGGTTTGAATTTGGTGGTTGAGGGGATTATGTTGGAGGGATTTTAGGAGGAAAATATGAAAATTTGAAGTGGTGGGAGAGTTGGTGCCAAATTGGTATTCTGGTCACTCAAGAATTCGACTTTGGTTAGTATTTTCTCTCCATTTTGGTTGCTGTCAACATTTTTTGGTTCTTTTCACTTTTTGGAGGCCGAATTGTGCTAGAGAATTTAGCTGGTATCTTTCATTTTTTCTTATCTCAATTGTGCACTTTCCTTCAGGACCCTTCCTTGTCAATTTTCTCTTCTTCCCCTACTCCTCTAACAGGCACTCTTCCCCTTTTCTCTTTGGTCGAATGCCCTCTTTCTCCCTCTCTCAATTCTTTTGGTTCTAACAATTCCTCCTCTTTTTCATCTTGTGCTTTGGCCGATTCTCTTTTTCTTCTCTCCCTTTCTCTCAATAGATTTTGTGTAACACCCCGTACCCGAGACCATTTTCGGAGTCGAACACGAGGTGTTAATAGACTTATTTCATTGTAAAACACAGTTCATTTAAAATTTTCCAGACAAGTTGGCTAACTGCGTCACTATCACCTTAAAAATCATATCTTGAGTTCCAAAACTCGAAAACCAGTTTCGTAAATTTTACCTGAAACTAGACTCATATATCCATCTAAAAACTTTTTTATAGAATTTTTGGTCGAGTCAATCAGTACATTTTATTAGTTAAAGTCTTCCCTATTTCAGGGTTCGACTGCTCTGACCTTCATGCATTACGAATTATATATCTTCCTGTAAAGGGCTTCATTACTTATGTCGTTTGTTTCTAACGAAACTAGACTCAAAAAGGAATCTATAAATATATGGCATGACCTCTAATTATCTCTGGTTAATTTATAGTGAATTTCCAAAGTCAGATTAGGGGATCCATAAATCGCTCTGGCCTTGTTCCATGAAAACTTAAATATCTCCTAAAATACGACTCATATGATCGTTTCGTTTCTTCCATATGAAAGTAAATTCATCAAGGTTCGATTACATAATTTATTCACTATTTAATTCCATTCCTACTATTTTTAGTGATTTTTCAAATCCACACCACTGCTGCTGTCAGCATCTGTTTTTAAGGTGAACTTTACCTATTTCATGGTTTTCCATGAATCAACTAGAATTTGTCATACAAAGCACCAAAATGACCATGATTAACCATTCCAATGGCTAATCGTCACCAAACATTTCCATACCTCTCAATGAACAACATACAAAATGATTATAATGCTATGCTTAAAGTATATATAAGCCATTTTCGCATGGCTATCCAAATTTATACAAAACCAAAGGGTACATGACCAACAACAAAAAGGGTAGTCCTATACATGCCATTTTCAGAGTTCAACCAAAAGTGTACCAAAAAGGGCTTTGATAGTGTGGACGACTTCGACTTCGACAATCCCGAGCCCGATAGCTGACGAACCAAAATCTATAAAACAGAGAATCAAAGAAACGGAATAAGCATTTAATGCTTAGTAAGTTTTGAGCAATGAAATCATGCACAACTGAAGTATAGCATTCATACGACTAAACGAATAATTTCATATACACATATCCTCACAATCATACCTACTTCACATTTCCAACCCTTATATTCATACATAAGGAATCAACTTGACTAAAAGCCGGAAGCTTGTTAATCGATTGAGCAAATACTATTTAGAAGGAATCAATTATCTCAATGCACATACGAAACATACCTTATCGTTGAGATTTTACAAGCGTATTAATTGAAATTATTACAGCAAGATTGCTCATTCCCAAACCCAAGTATCTTCGGGATTTAGCCGGATATAACCACTCGCACAAGGCCTTCGGGTCTTAGCCCGGATATGGTCACTAACATAAATGCCTTCGGGACTTAGCCCGGATATAGTCGCTAGCACAAATTCCTTCGGGTCTTAGCCCAGATATAGCAACTCGCACAAATGCCTTCGGATCTTAGTCCGGATATAGTCACTAGCATAAAAGCCTTCGGGACTTAGCCCGGATATCATTCGAATAACCATGCACATATATCAATAATCATGACACATCCATATTTCATTTTCATTACCAAAGCTCAAACACAAGACACTTATCACACTTACTAATTTCGGCTCAATAGCCACATGCAAAGAGCACGATTTTGATTTGCTTTATGACATGATCTCTATGCACATACGGCTACCCATCATACGTATAGACTAATTAATTCAACATATAATTCAAGTAGAATCATTATATCACCGTATTTTTGTTATGATTATACATCATGACTTAATCAAATCGTAAACTAAGTTTCATTACTCGAAAATTTACCTCGGATGTTGTCGAACGATTTCGACAGCTATTCAATCGCTTTTTCCTTCCCTTTATCGGATTTAGTTCCCCTTTGCTCTTGAGCTTAATTTAACAAATAAATTGATTTAATCATTTGAACATCAAAAGAGAAACTCAAGGTACTTACCCCATATATACATTTGACATTAGAGTCACATATATATGAAATCATGAATCAACTCAACATATTAGCCCACACTCTCTTTTAGCCGATTATCTAAGCCAAGATAAAAGCATTAATATGCTTGTCTCTAACCGAATACATGCAACACCAATCTACCTCATGTGGCCGAATATGCATGTCTATGTTGAGGTCGATTATATGCTTAATACTTCCTACAAATATGGTTACTTGTATTGACTACATACCATTTTGTTTCAAGTTCAAAACTCGGCTAATACACATATATACACTAGTAATCAAATACTAACATTTGCACTTCACCTTACTATCAATTCTCATCTACTTCCTACCATGGCCGAATGCATCAAGACACCATACCATTTCAATTTTGGTCATGGGTTAAACAAAGAACTTAATGTCTAACTCAAAAATGCTAAAAAGAAAATCCAAGAGTCATCAATCACCATCACATGTATCATTACAAAGCTTCACACTTAGCATGCAAATGACATCAACACAAGTCCACCTTAGCCGAAACTTAGCTCATCTTCATGCCTCATCACCACAACATCAAACACCAACCAAGAAGACAACACCCATGGCCGAATATCATCTCCATCTCATAGCAAAGATTGAAACCATGGGCTAGGTAGAACTCAAGCTAACAACTAAAAATATGCATGAATCTCATGGAACAACATCAACATACCTTAGTCTAGTGAACCACCCTAGCCGATTTTCTCCAAGCTCTTCCTTCTTTTTTCTTTCTTCTATTCGGCCAAGCTCAACAACATGAGAACTTTTTCTTTTTTTTTCCTTCATCATTTTCCTTTTCATTATTTTATTACCATGCTCCTTATTTTATCATTTCTAACATAAAGCATTAACACAACATGTTTATGACATGTTTTACCCATCACAATTTGTCCACCCTTATTGTCATGGCCGGCCACTACTAATTAAATGGGGAAATTGACATGCAAACCCTTCATTCTTATAACATGCATTAATAGGCCACTTACATTTGCCTAGCACATTTCTAAATTTTCTCACATAAGTCCTATTAACTAAATTCACATGCAATCGACTAAATCGAAGCTTAAAACTTTCACACATTCATATTCACATATTCTAGACAATAAATATCAAATTCAAATACTTCGGTGACTCGGTTTAGCGGTCCCGAAACCACTTCCTGACTAGGGTCAATTTAGGGCTGTCACATTTTGCTTTGGCTAAATATTACTTATTCTTTTACCCTCACTGTGCCAATTTTTCCTTTAATACTCTCTATCAATTTTGTGGTCATTTCAACTCCTCTCTTTGTTTTATTGGTTATCATCTGCTTCACGATTCTTAGCACTCTTTTGGTAAGTACTCGATTCTTCACTGCTCTGTTACTTGATGTAGTTTGTTTAAAGGGTTGTGTATTGTTTTGATTAGGAGTCGACCGAGGGACTGGAGTTCATCATTGACACGATAAGGAAGGGGAATCTTCTGTTATTGGATTGACAGTATGGATTGTTCCATTAGAAGTTGAATATCTTTTTGGGTTTAGATTAATTAGATTGTATAGTGATTAATTGAATGGCAACTTGATCCATTATAGGTGCTTGGAGTGCTCGCGTATAGCTAGGCGACAGAACAGACAAGGCGTGTGTAAACACAATCCTAACTATGAAAATCGGTAAAGAGCCAAAAATTGTGATTAGTCGACACCACATGGGCGTACAGCTACTCATATAGTAGCCCGTGTGACTAAACATAGGCATATGCTTGACGAAGTCGACCATGTATGAATTTATGGGTTGGGCCAAATTGGGCCGTGTGGACCCCACGTGTCACGGACGTGTGAAAATTATTGGGCTGGGCTGTGTAATACACACGACCAAGGCCATTATGGGCCGTGGGCCCATTTTCACTATATGACTGTTAAGGTTGCACAGGTCACCCAAGACGACGATGGACCTATTGTTGAGTCTATAAGTTTACCTAGACCCCTTATTTGATAAAATCACTATTTTGTCCCTATGTAATGTATGACTATATTTTAGCATGCTATTTTAGCTGCATTGAGTACATGTGTATTATAATGATATGACATGACATGTTGCATAATGCGTTGCATGGGGTTTGGTTTAATATGATTGGAGGAAATGTATTGTACCGGCAACTCTGTTGCAAATACTTTTTAGTGCCGCAACCGGCTGGAGTGTAGGGATGGGTGGGTTGATTATATCCCCGCATGGAGTGTGGGGTTGGACAAAGATGGAGTGTAGAGGTTGGTTGGGTAGGATTTCTTGATTGCATATTTGTACAGTTACTGTCACTAAGATGGGCTCAGGCCCAAACCGATACTGATATTGTAATGGTCTAAGGCCCTAACTGAAACTGAACCATTATTGAAGTGGGCTTAAACCCAGACTATATTTGCTCACTGTTTGGTTGTTTGATTTGGGATTACACACTGAGTTTTCTTAATCTCAGCCTTCTGTATATCTGTGCAAGTAATCCCCAGACTTAGGTGGATCGGTGCAGCGGGGGACTCAGAGGTGGCCACACAACTGCTGTTACTTTCACATTTGATTTTAATTATAAGAATTATTAGTTGCGGTATTTTTATTGTGTTTGGATTTTATCTTTGATTTGGGATTTTTATTTGTTTTGATTTAATACTACTAGCAATAGGAAAAGACGCAGGTTTTCAAAAAGATAAATGTTTTTCAAAGATACTACGAATACGCAGCCTGTTTTAAGAGCTTCCGCAAGAAATAACATTTTTAAAATAAAAATATAATAATTATGACGTTTTAATATGATTAACTTTTGACAAACAACTCACATTTTGTAAATGAACGAACCTTTTTTTTAAGATCACACAAAGAGGTTAAATAGAGAATGGGTTTTCCAATAATATCTCACTTTACGAAAAACACTTCAATGTGACATCGTCAGATTCGGCCATAACGTCCAGGCTGGGTTTGGGGTGTCACAATTTTTATGAAATAAATGTGCTGTAAATATTATATGTAAAAATCAGTTAGGCTTAGCATAAAGATTAAATTGCATGAATTTCATTTTTCGAGCCTAAGGATGAAATTGTCATTTATGAAAAGTATATGGGTAAAATGGTGTTAAATGCATTTATATAGATCCGGAAAGACCTAATACTGAGTTGGATAGAGGAAAACAAAAAGTTTCGAATTAGTAGATTCTCATATACGAACAAGTATCGAGGTAAGTTCATGTAACTTAATTGTATAATTATATGTTTGAATTGATTTAAATGATTTGTATATGAATTGTGTATTGACCATGTATATGAAATTTTATCACATATCTAGAAAATACCTGAGAGTGCTTTTATGAGCACTTAAACAGAAAGCTCTCTCTCAAGCATAGTAATGGGAAGCTCAGACATAGCCATATCGAGAAGCTCGTAAGAGCCATAATCGGGAAGTTCATAAAGAACCATATCAGGAAGCTCACAGAGAGCAATGTAACAGGAAGCTCCGGATAGTCATATATCAAGAAGTTCAAGCGAGAGCTATCGGGAAGCTCACCAAGAGCCAATTTAACCTGAAGCTCATGAAGAGCCTATAATCGGGATGTTCATAAGAGCTAAGGTGTGTCCACAACAAATGTAGGATCACAACCTATCGAGAAGCTCCGAAAAGCTATAATGGGAAGCTCACAAGAACCTTATATGGAAATATTGAGAGGGCTTATAACAGGATGCTCTTTCGAGCTACGATATGTCCGCAACATATGCAGGACCACTACCATTTCGGGAAATAGAACCCTGTATCCAATTTAACTTCATTCATTCAAAAGGGATTTAACATTTATCAGGTATTTTCTGAATATGTGATCAAATTTCATACACATGGCCAATGCACAATTCATATACAAATTATTTAAATCAATTCAAACATATAATTACACAATTAAGTTACATGAACTTACCTCGATACTTGTTCATATATGAGAATCTACTAATTAAAACTTTTTGTTTTCCTCAATCCAACTCAGTATTAAGTCTTTCCGGATCTATATAAATGAATTTAACATCAATTTAATCCATCTCATACTCGATTTAACTCAATTCACATCCTAGGTAAAATTAAAATTACCATTTTACCCCTATACTTTTTATAAATGAAAATTTCATCCTTAGGCTCGGAAAATGAAATTCATGCAATTTAATCTTTATTCCAAGCCTAACTAATTTTTACATATAATATTTACAGCGCATTTATTTCATAAAAATCAAGAATTTTCCATGAATTTTACATCTTTACAATTTAGTCTCTAAATCACAATTTCAATAAAATTTACTTTACAAAAGTTGTTTATCTGTCAATAAGCTTTCATTTTCTACCATAAATTTCAAATTTTAGCATATTCATCCATATAAATTTTCAAATTAATCCCCAAAATAGATAGGTTAAGCTATCCCGATCTCAAAAATATAAAAATTACTAAAAACGGGACAAGAATACTTACCCAATTGAACCAATTAAGCTTTCTTGAACACTTTTCTCTTTCCTAGGGTTTCCATGTCTTAATTTGGGGAAGATGATATGAAATGATGAGACTTTTCTATTATCATCTTTAAATTATTTTCGTTTCCAATTTAGTCCTTGTCCTTTTTTAATTTTTCCATGGATGATTCATCAAAAATATCTACTAATTTTTCTTTAATGATCTAATTACCATATAAGGACCTCAATTTTTTAATTCTATAGCTATTTGATACTTATAGCTACTAGATTTCAACTTTTGCATTTTATGCAATTTGGTCCTTTCCATAATTAAGCACATTATCGGTAAAATTTTCTTATCAGAATTTTCATATAACTTTCCTATCATAATAAAGACCATGCAATAATATTAAAATAAATTTTCTTTCTGGCTCAAATTTGTGGTCTTGAAACCATTGTTCCGATTTCACTGAAAACGGGATGTTATAGTCATGGCATGAAATCTCCATGCATGTTGTCTAAATATGACTTTTTGTAATGAAACTAAGATAACCTACTACTAGAATTGATTAAATATTAATATCCTAAGCTACAATTAGAAGATGCATAGTTATAATTAAGATGTCCTACAGCTGAATCGTGATTAAAATGTAAGTATTCATGTTGTAAGTATTTATGTTGTCTTAAAACACTATCTAAAATAGATTAATTGTCGTAATTTAAATGGTCTTATTAATGAAATTGTGGTATCTTAAAATGAAAAATTGAGAGGAGTTATAGTTTTAATTTATAGTGCTTGGGTGCCATGGTTAAAATGTATAACTTTGGGATTGATATTGATGATGTGCTGTTAATGAACAAATCGAGTTTTATTTGTCGAATGACATGTTATTTAAGAAATCCAAATTGAGTGCTGCTAATGGTGAGTTTTCTTTAAACTCCTTTATTATTTCCATGCTTGAAATTCTTATCAATTTTATGTAGATGATTCGGCACTAGTTAAATAGGGAAAAAATTGTTCTTTACAAATTTCATGGTTGCTACTGTTTTGTACTGGTTAAACTCATTTATTTTAGATTTAGTAGTTGTCTAGTTAGTGCAAAAATTTCCTATTACTCAAGAAAAGTAGATGTTGTTGCTACTCGTTTTTGTACTTTTAAAGCCCTATTTAAGTACTGCAATTTGAAGTATTTAGTTGCTTGAAATTGAAATGTTTTATTTCTGTAAATTGAGGTGTATAAACGTTGTTAATTGAGATGTTAAAGTGCTGCAAATTGAAGTGTACACATGTTGTAAATTGAAGTGCTTAGTTGCTAGAAATTGAGATGTTTTATTGCTGTAATTCAGGTGTATAAATGTTGCTAATTAAGATGTTAAAGTGCTACAAATTGAAGTGTTTAAATGTTTTAATTTGAAGTGTTAAAGTATTGCACATTGAAGTACTGTTTAAATGTTGTGAATTGAAGTGTTAAAGTGCTGCAAATTGAAGTGTTTAAATGTTATAAATTGAAGTGTTTTAAGTACTGCAAGTTGAATTGTTTAGTTGCTGGAAATTGAGATGTTTTATCGCTATAATTGAGGTGTATAAATGTTGTTAATTGAGATGTTAAAGTGCTGCAAATTGAAGTGTTAAATGCTGTAAATTGAAGTGCTAAAGTGTTGCAAATTGAAGCGTTTAAATGATGTGAATTGAAGCGTTAAAATGCTGTAAATTGAAGTGTTTAAATGTTGTAAATTGAAGTGTTTTAAGTACTGCAAATTGAATTGTTTAGTTGCTGAAAATTGAGATGTTTTATCTATGTAATTGAGATGTATATGTCACGGGCCGCAGTTTAAAGCCCGTGACCTTGGCACCAAATGCATCCGATGGAGGTCTATTGTGTAAATGGGGACCATTTGGCCCGCAAGAATTGGTCCGATTCAGTAGCTTATTGGAGAAGCCTGTCAGATTGAAGCCTAGTTGGCCCGATAATGAAGATATGGAAACTTAGGCTATTTTGGTAACTAATCTTAGAAGATTGATAGAATCATATCTTGTAAAGATTAGATTAGATTTGATATGGCATATCTTGTAAATCCCATGATTTAAGGGATATAGTTAATCTCATCCGTCGAAGTAAATGTATCTTGACCGTCGGTTTTGGGGGAGCTCAACTATAAATAGAGAGCCTCCCCCTCATTTGTACTCACTCCATTCATTGTTTCATTATTCTTTGTGAGAATAAGAGAATATTGAGAGCATTTACTCACGCACCTTTTTTACGCTCTTCATGTTGTTCTTTGTAAGTTTTTTTTGGAATAAATCACTTCCCCTCTACAAATTGGAGCCTTGGAGGACTTCTAAAAGAATCCTCACTTGAGTAAATGTGGACTTAGTTGAGTTTGGAAGAACAGATCGCCTAAGGCCGCACAGGTCGCAAGACGAAAGATCTAGCCCCGTGACATATAAATGTTATTTATTGGGATGTTAAAATGTTGTCAGTTGAGGTGTTTAAATGTTGTATATAACACCCAAAACCCAACCTAGACGTTATGGTCGAAGTTGTGATGTCACATTGGAGTGTTTTTCCAAAACACAAATGCGTGAAACTTTGTTCTACAAAAAAACTTCTTTGAGTTCTTAACAAAGGTTTAGGATGTCCGGTTCGTTGAGAAAACTCAAGTTGTCTTAGCAAAATATTAATTATACTTGTTTGTAATTAAATTTTAAAACAGTGTTTGTTGCGAAAGTTTTCAAAATGTGTCATGTAAACGTGGTGTTTTCAAAAACAACATTTGTTTATACTTTCTTGAAAATTGGAGACCTACTACTACAAGATTAAAATCCAAATAACTAAATTCCCAAATTAAAATAAAAATGAAATTAAAGAGACCTTATTACAAAATGAAAACCCAAAATAAAATCTTAATTATATTAAAAGAAACTTCGTCGAGTGGCCATCTCTGAGTCCTTCGTCGCCTCAATCCATCTAAGCCTGGGGATTTCTTGCACAGTTAACATATGGGTGAGTTTACGAAAACTCAGTGTGTGGAATCCTATAAAAGCATACAATCAAAGTAAACACAATTTCGGCCTAAGCCCTTTCAGTTTCAGTTAGGAGCCTTAACCCTTCTTTTAGTAGCAGAAGCAGTCTGGGCCTGCGCCCGTTTCAGTAACAGTGGCAGTCTGGGCCTTAGCCCATTCAGAATAGTATGCAAACAAAGAATCCTACCCAATCCATCCGCTACACATTATCTCCGTTCCAGCCCTACACACCATGTGGGAATAAAATCGACCCACCCAACCCTACACACCAAGTCATACCGGTTACGGCACTAAAACAGCATTTGCAATAAAGCTGCCAGTAATAGGCTTATAGCATTTCAATACACTTCCTCCAAAATCATATAACCCGCCCCATGCAATGCAACATAATACAAATGTACATACAGTAAAAATGGCATGCTCAAAAAGTCATACATCACATAGGGGTAATACAATCATCTTACCAAAATAAGGACCCAGATATACTTACCGGCCCAACAGTAGGTCCACATTAGTCTTGGGCGACCCGTGCAACCTTAACAATCAAACAGTGATAATGGGCCTACAGCCATATCGCGGGCCCATGTTGGCCCACACACCCGTGTGGCTCGAGTAGCTCAGAAGTGGCCTTGGCCATGTAAACTATACAGCCTGGCCCAATATTCTCCACACCTTCGTGTGGTTTACCCGTGTAGGGCCCACGAGCTCGTGGGGTCCACACGACCTATTTCGGCCCAACGTGGGACAAAGTGGCCTAAACCCACGAAATCGCTCGTGGTGGCCTCTACGATTGATTGCTCGCGCTTATGTATTCAAACCACCATACAAGCGAGTGCACGCTCGTGAGGCGTCAAAAGACCTATTTTCAGCTTTTTCCGAGTAACCGTTATTGCAATGTGAATACACACCTGTTTACGAAGACGTGCCAATGGCCCACAAGTACCAAACCTACATACAATCAAGGTATTTTTTTAGTCGATTGACAATAGGGTTAACCACCACCCTTTATACGATCCCAACTTATCGAAACATCACCTTTGATTGAACGAAAGGCCTAGTCCTCTTATATCGCTAACCAAAATTAACCACACGCTTCTCGTCGGAAACCTGCGTTTCCAGAGAGATCTACTAGTTATAATTGCCCAAAACTCATGAGTCAGATCAACCTACACTAATTATAACAACATAAAATGCCAACATAGGGAAAGTAGCATTCGGCCAACCCCCAAAAGTTGCAAAACAACTAATCCCAGTCGAATACACTAACTAGAAACATGGTTACCTCTGATCGAGTGATGAAGGAAAGGTTCAACCGTTTCAATATCGTTTACAACTCCTACCCTTCTCGAGAAACTAGGAAATCACAAACACCATACAAGAAAAGGGAGATGAGATTCAACAATATAACAGGAGAGTAATCATCTAAAGAAAATGAAGCTCATGATTTATTATTAAAATCTATTTTATATAGAGATTGGGATGAGCTTAAAATAGAATATATAGATATTAAAGAGATAAGTAATCTTCTTGATATATTTCAGTATTTTATTAATAAAGGGACAAATAGTCCTATTATGAATAAAATGTTTAGATTATGTTTATATAATAAAGCAAGAAAGATTTTACCTGTAGAAATTTTTACAAATATAAATAGAGTTATTTGCAACAGCAAGCTCAATTTAAAAAAGCTTTTTCAAAATATTTTTTACAATGATATGTTTTGACTAATGAATTAGAGGAACAATTTCCTACTATAAAATATGGACTTGATCATGAATCATTTGATATAAGCAATATTGAATGTGGTTTTTTCAAAGAAAAAGTAGTTCAAAAATTTTCTTTCAATTATTAAAAGATTTTCCTGCAATTATTAATACTATATTATCACAAAAAGTAAATCAAGATGATTTTTTCTATTATTTTTATATTGAAATAAGTAGCCTTATTGGTATTGCTAAAAGAGAAAGATTTTATCAGCCATATCAAATTTGGATTATTCAAAGAATGATTGGAAGCCCCAAGTTATCAGCTGTTAGAGAAGATAAAGAACACTTGACAAAAAATATTGACAAGTGTTATAATAATTTTAGTTATTATCAAACCCAAACAGGGATTGATTTAATAACAACAGCTCAACATGTTCTTCAACATCAGACTTATAAACTTTTTACTAATGGAAGAAAAATAGCAGCAAATGAAACTGGAATTATCTAGAATAATAGAGATGAATAATCCATACAATTATTAAAAAAAGATAACTGATATAGAGATCGATGATTTCCCATCACAAATAACAGAGGAAATCAGAAACACGTGGGAGCTTTGGAACTCACCAAGACTATCACCAGATTCATTACATCTAGACGAAATAGAGTTAATTAATCTAGATAATATCCAAGAAGGATAAGCCAAAACAGGTATGCCACATGGAGAAATAATGCCCAAGAAACACTAGTGGACAAGAGAAGATAACTTAAAGAGAAAGGCATCAGAAAAGATTGCAACATGGAAGGTAAATGATGTGACAAGACTATGCAACGTGGAAACAACTATGTTGATGATAAGACAAGATCCTTATCAGAAACATTGTGTGGGATTGAAGAAAAATTAAATAGAGTTTAGAAATTTTGCTATAAATATAAATGTATGTAGCCTAAACAAGGCATCGAAAATCCAAAATAGTTTTAGAAACTTTTTACTTTTCAAATATCCTCTTTTTTTAAACTTTTCTTGTAAACTTTTCATTTGTAAACTTTCTTTGTAATAGTATTAATCCTAAATACCTTCTTCTTCCGCATTCCTTATTCTTTGCAATGTGTAACGACACTTGGAGAAATAATATCGTAGTATTCATTGTAAATTCTTATCTTTAATTTACAATTTAGTTAATTCTGTGGTTATTTATCTTAAGAGCCATATATCTGTTATTTTACCTTACTGTTGCCTGTTTAAGTCTGAGTGAGAGACGTTAGGCCTTTGAGTATTAGGACATAATAACATAACAGACGGTTTTAGGTACCATAGATAAATATCATGGAAGAAACAGATTGTTTATATAAAGATAAAACCCGCAATCATACTATGCATATAGACTCTAAGAATGAAAATAATATTTCGGACCTTAGTAAAGGATTTAATAGTTTAATAGATATAACCTCTATATATTTTAATAAATTATATAACAAAGTTAACAAAATTGAACAACAAGTTAATAATTTAGGAGAGGTAACTGAATTAGATTTGAACAATGAATCTAAAGAAGTATTATCTAATATAAATAATAAATTAGACCAGGTTCTTATTAACAAAAATATAGAACAAGAAATAGATTTAGGTCCCTTATATTACAGCAATAGTAATATAATATTAACTTTATCTTAGGAAGAAGACACCTCTTCAGAAGAATCATCTTCTACTAATAAAAGAAGCAAGAATCCTAAAAAATAAAAAAGAAAATATACTCGTCAACAAAAATATGATTTCCAATCTTATAAAGAACTTATAGAACATTGGAAATTTAAATTTACTAAAAGTACCGATAAAAATGAAAGAATAGAATATTTAAAATTAATAGAACAACTTTATGAAAAACATAAAGACTTATTTACTTTATTTAATTATCATTATATGTTAAATTATGATACTATAGACAGTAGTAGTTCTAGTAATTCTGATAATCTAGAAGATTTAAAGGTTATTAGTTATAAATCTAATGAAGAAAACATTTCAACAGATAAGGGATACTGAAGAAACAGATCCTTATGGAAAAAGAAAAATAGAGTCAGTATTCAAAACTATGATTATCTGAGAGCTTTAAATAAAGATTTTGAAAAAGTCAAAAATACAACTAGAATTTTTGGTACTCAAAATGAAAATATAGCTATTAACGAAATTAAAACTGGATATCCAGGAGAGTCATCTAGTCAACCTAGTCAACCTATACCACATAGGATTGATGATTTAAATAAAAGAAATATGGCTCAAGGTGGAACATATTTAGATTTGACTAATATTTCAATATCAGAATATGAAAAAAATATAGATGATTGGGCACAGTCAATGACTATTGTTATAAGCAACAACAATACTTGGTCAAAAGAAAATTTCTTAAATTATTTTGTTGGAACATTCTAAGGGGATGTTTTACAATTTTTAAGACATTGGGAGAAATCCGAAATAGGAAAACAACAAAAAAGTCAGTTAATTAATCAGATAGGAACTCCTAAAGATCTTTTAAAAGGATTAACTTTTGTTCTAAAAACAGAATTTTGTGGCTATTTTGATAAATAAATAAAAAAGATCAGGATAGTATATATAGTTATATATTGTCAAAAATTGAATTATGTGGTATTATATATCTAGAAGAATTTTCTAAAAAATTTCTTCATTAATATCAAAAATTAACAAATAAAAATATAGAATTTTGGAAAAACCAATATTTTCATAAATTACACCACCATGGGATGAAATTTGCATACAAAAATATGTAAATTATTTAGAAAAACATAGCAAAAAGGCTGGAGTAGAACTAGAAAATATAGATTCAATAGGTAATAGGATAAATTTTGCAAAGGAAAGAATAACTTTACATTGCTTACAAACTAAAGCTTCTAAACAGGTTAAAATAAATTAAGTGCTAAACATTGTACTAAAATTTTAGAAAATGAGTGGGAATTTGGATGTAAATCAATACGTCATAATACTTATAAAAAACATAGAAAGAAAAATAGAAGATATAAATTAGTTAGATGGAGACTATGAAATAAAAAATATACTGGTTATAATAAAAAGAAAAAAATTATTAGAAGAAAAACTTCTAAAAAATCTAAAAAACAAATATGTAAATGTTTTATATGTGACGAAGAAGGTCATATAGCACCAGATTGTTCTAACAAAGGAAAAATGCAAAGAAAATGATTAAAACTCTTAACGAACAAGATTTAGAAATATGCTTAGAAGAGGAAATAAATCCTGAAAAAATATTATATGAATTAATATCAGAAATAGAATCTGATTCACATAATGAAGAATATATATTTATGTTCAATGTAGGAAGTAGTTCTAAAAACCAATTAGAAGAAATTCCTAAATCTAAAAAATAGGATATAAAATTAGGTAATTTAATCGGAGAAGAAAAAGACTTTTCTAATGAAATGATAGAAAAAATAAATAAAAATATGTTTCTAAAGAATAAATATATAAAATTTCTAAATTCAAAATATGGAGTCAAAGACACTTACGCTAAAGATACTAGAGGTGGATTAATAGAAATTTCATTAGTTACTAAAGATAAAATTAAAAGAATTAGAAAGAAATATCCTCAGGTTAGATATATACATTTAGGTATAATTATGATAACAATTAGAACTTTATTTAGAAAAGGTCATGATATACCTATAATAGCAATTTTATTAGATAAAAGATTTGAAAATACAATAAAATCACTTATTGGAGGTATTTAGTCTAATTTACATACCGGTGTAATAAGTTTTAAAGTTAAACAAAATTACTTTATACCTATCACAGACCCTTTAATAGAAAAGTGTTTATGTTTGAGAATTCAGATAAAAAATTCTGAAATAAATGATTTAGCAGAAGATCTAGGAATAAGTTGGACTTCTATTAATGAATATACTAATACTGCAAAGGTAGAAATTAAAGAAATAAATAATAAAATTATTGAGCTTTTTGAACCTAATAAATTTACTATAGAAATACAACCAAAATTATTACATTTAAAGGATCTATCAATGCCAAGAGACTAGATGATAGATAGAATAACTGGTGCTAGTACTTTAAAACCTGTAAGACTATAGAATATATGTCGTCAGGAGATAGATTATATTTTAAAAATAATGCTATAAAAAATACAAATGATAATTTAGTTTTACCCTCAAATACTCAAACAGAGGAAGACGAGGATAATATAAGTACAAATTCAACACCAATAGGTATGAAAACAGTTCAAGTACCTATTTTTCTAACTGAACCTAATAGAAATTCTAGAAACACTAGAATGGAAGAAATTCAAACTTCAACAATTATGCAACAAATGAAAATTGGAAATAGTGATGTTATTACATTTTTAAATTTTCAACCAAGAAAATATTATACATATATTGAAATTACATTTCAATTTAGAGAATATAAAACATATTCTTTACAAGCTTTATTAGATACTGGAGCTACCACTAGTAGTTGTAGAAAAAATGCCATTCCTGTAGAAAAATGGGAACCAATGAAAAATCCAATTAGAGCCGTAGGAATAGATGGTAATGAAACCATAACAGGATTTAAGGCTAGAAATATACCAATCTACATAAATAATGTTAGATAACAATTAGGTATAATTATGATAACAATTAGAGCTTTATTTAGAAAAGGACATGATATACTATAATAGCAGTTTTATTAGATAAAAGATTTGAAAATCCAATAAAAGCACTTATTGGAGGTATTCAGTCTAATTTACATACTGGTGTAATAGGTTTTAAAGTTAAACCAAATTACTTTATATCTATCACAGACCCTCTAATAGAAGAGCGTTTATGTTTAAGAATTCAGAGAAAAAATTCTGAAATAAATGATTTAGGAAAAGATCTAGCAATAAGTTGGAATTCTATTAATGAATATACAAATACTGCAGAAGTAGAAATTAAAGAAATAAATAATAAAATTATTGAGCTTTTTGAACCTAATAAATTTACTATAGAAATACAACCAAAATTATTACATTTAAAGGATCTATCAATGCCAAGAGACTAGATGATAGATAGAATAACTGGTGCTAGTACTTTAAAACCTGTAAGACTATAGAATATATGTCGTCAGGAGATAGATTATATTTTAAAAATAATGCTATAAAAAATACAAATGATAATTTAGTTTTACCCTCAAATACTCAAACAGAGGAAGACGAGGATAATATAAGTACAAATTCAACACCAATAGGAATGAAAACAGTTCAAGTACCTATTTTTCTAACTGAACCTAATAGAAATTCTAGAAACACTAGAATGGAAGAAATTCAAACTTCAACAATTATGCAACAAATGAAAATTGGAAATAGTGATGTTATTACATTTTTAAATTTTCAACCAAGAAAATATTATACATATATTGAAATTACATTTCAATTTAGAGAATATAAAACATATTCTTTACAAGCTTTATTAGATACTGGAGCTACCACTAGTAGTTGTAGAAAAAATGCCATTCCTGTAGAAAAATGGGAACCAATGAAAATCCAATTAGAGCCGTAGGAATAGATGGTAATGAAACCATAACAGGATTTAAGGCTAGAAATATACCAATCTACATAAATAATGTTAGATAACAATTAGGTATAATTATGATAACAATTAGAGCTTTATTTAGAAAAGGACATGATATACTATAATAGCAGTTTTATTAGATAAAAGATTTGAAAATCCAATAAAAGCACTTATTGGAGGTATTCAGTCTAATTTACATACTGGTGTAATAGGTTTTAAAGTTAAACCAAATTACTTTATATCTATCACAGACCCTCTAATAGAAGAGCGTTTATGTTTAAGAATTCAGAGAAAAAATTCTGAAATAAATGATTTAGGAGAAGATCTAGCAATAAGTTAGAATTCTATTAATGAATATACTAATACTGCAGAAGTAGAAATTAAAGAAATAAATAATAAAATTATTGAGCTTTTTGAACCTAATAAATTTACTACAAAAATACAACCAAAATTATTACATTTAAAGGATCTATCAACACCAAGAGACTAGATGATAGATAGAATAAGTGGAATATACGTATTTGTGGAATATACGTTTTGTTTGATTGTAATTACTCTGGAAACAGTGGCGACATCCCTTAGCTCAGACCTGGTGACCAGGTCGAGTATAAGGTGTTATTGTTCCTCCATATGCCACCCTTGAACGTCACACCATTGAGCATACACTTGCCATAAGCTACCTCTACCAGAAATGCCTAAAGCCCTTCAATCGTGATGAGACAATCATTAATTGTTAAGCCACCCCACGACGTTGCATTATTGATCTACAATGTCACATTATCGCCTCTACAAAGAGACATGATATAATCCTATTACCAACAAGATGTTTACACGTGGCATCACATATCTCATATACAACCTCTTTTACCTAAATAATGGAGGCATATGCACAACCCTTTCTTTCTCTCTGTTTTTCTCTTTGTGTAACACCCTGATACCCAACTTGATTGTCAAGTCTGAGTTACAAGATGCCATATTCATTTTCGAAGCAACTATGATCAATTACATTCAATTTATAGCATTAAACCTTCATTTATGAATATAATAAACACATGATATGATGCATACTCATTATCGGGTCTCATATGAGCTTATGAAAGCTCAATGCTAACACCATGTTGAATTAAGACCAAATTGTGAACTTTTCAAAGTAGGGGTAGATGTCGTGACTTCTGGGGTTCCTTATTGCGACACAACTCATTGACTAGGCCAATCATGACCTTGAGCATGCATCATGGTGACGTAACTCTCTGGTTGATCTTATTGTGATGTAACTCACTATTTCTAAAAGGACTAGTTTGGAACAAGTTTGAAAGACCTAAAGTATCACTTAAAATCCCAAATACAACCAAGTTAATAGTGTACCAAATGCATTCAAGCCAAAATATGTCAAAATGGTACTTCAAGATAACACTAATCAGTCAAATTTCAAAACCGACCATTTACAATACAAAATCAGCTTAAACCCTAGGTACATGTTGTATACTAGTCAAAAGAGAACTTTACAAAATTTGTTGAGTCAGAGAATCATTTCTTGGATGCTGAAACTACTTCTCGTATTCTCGAGGACCACCTATAATTGTGCACATTGGAAAAAAATCGTATGTTGACTGGTTGTGCACGTGCGCATTAAAAAACTAAATTTATGAAACTATTTTTAAAGCCTAGTTTTACTGTAAGCGTACAGGTCAGTTGTAATAGTTATAGTGTTTCAATAATATAATAACAGCTTGATTTTGGGCTGTCAGAACAGTGGTTTCAAAACCACAAATCTAAAGTCAAGAAATTATTTTTATTATTATTTTGGTGTCATAGTATGATTATATGAGTGTATGAAAATTTTGGGGAATTAATTTTAGCATTGTGGGCCTAATTGCGATAAAGGACTAAATCGCATAAAGGAAAAAAGTTATGATTTTCTAGCCAAAGGTGTTAAATAGCTAGAGAGCCATAATTGCAGGTCTTTAAAGTGCAATTAGACCCTTAAAAGAAGCTTGGCTGGCCATAGGGACAAGAAATTCAATAGGTCAATTTGTTAGGTAAATTGATGACCTAATGTATGATAAAATAATACCCTAAAAGACTAGCCTTCATCTTTTCCATTTTTTTCCTTCCTCCTCCATCAAACTTTTCAGCCATTCTAAGGGTTTTGGAAGCTTGAACTTTTAGCCATTCATATCTCTCTCAAGTAAATGATTTAGATGTCCATTTTTGATAATTTTGGTACTTTTGGAACCCTTATGGCATGAGCTAGCTAATGGGGGGACCATTTTGCAAAATAGTTGATAGCCTAGGGATTTTCCATAAAAGGATTTATGATGTTTTCTGAGTTTTATGGAAGAAAATGAATCTTAGTTGTGTAGTAAACAACTTTTGTGAAAGAACTTCTTATGAAAACCCTAATTGGACCATTTTGTAAAGTTTATAAAATGGATAGTAATTTTGTGAAATAATGGGAATTTTGGGTCACTATAAGAGTAAAAAGGGTTTGGCTAGGCTTAATTTTGAATAAATTTGATAAAAATCGATTTACGAGCCCAACGGTGAAATCGTAATTTTTGTAAAAGTCTAAGCGCAAAATGGTAAATTTTTCCAAATTGTATATTGTCGATGTTTTTATTAATATGGTGATTAAATGAGTGAAATTTTTATCATTTTAGACCAAGAAAGACGAAAATCAGACTTGGACCTAGGGAAAGCCAGGCAAGTAGAGTAAATCGTCTAGTAGCCTACATTTTGTAACCTGAGGTAAGTTGTATGTTAATAATGCAACTATACTGCTATGATGTACGATTGAATTGATATTGCATAAATTGTTTGATTGTGATTATGAGAATGCATGTCGAGAAATTAATATAGTAAAGACTTCCGGTTGAACATTTGGAATAGACTTTGATATTCGTACCATGACATTGGGTGGTATGTGAGCCAATGTAAGACATGTCTGGGACATGCATCAGCCACATTATGAGAGCCAGTGTAAGACATGTCTGGGACATGCATCGGCATTGAGACGATGAGAGCTAGTGTAAGACATGTCTGAGACATGCATCGGCCTCGGGATATACAAGCTAGTGTAAGACCTGCTTGGGACATAGTGTTAGCTTGTTGTGTGTCAGTTTAAGACCTGTCTGGGACATGGCATCAACACCGGTAGATGAGAGCCAGTGTAAGACCTGTCTGGACATGGCATTGGCCTCGATATATGAAAGTCAATGTAAGACCCGTCTGGGACACGGCATCGACTTTAATGTGCTAGCTAGTGTAAGACCATGTTTAGGACATGGCGTCAGCATCTTATCCCATGTTCGGGGTTATTGTGTATCTGGTAATATTCCAAATGGTTCAACGAAAGACTTATGATTTATATCGAAATGAGAAAATTTATGACCATGTGGTGAGTGGTATAGGTATCTACTTGAAATGTATGAGATGTGAGCTCAATATATGCCATATGAATTGTATTGGATGGTGATGAGTAAGTTGTGCTTATGTCTATTTATGGTATTCATGAACAAGTCATGAAAGGTCATGAGCATATTGTTGTATGATAATTAGTTTATGTTTATTTTCATGCAACTTACTAAGCTTTATGCTTACCCATTTTCCTTTCCATTTTCTTATAGTGCTGTCAAAGTAGCCTGTGGATCATCGCATATGTCGGAGAAGCTAGTCACACTATCATCTGAAGCACTTGGTATAGTTAGTTTTTTATTTTGATTATGGCAGGTATAGGATCTTGACTTTTGAGCTTTGTGACATTGTTAATTGGCCAAATGTGTTGGCTTAATTTAATACTTGACTTATTTTGTATAAGGCCATGAAAAATGGCCGATATTGAAAGTTATTATCTAAATGCAAGAAAACCGTTCGTGAATGTGAAATTGTTGGTATGGTTGAATAAATGAAATGTATATAGGTCTTAGTTATGGTTGCTAGGTTGAAAAATCATGTTATGTTAGATTTTGGTATGAGGAATGGTGTTAGATTGTGTTTCAGGGTGGCAAAGGGTTTGGTAGATGGCTTTATATTGTCTATACGTGTAGACACATGGGCATGTGTCTAGGCCATGTATGACACACGGTCAGCCCATGGGCGTGTTGTTCGATTGTGTGTCCCCTGCACCTCGAATTTGTAAGTCAGTATGCATGGTAGTAAACACACGGGCAGAGACACGGCCGTGTGTATCAGCCGTCTGTAGGACATGGCCTCTGGCCACGGGCGTGTGTCTAAGCCGTGTACCCCAAATTGTTGCTGACATCAGAAACAGAATGTCAAGGTTTTTAGACATGGGTTAAGACACGGACGTGTCATGGCCGTGTAAGGGACACGGGCGTGTGTCAGGCAGTGTGAAAACCCCTGTAAGTTTGAATTTAGAATTTAATTCACATGGGCTCGGGGCACGGGCATGTCCCTTTGTGCATAAGCCGTGTGTACCACACGAGCCTTTAACAAGACCAGGCTATTGCCTTTCCACACGGGGGTGTGCTCCTGTTTCAAGTGACATTTTTTTAAAGTTTTTAAAGATGTTTGGATTAATCCCAGGATATTTTCAAGTGTAATTTGGGACTCATAGGCCTATATTAAGAACATTTAGATTAAGAGAGAAAAGTTTTAAATTTGATCTAGTTTTTGTAACTCGAAAATGACTGTTTGCATGCGTGTAAGTCAAGTAATGCCTTGTGCCCAGTCTCAGCCTCAAACTCAGGTAAGGTTGTTACATTTGGTGGTATCAGAGTTATGGTTTAGTCAATTCTAGGACTAACCTAGCGTGAGTACTAGTCTAGCTATACATGTCATAATTGTATATTGATACTGTGACGAATCCTAATGAAATAAATTATGTTTTTATATATAGTAAATGGATCCTGACGTGGCTACAACGGATGATGTGGAAGCACCGGCTCACGTTGAAGGGACTGCACCAGTAGATAGTGGGCCGTAACAATGACTCAGGGTAGAGGGGCTAGAGAAGCTTACCTCCATACGATGGATGCATGGTACTCAGAGTTTATTCGTGTGAATCCGAATCCTCCACCTCCCCCCACCTCTCCCAATTCCTCAACCCATTCATATAGCTTCTCAAGGAGCAGAAATGGCTAGAAAAGAGAAACCTCCAGTGGATAGAATTAGAAAGCACGGGGCTGAGGAATTTTGAGCAAATATAAATGATGACCTAGAGAGAGTAGAGTTTTGGTTGGAGAATATCATTAGGGTCTTTGATAAGCTATCATGCACACCTGAGGAGTGCATGAAATGTGTAGTGTCACTCTTGTAAGACTCGGCCTACCAATGGTGGAATACTCTAGTGTTGGTCGTACTGAGAGAGCGGATAACGTGGGAATTCTTTTGAGAACAGTTTCGAAAGAAGTACATTAGCCACAGGTTCATCGACCAAAAAAGGAAAGAATTCCTCGAACTGACGCAAAGCCGTATGACAGTGACAGAGTATGAGCGCGAGTTTGTAAGATTCAGTATGTGCGAGAGTGCGTATCCATAGAAGACACGATGTGTAAAAGGTTTGAAGATGGATTGAACGAAGACATCTGTCTATTAGTTGGCATTTTAGAGTTAAAGGAGTTTGTAGTACTTGTTGAGAGAGCTTGCAAGGCTGAAGAATTGGCCAAAGAGAATAGAAGAGCTGACATCGAGTCTCGTGACTCAAAGAAAAGATAGATGGGGAAATCACGCCAGACCTTATCCAAAAGATCAAGAGAGTTTTCTGCTCGATCAAATGTGTCAGTAGAATTTTTGAGTAGAAACAAGGGCAAGCAGCATGCAGTGTCTAAAGCTCAAACCACTTCTATCGTAAGTGTTGGTAGTGCCTGACCAAATAGACCAGAATGTTCACAGTGCAGTAGACCTCATTTCGGTGAGTGCCTAGGTAATGAAAGAGGCTATTTTAAACGTGGGTCGTTGGACCATTTTATTCGTAGTTGTCTCGAGATGGTCGATAAAGATAAGGATCAAAGTGCGACATAGGGTAACACTCCTTCAATACGTAGACCACATAAGAAATCAAGAAGTGAGGCTAGAAGTAGAGGTGTGCCTAGAGATGCTGATGTGAAGTCCGAAGGCAGAGTACCTGCAAGGACTTATGCTATACGTGCCTGTGAAAAGGAAGAGTCTCTCGATGTGATAATAGGTACATTTTCTATCCATGGTATATCTATCGTTTCTTTGACTGACTCGGGGTCTACCTATTCCTATATTTGTATGAAATTGATACCCCGTATGAATGTGATAGTTGAGTCCACTAAATTTGTGGTGAAAGTGTCCAACCCTTTAGGCAAGCATGTATTAGTTGACCAGGTATGTAGAAATTGTCCTTTGACGATTAGAGGTCATTATTTTCTGGAAAAATTCATGTTATTGTTGTTTGATGATTTTGATGTAATCCTTGGAATGGATTGGTTGACTTCTCATAGTGTTGTAGTGGACTATGGGAGAAAAGTTATTTAGTTGAAGTGTAAAAGCGGGGATGTTCTTTAGGTTGAATCAGGTAGAACGGATAACTTGCCTGTGGTGATATCGTCCTTGTCGGCAGTGAGATATTTGAGAAAAGGATATGAAGCTTACCTCATTTTTGTATTGAATACTCAAGCATCTAAATTGAAGATTGAGTTAGTACCAGTGGTAAGTGAGTTTACAGATGTGTTTTTGGAGGAATTACCTGGACTGCCTCCAATGAGGGAAGTTGAATTTAGGATTGAGTGATGCATGATATTCGTGACAGGTTTTGAATATTTATAATGAATCATTCTTGAAACTAACTATTATCACGATGAAGGCAAATGTACCCATCGAACAGTAGTATAGTTTTAGCAAGACCGGATTGTCGAACCCAAAGGAACTAAAAGTACTAGTAATGACTGTCTTTCTATTATCTATCCTAAGAATAATGGGGTTTGTTTTAACTAAATAATTAACTAAACTAAGGATTCACAGAAAATAGAATTGGGGAATTACTTTTGGAAAAACGATTGAATTAAGACAATACCTAAGGAAAAATCCACCTAGACTTCACTTATTATCTGACTCTGAATCGGACGATTTATTCATTTGACTTGATCCGTAGAAATCCCTAAGTTACATTATTATCCCTCTCGAGACTAACAACGTCTAACCCTAGGTTGAATAATTGAAATCTCTTTCTAATTTACTCCCTAAGGTTGCATTAACTCGATTTATGGATCCCTTTATTAGGTTTCACCCTAATCCAGCAAAATCTTGTCACCCTATCTCTAGGCGCACAACCAACTCTGCTTAATTACGAAAAATGTACTCTTAGACAAGGTCTATTCCTCCTCTGAATAAGAGTTTAACTTGTATTAATATCCTGGAATATCAAAACAAGAATTAAGAACACATAATTAAGAACAAGTCAAATATTTATCATACAATTCAGATAATAATAACAAGATTTGTCTTAGGTTTCATTCCTCTTAGGTATTTAGGGGTTTTAGTTCATAACTAAAAAGGTAAACATCTTAGAAGAATAATGAATACAAAACATAAAGAAAAACCCTAAACTCCTGAAGGGAAATTGAGGGGAGATCTTCAGTCTTGATGATGAATCCAGCTTTTGAGATGGATCAGTCGGCTTTCCTTGAGCAGTTCCCTGCCTCCTCTCTATGCCTCCTCTTTTCCTCCTCCTCTAGAGTGTATTTATAGGCTTTAGAATGCCTAAGAACCCTCAAAATTGGCCTTTTCCGAATTGGACTAAACTTGGGCTCAGCAGGGACATGCTCGTGTGCGATTACTTCAGGCCATAGTCAAGCCTGTTAAATAGGCACGGGCGTGTGGTCCACCCATGGGAGTCGTGCTTCAATTCTGCCAAATTGATAGGGCCATGTGGTCTTCCCGTGTCAGGAGGTCCAGGCCGTGTTGATTTCGTACGTTGGCCCATTTTCTCCGTTTTTGGCCCGTTTCTCGTTCCTTTCACTCTCCTATGCTCACCTAAGTATAAAATATGAAATTAAGGCATTAGGAGCATTGAATTCACCAATTTTAAGAAAGAACCATCCATAAAATGCGCTAAGCATGGGATAGAAATATGTATAAATTATGATTTATCAAATACCCCCACACTTAAGCATTTGCTTGTCCTCAAGCAAAATCCTCAAATCATAATCAACATAAATTCTTCTCAACTTTTAATTTCTATCGATAATATCTCAAAATAATCCATAGGTAATCATACATTGAAAATTCAACTGAAAGAACATCAAAGTTTCAAACATTCCAAGTTAAGTATTTTATCGTGAAAACATAAGTGTCTCTCATCGTCTAAGTAATTACCTTTGATTCAAAATGTCACAAAGTTTCACATCCTCACTAAAGATTCACTCAAATCACCAAGGTGTTTAAGGACAATAAATGAAGCACTCAATAGTCAATAATGAAAAGTCATTACCATAGGCTTGCATGAAAATCAAATCTCCACTACTATAAATTGAGATGAAACATCAATCAAAAGGTCCTTAAAAGGTTGTAATGTGGCTTTGGTTAAAGGGTGTAGTCACAAGCTGAAAGAAAAGGTTAGAATCGAGATTGAATTGAAAAATTGCCTAACTAGAAAAATGACAAGTTATCAATTGCATAGAACAGAGCTTTTTCTCAGAATGTGGAATTTAACTACTTAAGCTTAGAAGATCACTACTACTAATATGTATACATGTATTTTTTTTCAACAAGTCAAATTACAAAATAGAATAAAACTTGTGAATTCCATCTCATAACAATTCAACACTGACACACTCATAATGAAAGTAAGCATGAAAGAAATATTAGATGCTTTAAAGGCTCAAGATCTCACAAAAATTATGGCTTTTTAATGTTCAAACTTGTGAATTCCATCTCAAAGTAATACCTAAACTTGGGGAAACAACCTAAAATTTTAAATTCTTAAAAATTAACTTATCATCCTTAATTCTTTAATGTCTTAAAGTTTAAGTAAACAATGCATGAATGCCTATGTTTTAATTTAAGATATATCAATAAAAATCATAAATCAATCAAAATTTATCTAAACATGATATGAGAGCTTTTCAAGAGAACAAGGCAACCATTAAGGGATTTTTTTTGATAGTGAAATGAATACCCCCCCACACTTAAGATGTACATTGCCCTCAATGTACAAAGATAGATATATAGAAAAAAATATAAATATAAGATAGGGGAGAAGTAAAACTTCCTGAGTGATGAATAAATTTCCTTGAACTGGAGTTTTGGAGAATAATCGGCGTGAGGGTGAAGGAGGATACTCTAGTGGTGGTAGAGGTTCATTAGTCCATAAGTCTTATGCCAAAAGAATATTATATCTAGTGGTAGCTATGGTTGTGGTCAAGTAGGACATGGCAGTCGTGAAGAACCTTTCTTGGTGGAGTTTTTAGTTCCTAAGCGAGGATGAGCTTTGGAGCTCTTTCTAACTGTGACAAAGTTAGGAACTTTTTAGGGGATATTAGGAAGAATAATTACTCATAAATAATTAACCGAGATTTGTTTATAAAACCTAAAATACTAACAAAAAGGAAATAACATTTAAAAGTTAAAGGTAAAATTAATACAAACATAAAATAAAAATAAAAATAAAGATAAAATAAAATTAAACATCATCATCGCCGAATGGGTCGCGAGGTGGGGGTGGCGATAAGATGTGGAAGTGCTGACAAATCTGCTGTAGAGTAGCATCAATGTTATCAAATCATTGAAAACACTGCTGCTCGAATCGAGTGAGGCGCTCAGAGATGTCAGCATATGAAGTCACCGCATGAACTAGACGATGGAAGCATGGTGGCTGAGACACTAGGTTCTCGTGCTGTAGAGGGACATCATCAGTAATGTCCTCGGGGGCCTCCTCCTTGGTAGATTGGGCGAGACAATATTGAGGAGGGTAGGTTCCTCGGCGCTTTTCGATCATCCTCATGCTTAACATGCTTGAGATGCCTTGTGGAGACATCTGGCCAATGAGGGTCAAGGATGATTCTTATGCCACGGTGTCGAGAAGCCCGAAGTGTCACGCCAGTCGAGTCACATGAGGGCCAATGGAGATGACCCCCTTCCGATGTCGCTCCGTCTGGTGGCAAATGGCAAGGGCGATAAAGTAGGCGGGGTCGAAGACATGCCCGTGCGACATACACCATAAGTAGTAGATGTCGTGAGTGGTGATGACGCTGGTGCTCTCTCTCCGCCCTATCAAGGTGTAAGATAAAATAGAATGTAAGTACCTCAAGAATGGAGGGAAACTGATGCCTTGGAGCGACTGGGGTCGTAGGTGGCCGAATGTGGTATTAGTGCATCCCAGTACCATGAAAGAGAACGATGGATGTGGCGGTTGAGAGCACGTAAGTCATTCTCCTCCTTGAACTCCTTCGTATATAAGCCCAGTGCAATTTCAAATTCTGGGACGCTTAGTTGGCGGACTAATCCGCCTAGGCAAAATTGGACCGTGTCGAGATTATCATAGTTTGTCATTACGGTCTGAAGATAAAACGTTGAGCATAGTTCCATCGTGAGTCCGAGATACGTTGGCTCGATGATCCCAAAGAAAAGCTCCCAAGGGTCGGTGGTTTGGAAAAGTTCTTCTTGGGGCCCAATAGGGAACTGTAGGAAAGGGTGACGAATTTTCGTAGTAGGACCCGAGGAAGATCACGCTCCCTTCATTTTCTTTGAAGCAAGGACAGCGGTTTTTTTACCACGTAAATATAAAAAAAGAATAATAGTAGGTAAACGAATTTGAAAAGGGAAAAGCCATGAATTTGAACTAACAATTTCAACCAAAACTACTAATACTAACGAAACTCAACCAGAATAATCAATTTGATAGCATAATTTCGTGACATTAGCATGGTAATAGCATGAGAATGAGCATAGTAATGGCATGGGTATGACAATAGAATGAGGCTTTCCTAACAACTCGATTCAACATGAAATGTATGATAAATAACCTAAGAATGAAATTAAATGATAGAATCATGAGCAAAATGAAAATATTATGAAAAGAATGAAGATTATTTTGATAATAAGCATTAGAAATAAGTAAAATAGAAGTGAAAAGAGTAAACAAACGCTAAGGGAAAGAGATTGGGCGTCAAAAAATGGAGTGGGGAGCGGCGCACGAGCGTGGTAGGGAGGCCGTGTGGACTTGCAGCGGCTAGGGTTAGGGATTTTGAGTGAAGAAAACAATGAATAGTGTAAGGTATTTATAGATTTTGGGACACACAGCCAGGGAACACGCCTGTGTTCCCCAGTTTTTACCCGTGTGATTCGCGAATTTTAAATTTGGGCGCGTCTGACAATTGGGCCACGCCCGTGTTCCTTGGGCGTGTTGGTGCACACGGCCGTGTCGCACGGCCATGTCTGTCTTCGTTCGCTTCTCCCTTACCCGTGTATGTAGTCCCACGCCTGTGTTACTCTAACATGTTCGACCAGGTTGCTTGGCACGGGCGTGTTGCACGCCTGTGTTAATTTGACAGGTTTGGCCACGATTTCAAGGCACGGACGTGTCACATGCCCGTGTTGTTTTCGCAGGTTTTCCCACAGCCATGTCGCACAGCCGTGGCGATTTATCATAGCCCGTGCTGGGAAAAATCTTTGCCCTGTTTCCACATGGCCTAAGGCACGCCCGTGTTCTAGGCCGTGTCTGTGTGGGAAACCTGTATTCAAGAGCTCCATTAGTAAGTTAGGTGTTAAACACTAAAATTTAAAGAAGTTAATACAGTTATTGCTTGGGTTGCCTCCTAAGAAGCGCTTATTTATAGTCTAAGCTTGACTTACCTCTCCATTGAATGGTCATGGTGGTTCGAGGAGTTTATACTCCTCATTCCCGCTGTGAATCTCATCAAAATAAGGTTTTGGACGGGTATTGTTTACCTTAAAAGTGCCGATCTTAGGATGACTTACCTCGACTGTACCGAGTGGAAAAATGCTAACTACCTTAAGAGGAATTTCTTCATTCGGTTTAGCATGTGAGGATCTGCGACATCTAATAAAACTTTATCTCCAGCCTTAAGTTGATTTGGAAAGGTATTGAACTTGTTCTGGCGTAGTTTTCGTTCATCATGTGTTCTCGGTTTATGTGTCCACCATTCATCCAACTCCTTGATTTGTAGCCTTCATTCTTCATGAATGGGTCCTCTACTATTTCATGAAAATGGTTCATGTACTTCCTTTAAACTCATTTCCTGCAAAGTAGGTTGCACCATATTGTCAGTTTTAGTAGAATGGTTTAGACAATCACCTTCAATTTTTGGTGTGTTGCCGGAATTGCGAGCTTGAAGGGCGATTGTTTCGTCTCCCACACGAAGTGTGAGCTCACCTGTGCCAACATCAATAATCGTTTTAGCAGTTTCTAAAAAGGGCCTTCTTAAAATCGAAGGAGTGTTGCTATCCTCCTCTATGTCTAGAACAACAAAGTCAACGGGAAATATAAATTTATCGATTTTAACTAGCACATCTTCAATAATACCCCTAGGAAATCTGATAGTTCTATCTGCTAATTGAATGCTCATCCTAGTCTATTTGGGTTTCCCAAGACCAAGTTCTTTAAACATTTTGTAAGGCATGAAGTAATACTAGCCCCTAAATCAGCTAATGCATTATTAACATCTAAACTACTAACTAAGCAAGGAATTGTAAAACTCCCTGGATCTTTCAATTTGTTGGGTAGTTTATTCTGTAGAATAGCTGAGCAAATTGCGTTTAGCTCTACATGAGACCTTTCATCTAACTTTCATTTATTTGCTAGAAGCTCCTTTAAAAATTTGACTGCGTTCAGCATCTGTGAAAGTGCTTCAATAAACGATAGGTTAATATGTAGTTTCTTTAAAAGTTTAAGGAATTTACCAAATTGTTCGTCTGAGCGGTCTTTCCTTGTCGCGTTGGGGTATGGCACACGAGGTTTGTATTCTGTACTTACTAGTTTCTGCTCATTGTGGCCTACCTCACCTCTACCTTTACTTATCTCAGTTTCTTGCCTTGGTTCTGGTTCAGGTGTGACTAACCCTTCCTCATCTTGACTAGTAATCGCGTTGAGTTGCTCCCTTGGGTTAGATTCTGTGTTGCTTAGCAAGCTACCTTGTGGTCGTTCAAAAATCAACTTGGCGAGCTGTCCAATCTGAGTTTCTTTAAGAGTTCTACCTAATTAGAGAGCATGGTGACCGAATCGACATTATAAACACCGGCTATTTTTGTTGGTTTTGTCCTTACGACTTGCCACTGATAGTTATTCAGTGACATCTCCTCTATAAACTCATAAGCATCTTCAGGTGTTTTATTATTGATGGTTCTGCCAGCAGCTGCGTCAGCCATTTGTCGAGTCGAAGGATTCAGGCCATTATGAAAGGTTTGAACTTGTAGCCAGAGTGGTAACCCATGGTGAGGGCATCTTTGTAAGAGGTCTTTGTATCTCTCCCATGAATCGTGGAGTGTTTCTAAATCCATCTGCACAAAAGAAGAGATATTATTACGTAATTTAGTTGTTTTAGCCGGCAAAAAATATTTAAGTAAAAACTTTTCGGCCATTTGCTCCCAAGTAGTAATTGACCCTCGTGGTAACGAGTTCAACCACTGTTTAGCTTTGTTCCTTAATGAAAAGGGAAACAACCGAAGACGTATGGCATCATCAGAAATGCCATTGATTTTAAATGTATCGCATAGTTCCAAAAAGTTTGCCAAGTGAGTGTTGAGATATTCGTCCTGCAAACCATCAAACTGAACAAATTATCGTATCATTTAAATTGTGTTAGGTTTCAGTTCAAAAGTATTTGCAACTATAGCAGGTCTAACTATGCTCGATTTAGTTCCTGTTAAAGAAGGTTTAGCATAATCATACATAGTGCGCGGAGCAGGATTTTGATTAACAGCAATCTCAGGAGGTAGCAGATTTTCTTGGTTCTCAACCATCTTCTCGGTGGTGGTTGAAGTATCTTCCTCTTGCTCTTCTGTGTAACATAAGCTTCGCCTTATTTCTTTTTGGTTTCTGCAAACTGTGAGATCGATCTCACTATCAAAAAGCAATGGTCCTGACGGGTTTCTTCTAGTCATAAACTATAGGAACCTGCCAGAAAAAGGGAAAAGAAAGAAATAGTAATAAAAATTAGAATAAAATTTAAATTGCAGTAAAAGTAAATGGCTAAAGTAATAAAAACCGAGTGTTCTTAATATCTTAGCTCACGGCATCGGCGCCAAAAACTTGATGCGTGATATTCGTGATAGGTTTTAAATATTTATAATGAATCGTTCTTGAAACTAATTATTATCACGATGAAGGCAAGTGTACCTATCCAACAGTAGTAGAGTTTTAGTAAGACAGGTTTATCGAACCCAAAGGAACTAAAAGTACTAGTAATGAATGTCTTTCTATTATCTAGCCTAAGAATAATGGAGTTTGTTTTAACTAACTAATTAACTAAACTAAGGATTCATAGAAAATAGAATTGGGAATTACTTTTGGAAAAATAATTGAATTAAGACAATACCTAAGGAAAAATCCGCCTAGACTTCACTTGTTATTTGACTCTGAATCGGACGATTTATTCATTTGACTTGATACATAGAAATTCCTAAGTTACATTATTATCCCTCTCGAGACTAACAACGTCTAAACCTAGGTTGAATAATTGAAATCTCTTTCTAATTAACTCCCTAGGGTTGCATTAACTCGATCTATGGATCCCCTTATTAAGTTTCACCCTTATCCGGTAAAATCTTGTCACCCTATCTCTAGGTGCGCAACCAAATCTGCTTAATTATGACAAATGTACTCTTAGACAGGGTCTATTCCTCCTCTGAATAAGAGCTTAACTTGAATCAATATCCTGGAATATCAAAACAAGAATTAAGAACACATAATTAAGAACAAGTCAAATATTTATCATACAATTTAGATAATAATAACAAGATCTGTCTTAGGTTTCATTCCCCTTAGGTATTTAGGGGTTTTAGTTCATAACTAAAAAGGTAAACATCTCAGAAGAATAATGAATACAAAACATAAAGAAAAACCCAAAACTCCTGAAGGGAAATTGAGGGGAGATCTTCAGTCTTGATGATAAATCCTGCTTCTGAAATGGATCAATCGGCTTTCGTTGAGCAGTTCCCTGCTTCCTCCTCTGTGCCTCTTCTTTTCCTCCTCCTCTATGGTGTATTTATAGGCTTTAGAATGCCTAAGAACCCTCAAAATTGGCCTTTTCTAAATTGGACTAAACTTGGGCTCGGCAAGGACACGCCCGTGTGACACACCCGTGTGCGATTACTTTAAGTCGGGGTCAAGCCTGTTAAATAAGCACGGACGTGTGGTCCATCCATGTGAGTCGTGCTTCTATTCTGAGAAATTGACATGATCGTGTGGTCTGGCCGTGTGAGGAGGTCCAGGCCATGTTGATTTCGTATGTTGGCCCATTTTCTCTGTTTTTGGCCCATTTCTCGTTCCTTTCACTCTCCTATGCTCACCTAAGTATAAAATATGAAATTAAGGCATTAGGAGCATCAAATTCACCAATTTGAAGGAAGAATCATCCATAAAATGTGCTAAGCATAAGATAGAAATATGTATAACTTACGGTTTATCATTGAGTCAGTCCCCGGTACGGTACCTATCTCGATTGCTCCGTATAGGATGGCTCTGGTGGAATTAAAAGAGTTGAAACTACCGCAGCAAGAGTTAACGGATAGACCGAGCTATTCTCCGTGGGGCACTCCGGTGCTCTTTGTGATAAAGAAAGACAGGTCGATGAGATTATGTATAGACTACAGACAGCTCAGCAAGGTGACAGTGAAGAACAAGTATCCCTTGCCAAGGAACGACGATTTGTTTGATCAATTGAAAGGAGACACTATTTTTTTCAAGATAAACTAGAGGTCCAGTTATTACCAGCTCGGAGTAAAGGAGCAAGATCTACCAAAAATCGCGTTTAGGATTACGTAAGGGCATTACGAGTTCCTTGTCATGCCTTTTGGTTTAACGAATGCCCCGGCAGTATTTATGAACTTAATGAACCGTATTTTTTGACCATATTTGGATAAGTTCGTCATCATTTTTATCGATGACATATTGGTTTATTCGCGTGATGAAAGTGAGCACGCAGAACATTTAAGGACGGTGTTACAAACCTTAAGAGATAAACAGTTGTATGGCAAGTTTAGTAAAAGTGAATTTTCGCTACGAGAGGTTGAATTTTTGGGACACATTGTGTAGGCAAACGGGATTAGAGTTGACCCGATTAAGATCTCGGCTATCGTTGAATGGAAATCGTTGAGAAGTGTGTTAGAAATACGAAGCTTTCTAGGTTTGGCGAGGTACTAAAGAAGATTTCTAAATGGATTATCGATTATAGCTACTCCGATGACAAGGTTGTTACAGAAAGATGTCAAGTTTGAATGGATGGAGAAGTGCCAATAGAGTTTTGAGAAGCTGATGGCTTTGTTGACTGAAACTCCAGTTCTAGTGCAACTAAAATCGGGAAAAGAATCCGTGGTGTATAGTGACACCTCCTTAAATGGATTGGGATGTGTGCTAATGCAAGAAGGCAAAGTGATAGCGTATGCCTCGAGACAACTTAAGCTGCACGAGAAAAATTACTCGACCCACAATTTAGAGTTGGCCGTCATTGTGTTCGCGTTAAAAATTTGGAGACACCATTTGTATGGTGAGAGATGCCGGGTATTTACTGACCATAAGAGTTTAAAGTATTTGATGACTCAAAAGGAGTTGAATTTATGGGAATGAAGATCGTTGGAGTTGATAAAGGATTACGAGTTGGTGATTGACTACCACCCCAGAAAAGCGAATGTAGTCGTCGATGCATTGAGTAGGAAATCATTATTCACCTTAAGGGCTATGAATACTCATTTGACCGTGATTGATGATAGTTCAATTCTAGTTGAGATGAGAGCTAAATTAATGTTCCTTCAAGAGATTGGTTAAGCTCAGAAAGGTTATAAGGATTTGCAAGCTAAGATGGCTCAGTTTGAGATGGGAAATGAATCAGAATTTCGAGTTGGTACCGACGGTTGCATGATGTATGCCTAAGGACGATGAGATTATTTAGAAGATTTTATAAAAAGCACATAGTGGTTGCTTATCTATCCATCAGGGTAGTGTGAAAATGTATAATGACTTGAAGAAAATGTACTGGTGGTCGGGAATAAAAAGAGATGTTTCAGAGTTTGTTTCTAAGTGTCTAGTTTGTCGACAAGTGAAGGTCGAACATCAAGTACCTTCAGGTTTACTTCAACCTGTGATGATTCTCGAGTGGAAATGAGACCGTGTAACCATGGATTTTGTGCCAGGGTTGCATTTGACGCCAAGGGAAAATGATTTCGTTTGGGTCGTTGTTGATAGATTAACAAAGTTGGCACATTTTATACTAGTGCGTACCGACTATTCTCTTGAGAAATTCGCTATATTATATGTTTCTGAGATCATGAGACTCTATAGAGTACCCTTGTCGATTATTTCGGATAGAGATCCAAGGTTTACCTCGCGGTTTTGGAAAAAGTTGCAAGAGGCATTGGGAACAAAACTGAATTTCAGCACGGCATTTCACTTGCAAGCCAACGGTCAGTCAGAAAGAGTGATTCAGATTTTAGAAAACATGTTGCGATGTTGTGTTCTCGAGTTTCAAGGCAGTTGGGAAAAGTACTTACCGTTGGTAGAGTTTGCCTACAATAATAGTTATCAATCAAGTCTGAAAATGGTGCCTTATAAGGCTTTATATGGACGCAAGTGTCAGACGCCCTTATATTGGACCAAACTTAAAGAAAATTAGATTCACGGGGTTGATTTAGTCAAAGAAACCGAAGAGAAAGTTAAGGTGATTCGCGACTGTCTAAAGGCCGCTTCGGATAGATAGAAATCCGACGCGAATTTGAAATGAAAGGAAATTGAGTTTCAAGTCAGTGATAGGGTGTTTTTGAAAGTATCTCTGTGGAGGAAAGTCCTCAGATTCGGTAGAAAAGGCAAGCTGAGCCCTCGTTTTATAGGACCTTATGAGATTACCGAGAGAGTAGGGCCTGTTGCCTACCGATTGGCCTTGCCCTCAAAGTTGGAAAAGATTCACGATGTGTTCCATGTGTCCATGTTACGGTGATATAGATCGGATCCTTTGCATGTGATTGCGCCAACTGAGGTTGAGATTCAGCCGGATATGACTTATGGTGAAGAGCCGGTTAAGATTTTAGCTCGAGAGGTTAATCAATTGAGGAATAAGAGTATAGCACTTATTAAATTTTTATGGCATAGACATGGAGTCAAGGAAGCCACATGGGAACCCGAGGAGACCATGAGAGATCAATACCCGAACTTATTCACTGGTAAGATTTTTGGGGACAAAAATCCCTAAAAGGGGACAATTGTAACAGCCCGATTTTGGGCTTAACTGGAACAGTGGTTTCTGTACCACAAATCTGAAGCCAAGAAATTATTTTAATTATTATTTTGGTGTCATAGTATGATTATATGAGTGTATGAAAATTTTGGTGAATTAATTTTAGCGTTGTAAGCCTAATTGAGAAAAAGAACTAAATCGCATAAAGGGAAAAAGTTGTGATTTGCTAGCCAAAGTGTTAAATAGCTAGAGAGCCATAATTAGAGGTCTTTAAAGTGCAATTAAACCCTTAAAAGAAGCTTGGCCAGCCATAGGGACAAGAAAATTAATGGGTCAAATGGTTAGGTAAATTGATGACCTAATGTATGATAAAATAATACCCTAAGATACTAACCTTCATCTTTTCCATTTTTTTTCCTTCCTCCTCCACCGAAATTTTCAGCCATTCTAAGGGTTTTGGAAGCTTGAATTAGAAAGTCAACTCACATTGTACTCGTTTAGCCTGCAACTCATCATCATTTTTCTGGGCTTTGGAAATCTGCTGTAGAAATGTCGGTCTAGCTTTTAACTCAACTAAAATTGAGCCATCATCAGACAATAATAATCGGGTATTCATTGCTTGCAAGACAAATATAGACTTTCTACTTAGAGCATTTGCAACCACATTTGCTTTTCCTGGATGATAATTGATAACCAAATCATAATCTGTATTGTCTCAAATTCAAATCTTATTGCGACATCAGATATTTTAATCTTTTATGATTAGTGAATATATGGCAGTTTTCACCGAACAAGTAGTGTCGCCAAATTTCCAGCGCAAACATAATACCTGCCAACTCTAAATCATGTATCGGGTAATTCTTTTCATATGGTTTTAGCTGTCTAGAAGCATAGGATATTACTTTACCTTATTGCATCAAAACACAGACTAAACCATTCGATGAAGCATCACTGTAAATTACAAATTCCTTACCCGATTTAGGCTGAACTAGAACTAGTGCTTCAGTCAATAGGGCTTTCAACCGGTCAAAACTTTGTTGACATTTGTCTGTCCATTCAAATTTCACATCTTTCTGTAGTAGCCTTATCATCGACGAAGCTATCATCGAAAACCCTTCTACAAATCTCCAATAATAACCTACTAATCCCAAAGAACTTCTTACTTCAGACACATTTTTCGATGCTTTCCAGTTAACAATTGCTGAAATTTTATTCAAATCCACTCTAATGCCTTCAGCAGATACTATATGTCCAAAAAAACCAACTTTTCGAAGCCAAAATTCTCATTTGCTAAATTTAGCATACAGTTGTTTTTCACGCAGAGTTTTTAGAACAATTCTCAAATGATTAGCATGCTCAGTTTCATCTGGAGAATATACCAGAATGTCGTCAATAAATACCACCACTAATCTAAACAGATATAGTTTAAAAATTCTACTCATCAGATCCATAAATATCGTAGGTGCATTAGTTAAGCCAAACGGCATCATAAGAGATTCATAATGTCCATACCTGGCTCTGAAGGTTGTTTTTGGCATATCTGAGTCTTTTACTTGTAACTGATAATAACCAGAATGAAGATTAATTTTTGAGAACACTGTTGCACCTTTCAACTGATCAAACAAGTCATCAATACAAGGCAGTGGATACTTATTCTTAATTGTAACTTTTTTGAGTTGTCGATAATCAATACATAATCTCAACGATCCATCCTTCTTCTTTACAAACAAAACTGGTACACCAAGGTGAGAAACTAGGTCGAGAAAAACCCTTATCAATCAATTCTTACAACTTTGGTTTTAACTCTTTTAATTTTATAGGGGTCATTCTGTATGGTGTTATAGATATCGGTGTTGTCCCCGGAACAAGATCTATAGAAAATTCCACTTCTTTGACCGGCGGTAATCCGAGTAACTCCGGAAACACATCAGGACACTCACAGACTACTGGCACTAATTTAATCTTTGATTCAGACACTTTAGTATCTAACACATAAGCAAGGTAGGCATCATAACCTTTTCTTACATATTTCAGTGCTGACATAGCTTATATCACATTAGACAACCCATCCATATTGTCTGATTCAATACAGAGCATTTCCCCATTTTGACATTTCAATACAATATCTTCTGTTTAATATTTAGCACGACATCATGCTGAGTTAACCAATCCATACCTAGAATCACATCAAATTCATCAAATGGTAATTACATCAAATCAGCCAGGACACAATAACCCAGTATCATTAACAGACAATTCTAGAAAATTTTATCCACCACCACATACTAGCCCAAGGGGTTCGATATTTTAACCACGAATTCAATGGATTCAACAGGTAAATTTTTATTAAAAACTAAATTCGTGCAAATGTATGAATGATTTGAACTGAGATCAATTAAAGTAGTTATGTCAGTGTCAAGAAGAGAAAAAGTACAAGTGATAACATCAAGTGCAGAAGCATCCTCACGTGCATGAATAGCATATGTTCTAGCTAGTGCTCTAGCTTCAGATCTTATAGTTGTATCTTTTGTCGTACCCCAACTACCGCTCACATTGTCAGGATTAGGAAGTGGTCTACCTCTTGTGGCGAGGTTACTCGGCTTTGAAGTTTGAACAATATCTTTCTCAGGCTTATTCGAGCAGTCTCTAAGAAAGTGGTCAAAGGAACCACATCTAAAATAAGCTCCACTTTTCATGCGGCACTCTCCAAAATGCAATTTATTATAGTGTTTGCATCTAGGTTTGGGGTTTCCAGCACTACCTATACTTGCGATAGATGTAACCTGAGATCTTGGATTAGAGTGTTGAATACCTCTATCTCTCCTAGAGTACCCCGCAAAGGTGGTAGAACAGTCATGAGATTTCTTTGATTTTTTTGATACCAATTTATATGACTTTCCAGTAAATCTTTTACTTGAAGTTTTGGCTTCCATCTCAGCTTATATCTTTTCTTTACTAAGCTCTTCGGCTTTATATTCCCGATCAACAACTGCAACAAATTCTTTTAATTCAAGAATTCTGACTAACAATTTTATATCTTCATTTAAACCTTCTTTAAACAGCTTATACATTGCGATTTCAATCGGGATACATTCTCTAGCATATTTACTCAGTTGAACAAATTCCCGTTCTTATTCAGATACTACCATATGCCCCTGTTTAAGCTCTAAAAATTCTTTTCACTTCTAATCAAGGAATATTTGATTGATATACTTCTTTTTAAATTCAGTTTGGAAAAATTCTCATGTGACCCTTTTCCTTCGGTACAACAGAAATTAAGGTGTTCCACCACTGGTAAGCTAAGTCTTTTAGCATAGATACAACACATTTCAAACATTCATCCGGTGAACAAGACAATTCATCAAGAACTCTAATGATATTTTCTAACCAAAATTCAGCTCTTTCTAGATCATCATCAACTGTAGCTCTAAACTCTTCAGCACCATATTTATGGATTTTATCAATAAGTGGCTTACCGATTCAAATAAGTTCTGTACCTTGTGGAATATCGGGAACCGATTGAGAAAAAGAGGGGGTGGAGGTTGTTTCACAGTTAAATTTGTTCTTACATATTCTGTAAACCACTCATTCATCATTTGGAAGAAGACTTCTTTAGCCTCTCCTCCTTAGCCCTAAGATACGGGCCTTCTACTACTCGAGACTGCTTTTCGCATAGAAGATTGAGCATTACTTTTAGCTTCTTCAAATTCAGTTCGGTAGGACGACATTATTATATGAAAAACATGTTTTAAAATGGTCAGGAGATATCAAACTAACACAGGTTATATAATGGCATGTATAGCTAGACTCGTACATACTACGTTAGTCTGAGAACCGGCTAAACCGTAACTCTGATACCAATAAATGTAACACCCCTAACCCATAACCGACACTGGAACAGGGTCAAATCAATTACATACAATTCATTTCATTTGAGATTCATATCATAAACCAATCAGAATCAATCTTATGGTCCCTTATATGAACCCTCGAGGCCCAAAATACACATTAGAAAAAAGTTAGGACTAAACTGAGTACTTAGAGAATTTTTTACAAAATATAAATTTTTTTCCAATGTGTAGGAGACACACGCTCGTGTGGCCAGGCCGTGTGTCTCACAGGGTCAAGGGACACGCTCGTGTCTCAGGCCATGTGGACATTCAAAATAGGGGCACACGGTCGTCACCCAGCCTATGTCTAAAATAGGGTGCTCTTTGACCTGGGTCACATGGCCGAGCCACATGCCCGTGTGCTAGGCCATGTGAGCATACTGACTTGCATTAATAAGGTGCAGAGGCTACACAGCCAAGCCACACGCTCGTATACTAGGCCTTTTGGATATTTTTGAGCATTTTGTTTCTCAATTTTAAGTTGCAGGGGACACACGGCCAAACCACACGCCCATGTGCTAGGCCATGTGTCACACACAGCTAAGACACACGCCTGTGTCTCTGCCCGTGTGGACGAAAATAGGTCATTTCTAAGGCCACTTTTCTCACCTAATTTTTTTTCCACCTATATTAACACTTTAACACTTTCACCAACCAATACAAGACATCTAACTCAAGCCAAAACCAAGTTTAATTTATATCATAGCACCTCATATGCCTAAGTATTCAATATTACTAAATGACCATATAAACACATATGCATATTTCTCCAATCATGTTACTTCAAACCATTCATCAACATACCCATAAATTTTCCATTCATAACCATATCAACATAACAAACATGATAAGCCACACATATATGCATATCAAATATATCTAACTCAAGCCATTCCAATGGCTATTTACAATAAAAATACTTTTAAACCAAAATTGGGTAAATTACCTTATACATGCCATTATAACCAAAAGTGTGATGTTGCTCCGACAAGCTTCCAACCAAATCGAGCTTCTAAATTACTATAAAATAGAGGAAATGAAACATAGTAAACATTTAAAGCTTAGTAGGTTCGTATAACGGAGATTAACCTACCATTTATTTTTATTTAAGGTAAGCATACAAAATACATCCAAAGAAATTTGGCTAATAGCCTAAACACATAACCTCATCAAACATGTTAGTCATGTAATTCACATGAATACCAAGAAACATGTATGAGCTCATCAAATATCAAATTTTCATGTGTTTCATATATATACAAGTAATGATTCAATTCGAACTCATATTTTTTCATGTCAGGATTTTACCCGTTGAATCATTTAAAATGCCGATGGATACACGGGTAGAACACACAAAGTGTACAAAACTGTAATTTTTTCAATTCATATTCAAGAATGCTCATACGAGCATATACATGGGAAACTCTCTCTTGAGCTATATAACGGGAAACTTATGTAAACCATGTAATGGGAAGCTCATTCGAGTTGTATAACGAGGAGCTCATAAGAGCCATAATCGGAAAGTTCAAGCTAGCTAATATCAGGAAGCTCCAGAGAGCCAATTAATCAAGAAGCTTATGAAAGAGCTTGTAATTGGGAAGCTCCGAATAGCCATATATCAAGATACTCATAAGAGCTACGGTGTGTCCATAACATATGCAAGATCACAGCCAATCGAGATACTCCAAAAAGCTATTAACAGGAAGCTCACAAGAACCATATAACGGGAAGTCTATGAGAGCTAATAACGAGATGCTCTTTCAAGCTGTGGTGTTTCTGCAACACATGCAGGACCACAACAAATTCGGTAACCCTGTATCCGCCAAATTTCATTTATTCAAACGGGACTTAATATGTAACAGTCCGATTTTCGCTAAATTTGAATAGTGGTTTTGGGACCACAAATCTAAGGTCGTAAAACTTATTTTAATATTATTTTTGGTGTTTACAGCATGGGAACATGTATGTTGAAAATTTCGTGAGCTAATCTTATCGTTTCATAGCTCAATTTGAGAAAAATGACTAAATCATGTAAAATGCAAAAGTGGCATTCTATATGTTAAATGTGTTTAATTGGTATGGTTGATTAAATTGAAGGTCCTTATGTGTTAATTATACCCTTATATATGTTTGTGGACATTTATGGACACTTATTTAAGTGATACTAAAGGTTATTACAGAGGTTAATTTAGTAATTTATAAATAACTTAAGTAAAATAAAATAAAACATAATGTATTATCATCATCTTTTCTTCATTCCACTGAAAATGCAAAGAAAAGAATAGCCATGGATGTGTTTTAGGGTTCGACCATGATTAAGCTTGATTGAGGTATGTTTTGAGCTCGGTTTTTTATGATTTCAATGTTTTTTTATCGTTGCTTTGAGTACTAGCTAGCTCATGCCTCAATTTTGAAAGTCTTGTTGATTTTGAAAGTTCCCATTGATGAATGCAAGAGTTATTGAATGTTTGATGATGGAAAATGAGTATTTGTTGATAGATTATCATGTTTTGTAAAGTGATTTTTAGTGGAATTTCATAAAAGTACAAAATTTTGAAAAGTGTAAATTGAAGGATTAAACGTGTGAAATATTGATAAATATGGGCTATTATGGAGCCTATAGATATTCAGCTAGCTGGGGTTTAGTTGAAATTGTTGTAAATTGTGTTTTTATGAAATAGGGACTAAATTGAGAAAATGTAAAATGATAGGGGTTAATATGAAAATGTCTCAAATTGTGTGTTTTGGATGAAACCAAATGAATTGAGGAATAAAATAGTTAATTTTGAATTTATATAGATCAAGAACGAAAGGAATCAGATTTAGATCGGGGAAAATTGAAGATTATCGAGTAATCGATCTGATTCGTCAATTCCGAGTAAGAGGTAAGTTTGTATGTGTAATTTCATTATAAATGCATGTTAAATGCTTTGATATCGTATAAACTTTGATTATAAGATTTCGGATAAAGTTTATATTGTGATTACGACACTACGGAGGTGTTCGATGATGAAATCGACAAGTGAAACTTCTTGGTTGAACATTAGGTATAGAATTGGATAGTTGTGAAATGTTATAAGTTGATATACCAATTTGGCTTCAGGCCATGCATATCAAATGAGTTGGCTTCAGTCCATGATATCGGCACTTCGGGTGCAAATAATACCTTGATTTGAATACGGGTCATGGTATAGGTATTTAGAGAGGAGTTACCTTGATTTGGCTACGAGCCATGGTATAGGTACTCCGGGATAAGTTACCTTGATTTGGCTACGGGCCATGGTATAGGTACTTTTCAGTTGAGATCTTGAGTATCTGACTACTATTCTCATTAGCTCAACTGGTAATGAATGATATATTTGAGAAAAAGGTTAGTACGACGTGGTACAGGTACGTAAGGAATCGAACCTATTTGAATATTACAATGAGAAAATTCAATGAGATTATATTGGATTATGTTTAAAGACATGAGAAAGGTTTGTAGTTAATGTGATTTTAATTTGGTAATGTTAAAAATGGTTGAATTACATTTTTTTGATGAATTGAGTTATTCACTTACGAACTTACTAAGCTATGAAGCTTACTGTGTGTTATTTGTCTATGTATTATAGATTATCGAAGCTAGCTTGGACTCGGGGATCATCGGGGAATGTCATCACACTATCAATCAACTCGTTGGTACTTTTGAAGCTTTGTATACATGGTATACGGCATGTATAGGCTAGTTTCATTTTGGTATGTTTTGAGTCATGATATTAGCCATGAGATTTAGCTTGTAAATGAGGTATGTATAGCCATTTAAGTTGGCTTGAATTATATGTTTGGTAAGTGTTATATGTGATGTATATAATGCTTTATGTGTTGGTTTGATTTGAGATGATGATATGGTATGTTATATGATTTGAATTAGAAGATAAGTTGATGAGTAAATGCAATTATAAGTTATGCAAGATTTTTGATGATTTTGGCATATTAATTTGGTATGCTGTGGTTGTGGAATTGAGTATTGAATTGGATGGAATTTAAATGGCATAGAATATACATGAAATAGCATGTTTTGGCTGCCTATATATGTGATAAAATGATACCATTTTTATGGCTAGGTGAGCATGAGAAAAAAGGTGACAATTTGGCTTTACAAATGGCCTATTTTGTCCACACGGATAGAGACACGGGCATGTGTCTCAGCTGTGTGCTACACACGGTCATATTACATGGTCGTGTGTCCCCTAGGGTACCCTTCGAATTAAATTTAGTATACCCTACAGGTTTGGCACGGCCTAGACACACGGGCGTGTCTAGTGGTCGTGTGTGACACACAATCCAGCGCATGGGCGTGTGGCCGGCCGTGTGACCCAAGTCAATAACCTCCCCAGTTTTCCGACGGACAAGGCACACAAGTGTGTCCCTGGTCATACAAGTCAATATGTTTGCCCTGTTTTCACACGACCTGTGACACAGGCGTGTCTGGTGGCTGTGTGAGGCATACGGTCTATTCACACGGGCGTGTCGCCTTTAAATGTTGGAAAATTTTCTAAGTTTCCTAAAGATTGTAAATGTTATCGGTTTAGTCTCGAACCACTTCTAAGCATGTTTTAAGGTCTCATAAAGCCTTATAATGGACAATGTGGATATTTTGAATGGATTTTGAGTATGAATGTATAAATGTATGTGAATGAGGTGTGTTATTCGGTAATGCATTGTAGCCCTATTCCGGCAATGGATACAAATTAGGGGTGTTACATAATACTTGTCAGTCATCATCGTATATGTGATTAATTTCATATACATGGCAATAATACAATCACACACATGCAATTCAATTCAAACATATAAATATACAATTTAGTTACACGAACTTACCTCTACAATTTTTGTGTACACAAAAGCTACTAATCTGTTACTCTCTCTTTTCCCCGATCTACCTCCATATTTGATCTATCCAGATCTATATGAATGAACTTAACATCAATTTATATTCAATTCAATCCAATTCACATCTTTGGCAAAATTATCATTTTGCCCCTATACTTTTTGTAACATCCCATTTTGAGTCAATCAGAATAGTGGTTTCGGGATCACAAATTTGAAGTCAAAACAATTATTTTATTATTATTGTAATGTCTGCAGCACGATAGTATGTTTGTGTGAAAATTTCGCTAAGAAATTTCATCATTTGAATACTCAATTAGATAAAAAGGACTAAATCGCATAAAATGTAAAATTTATGTTCTAATAGTTAATGGTATCTAATAGCTATGGATTATTAGAGTGGAGGCCCTTATCTTGTAATTAAACCATCTATAATATGAGTGGGTATTTATGTGCATGGTTAAATGAATTTTAATGTTAAATAACAAAGGTTAAGAAAGTAAATTAATAATTAAATAACGTAAAATATGTAAAAAAAATAAGGTATCATCTTCTTGTTTATTTTGTTTCCACCGAAAATAGGTTAGAAAAACACCATTTTAAAAGGTTAAGCATTCGGCTAGGCTCTACCTCTTGCATGGTATGTATTTTGACTCAGTTTTTAATGATTTATATGTTTTTGGAGTCGTTGCAGCTTAATCTAGCTAGCCCGGGGATTATTTTTCAAAATTGTTAATGGTTTAGGGTTTTGCCATTGATTTATTTTTATGTTTAGTGGTAGAAAATGCATGCTTGTCGTGAGATAAACAACATTTATAAAGTGATTTTTAGTGAAAAGTCCAATTAGGGATTAAATTGTGAAAAATGTAATTTTTTTGGTTAAATTGTGAAATAAATGAAAAAATGGACTTCTAGGGACCTAATTGAAATTCAGCTAGCATGGGTTTTGGTTGAATTGCATGAATTTGTGATTTTATGAAATAATGACTAAATTGTAAAAATGTGAAATATTAGGGGCAAATGTGTAAAATTGCCTTAATATATAATTTGGACTAAATTGAATAGAGAGATTATTAAATAAGTTAATTTTGATTATATTTAGATCAAGAAAGGTGAAATACAGATTTAGATCGAGGAAAGAACAAAGTTTCGGATTAATCGACTTAATTCACCGTTTTTACATTCGAGGTAAGTTCGTATGTAATAAGCATTGTTATAATTGTGTTTTAAATGCTTTGATATTTCATAAATTGTAAATACGACCTTACGGACACGTTTGACGATAATTCAGCAAGTGTGAAGTCTCAGTTGAACCTTTGGAATAGTTTAGGATACAAATGACATGTCATTATGGGTTATGTGATTTGGGTGCTGGTCCGTACGTCCTACCAGTGGCTGAATTATCCAGCATGTGTTGCGGATACTCAGCAGCTTGTGTGAGCAGTATCGTGTAGCTGTGTCATGACCATCAACTTGTATGAGAAGACCCGTTAACAACTCTAGTGTGAGCATTATATGTGATACGAGATTGAGATAGCTTCGGCTATATATGTGGCACTTAGGGTGCGAGTTTCCCGAGTATCCGATAGTATTCTGAATGGTTCAACGGGTGTGTCAAACACATGGATAAGTATAATTTTGGTACGGAATGGTACAAGTATGTACATGAACCAAGCAATACATTGAAATTAGGAAAATTATGAAAGTACATCTAACTTTGGGAATGCAAATGTGGTAGGTTGGTGATTCATTATAAGCTATGTTATGTTATGTTTTATTTGCTTAATTTGAGCATATATGATGAGTTGATTTAAATGTTATACGAATTTACTAAGCTTTATAGCTTACTTTATTTAATTTTTCGTATTTTATAGTGAAACCAAAGCTAGCTCGGATTCGGGATTGTCGAAGACTTCATCACATTATCCAACTATCACCTTGGTAATTTTGAACTTAAGTATTTTGACTATGTGGCATGTATAGGAACTTTGGTCATTTTGATATATGTGTTGGTATTGAATTTAGCCATTTGAATTGGCTTGTAAATGTTTAAAGTTTGGTTTTGTATATAGCCATGAAAGTTGGCTTAATTTGGTTGGTTTGGTTGTGTATATATTAGTGCATATGGGTTGTGTTGTGAAATTGATGATGGATATGTAATGCTTGTTGATAATGGGTATTGTGGAAGTCAAATGGTTGATGATTTGAGAATTTGTATGCTTGTAAATTTAGGCAAATTAATGCATGTTTGAAAGTGTCCATGTAGTTGAGTTGAGAATGTGAATTTGGTAAAAAATGAAATAGCATATTGTAGTATATGTGTGCCTTGTTGTTGTTGTATTAAAATGGTTTGATTTATGCTTGGTTGAGATTAGATGAATGCCTACATATGCTACATTTTGGTTCCAATTGGGTTGGTTTAGGTGTGTACAATTTGGAGGGCAAAATGGCTTGGTAAATAGCCTATTTTTGTCTACACGGGCAGAGACACGAGCATGTGTCTCAGCCATGTGTGACACACGGTTAGGTTACATGGCCGTGTGTTCCGTAGTGTTGAAATAAAAAAATCAAGTTAGTATGCTCCACACGGCCCAGCACACGGGCATGTGATAGGCCGTGTGGCCTAAGTCAGTATACCCTACAGGTTTGGCATGGCATAGTACACGGCTTAGCACACGGGTGTGTGTCCCCTGTATTTTGTAAAATTTTCTAAGTTTCCCTGAAAATTCATAAGTTATCGGTTTCGTCCCAAACCACCCCGAATGCATGTTTTGGGCCTTGTAGGCTCGTAATAGGGACAATATGGTTGATGCTGAATAATGATTACATGATATTGGAATATGTATGTGAAATGTATGTTTATTTGTGTTATAAGTCCGAAAATACTTCGTAACTCTATTCTGACGTTGAATATGGGTGAGGGGTGTTACACTTTTAACTAATTATGATTTCGTCCTTAGGCTTGGAAAATGAAATTCATGCAATTTAATCCTTACTCCAAGCCTAGCCGATTTTCATATCTCACAATAGTAGCCCATGTATTTCACAAAATTCATAATTTTTCCATGAATTTTACATCTTTTCAATTTAGTCCCTAAATCATAATTTCATCAAAATTCCCTTTTACAAAAGTTGTTTATCTATCAACAAACCTTTCATTTTCTATCATAAAACTTCATAACTCAACTATATTCATCCATGAAAAACCCTAGTACTTTGATAACTTTACAAATTAATCCCCAAGATAGCTAGATTAAGCTATTACAATCTCAAAAATATAAAAATTATTAAAAACGGGACAAGAATACATACCTATTTAAGCCAAACTAGTTTGCTTGAGCTCAACACCCATAACTAGGGTTTCCATGTCTTTAATTTGAGAAAGATGATAAATATGATGATATTTTGTTATTTAATTAATTTATCATCTTTAATTATTTCATCTTTCTAATTTCATCCTTTTCTTTATTAAACTTTCCAAGGATGAATCATCATACTTATCTATTAACTCCTCTTAATGGCCTATTTTCCATATAAGGACCTCCAATTTTTAATTCCATAGCTATTTGATCCCTTTAGCTACTAGAATTCAACTTTTGCATGTTATGCAATTTGGTCCTTTTATCAATTAAACATGTAATGGATGAAATTTTCTTAACGAAATGTTTATACAATATTCCTATCATACGGTAGACCATAAAATAATATTCAAATAAATTTTCTTTTGAACTCGGATTTGTGGTCCTGAAACCACTATCCCGACTTTACTGAAAATAGGCTGTTACAACTAGTATGATTTTATAGTAGGACAATTCATAAAAGATAATTTTGTAAGAAAATTAAATATTCTAGCCTAAGGACTAAATTGCAAGAAATGTACACTAAATGGACTATCCAGCAAATAAGCAATGGGGTTGGTTGACTTCGATATGGTTCACAAAATATCGGACTCGGGACATAAATCACTTATATTGCTAGGTGGCTCCATTTTATCTTCCGATCTCAATTTTACAGACTTAGACGAATTAGGTCTGACTAATCTTCTGACCTCATCAGTTAACCCAGGACTAACAATCGGATGTGCGACAATATTACCTTCCAGTCTCACTTTATCTTAATATTCCCTCAGGGGTGTCACTACCTAAGTTCTTAGTTTTATTCAAATTAGTTCAATTTATTACGATTTAGTCATTTGTCCAAATAGTTTATTTTATCCATATCTCTATAAACCAACCTCCTTAAAGGTTTAGCTACATATGCTCAAGGTGAAGAAAATAAACATAGTAATGGAAAATAAGGCAGACATGAAAGCAAAGTTTAAGAAAAAATTAAAAGTTGAGTTTTTTCTGCAAAAAAACTTAAATAGCATGAAAACAAAAGCATTTAACCAGAAAATCTAAAGCAAGAAAAATAAAATGAACAAAATTTAACATATTTAAAGTAAAATAAACTGAAATAAATTAAACTAAAGCTTAAAGAGTCTTGAAATAGAAGTATATGGACTAGAAATTTAAATAAACGTTAGTTACAGTGCTAACTAACTTAACTAACATAAAGAACAACAAGATCAATAAGTAAATGTAGAAAAATAAACTCTAATCTAAGGTAGAAGAAGAGAAAAATAAAAACCCTAGAAAGGTGCAGAGAAAATTAGAGAGAACTAAACCTAAAACTAAGCTAATGTGTCTCTCTCCTCCTCAGCAATTTTTGGCTGTTTTGAAGTGTATTTTGATGACTTTTTGATACCAAAAATGCCCTACACAGGCCTTGTGTGATTGGTGGGTCAGGTAGACAAAGGTTGCCCTTTTTTTCCAGGTTTTTCTGATCGTGTGATGTGATACATGCAATAAGTTTTATAATTTATAAATGTCCGTTCTTGAAAACTAGCTAATATCATGACAAAGGCAAGCGCACCTTATCGAACAGTAGTATAGCTTATGGCAAGATCGGGATGTCGAACCCAAAAGAACTAAAAGTACTAGTATTAACTTTCTTTTTATTATCTAGCCTAAAAATTTAAGGGTTTGTTTTATGTAAACTAATTACTAAACTAAGAATGCATAGGAAGTAAATTGGGGAAATAACATTTGGAAAAACTGAATGATTTGGACAATACCTAAGGGAAAAATCCACCTAGACTTCACTTGTTATTGATCTGAATCAGACAAGTTATTCACTTGACATGATCCGTAGAAATCCCTAATTTATATTATTATCTCTCTCGAGACTAACAGCGTCTAACCCTAGGTTGATTAATTGAAATCTCTTTCTAGTTAACTCCCTAGTGTTGTATTAACTCGATCTATGGATTCCCCTATTAGGTTTCACCCTAATCCGGCAAAATCTTGTCACCCTATCTCTAGGCGTGAAATCAACTTCGCTTAATTATGTTAGATCTACTCTTAGACAGGGATTTTGCTCCTCTGGATAAGCACATCAATACTTGAATCAATATCCTGGAATATTAAAGCAAGAATTAAGAAGTCATAATTAAGAACAAGTCAAATATTTATCATACAATTTAGATAATAATAACAAGATTCGTCTTAGGTTTCATTCCCTTTAGGTATTTAGGGGGTTTAGTTCATATTTACGAAAGAAAACATCTCAAAAGAATAATAATAACAAAACAAAAATAAAACCCAAGAACTCTTGAAGGGAATTGAAGGGAAATCATCAGTCTTAAAGGTGAATCCGACTTCTGAGATGGATCAATCAGCTTTCTTCGAGTAATTCCCTGCCTCCTACTCCGTGTGTCCCCTCTAAGTGCCTCCTCAGGTGTTTAAATAGGCTTTAGAATGTCTAAAATCCCTCAAGAGTGGCCTTTTCCAAATAGAACTAAACTTGGGCTCAACAAGGACATGCCCGTATGACATGCCCGTATGCGATTTCTTCAATCTGTGTTCAAGGCTGTTACGTAGGCACAGGCGTGTAGTCTACCCATGTAAGTCGTCCTTCGAATCTGCCAAATGGACACGGCCGTGTAGCTTACCAGTGTGAGGAAGTCTAGACCGTGTTGATTTCCCATGTTGGTCCATTTTCTCCGTTTTCAGCCCGTTTCTCACTCTTTTTACTCTCCTATGCTCGCCTAAGTATAAAACATGAAATTAAAAAAGTAGGAGCATCGAATTCACAAAATCTAAGGATAATTCATCCAAAAATATGCTAAGCATGAGGTAAAAATATGTATAAATTATGGTTTATCAAAAACCCCACACTTAAATGTTTGCTTGTCCTCAAGCAAAATCCTCAAATCACAATTAAAATAAATTCTTCTCAACTTATAATTCTCATCAATAGTCTCTCAAAATAATCCATAAGTAGTCACACATTGAAAATTCAACTCGAAGAACATCAAAGTTTCAAGCATTCTAAGTTGAGCATTTTATTACGACAACATAGGTGTCTCCCCTCATCTCAGTAATCACCTTTAATTCAAAACATCACAGAGTTTCACATCCTCACTAAAGATTCACTCAAATCACTTGAGGTGTTTAAGGACAAGAAATTTAGTACTCAACAGTCAATATGAAATGTTATTACCATAGGCTTGCGTGAAAATCAAATCTCCACCACTATGTATTGAGATGATACATCAATCAAAAGGTCTTTTTAGAGGGTTGTAACGTGGCTTTGGTTAGGGGGTGTGGTTACAAGCTGAAAAAGAAGGTTAGAATTGAGATTGAATTGAAAAATTACCTAACTAGAAAAATACTGCAACTTGATAAATTACATTTTTAATTAGAAAATCCTAGAATTGAGCTTTTCTTCATGGGATAAGGAATTTAAAAACTTAAGCTCAAAAACAAAGAATTACTACTAATATGAATGCATGTTGTTGTTTTTTTTTTTAAGAACAAGTCAAATAACATATAACTTTGCTAATTATTACAACGAAAAATAAAACATAGCTAAGCAATTAATTCAAATCAAATCTCGACAAAAATAGGGATCAAATTAGGGGATTTCAACAATAATGGATTGAGGATAAATCAATGAATGGCTTGTTAGGCTCAAAGGGGTTCACTAAGGGTTAATTATGAAGGTAGGCTTTTATGGAGTAAGTAGGTTAAACCTAAGTTCCTTTATCATCTCGACATATCAAATCAATGGTGTGGTCTTGACATGCATAATCAAGCAAGTTCTAGAATAACGATTCGATATTGACGCACTTAAAGCAACAATAAAAGTGAGTATGAAAGAAATAATATAGGCTCTAAGGGCTCAAGATCTCACAAAAATTATGGGTTTTTGATGTTTAACCTGTGAATTTCAACTCAAGATAATACCTAAACTTAGGGAAACAACCTAAAAAAATTTTTAATTCTTAAAAAATCAACTTATCATGCTTGATTCTCTAATTCCTTTAAAGTTTAAATAGTCAATGCATAAATGCCTATGTTTTAATTCAAGACATATCAATCAAAATCATAAATTAATCAAAATCCATTCTAATAATGATACGAGAAGATTATTTGAGAACAAGACAAAATTTAGGGATTTTTTTGATAATGATATAAATATCCCCCCATACTTAAGATGTACATTGTCCTCAATGTACAAAGATATATGATACTGATATAAAGATAATATCATAAGAAAGAGAGAGAGAAGTGAAACTTCCTGAATGTTGAATGGAATCATTGAATTGGAGGTATAGAGAATAATCGGCCAAGGCAATGATAAGATTGGAGGAGAATACTCCGATGGTGGTAGAGGTTAGGTTCCACAACTACAGTGTCCAGCGAAGAGGTTATCGTGGTGGTCGGGCAGGACATGGCAGTCGTGGAGAACCTTTTCTAGTGGAGTTTCAAGTTCCTAAGTGATGATAAGCTTTGGAGCTCTTTATAACAATGATAAAATCAAGAACTCTTTAGGAAATATTAGAGAAGCATAATTACTTGTAATGAAATAACCGAAACTATAAATTGTTCAATAAAAATTATAAAACCTAAAAATGAAATAGTATTAAATGAAGATAAAATAAAAAGTACTTAAAGAAGATAAATAAAGATAAAAGTGAAAATAAAAATAATGAATAAAAAATCTTTAAACATCGTCATCGCCGGATGGTTCGCGAGGTTGTGGTGGCGATGAGATGTGAAGGTGCTGACAAATCTGATGTAGAATAGTATCAATGTAAACAAAGTGCTGAAAACACTGTTGCTCAAATCGAGCAAGGCCCTCAGAGATGTCAGAGTACGAAGCAGCCGCATAAACTGGATGATGGATAGGTGGTGGCTGAGATGGTGGGTCCTCGTGCTGTTGAGGGACATCACCAGTAATGATGTCCTCTTGGTCCTCCTCCTCGGCAGACAGGACGAGGCGGTACTGAGGAGGGTAGGTTCCACGTCGTTTCTCGATCATCCTCATATGTAGCATACTCGAGATGCCCTGTGGGGACATCTGACCGATGAGAGTGAGGGAGGATGATTACGCCGCTGTGTTGAGGAGACCGAAGTACCGTGCTAGTCGAGTCACATAAGGGCCGATGGATATGACTCCCTTCTTATGCCACTCCGTCTGATGGCGAATGGCGAGGGCAATAAAATAGGCAAGGTCGAAGATGTGCCCGTTCGCCATACTTCATAAAAAGTAGGCACCATGAGTGTTGGTGATGTCGGTGCTCTCTCACCGTCCTGTCAGAGTGTGGGCTAAGATGGCGTGTAGGTACCTCAGGGATGGGGCGGGAGCCGATGCCTTGGAGCGGCTAGGGTTGCAGGTGGCCAAGGCAGGGACGAGGGCCTTCCAGCACTTTGAAAGAGAGTAGTAGATGTGGCGATGGAGGGTATCGAGCTCGTTTTCGTCCATAAACTTCTCCGTGTATAACCCCAGAGCAATTCTAAACTTGGGTACGCTCAACTGGCGAACCAAGCCACCGAAGTGGAACTGGACCATTTCGGGATCATCAAACTCTGTCATAACTACTTAAAGATGGAAGGTCGAGCAGAGTTCAAGTGTGAGCTCGAGGTACGTCGACTCGATGATTTCGAAAAAGAGCCCCCATGGGTTAGTCGTCAGAAGGGCTCGAACCGCTTCAGCCAGTTGGATTTGTTCAAGTGTGGCTCAGTCAATGCAGCGGCCCGCACCTAGGGGTCAGGCCTGAAGTATTTGAAAAAGTTCCTCCTAGGGCCCCAAGGAAAACTGGAGAAAGGGGTGGCGCACTTTAGCTGATGCGCTTGCTGATGTGGCTCCGAGTCCCTTCCGTTTTTTTGAAGCAGGGACGGCGGTCTTCTTGCCACGTGAAGTTGACATGTTATACCTGCAGTAAGACTAGTATTATAACCTAATGAATAGAAAAGATAGAAAATCCTAACAAACTCGGAAAGGGATTAACATGTATTAAACTAACAAGTGCAAACTAAACTACTAACACTACCAATATTCAACCAATAGCAATCAAATTCAACTATCCAAATAGTAAAGTGATAGCATGACTAAATTAAAAATGAATTAGATGAAAATAGCTAAGTATGGTTTAAAAATAAAAAAATATATATGAAACAATTCCTATGATAACCAATTATTAGTAAAATGCATATAAAAGGCTAAAAAATTAAGATTATTATGAGAATAAGCATAAAAAGAGAGTACAATAGAAAAAAAACTGTTAGTGGAGAACTGGTGGCTGGAGGGGCAATGGCGCGGTAGTGGTGCTGTGTTTGGGGACAGCCACGGGCGTGGTAGTGAGGTCGTGTGACTCGTGCAAGGATGAGAAGAGGGGGAAAGGGAAAGAGAGGAAAGAAAAATAAAGGAGAAAGGAAAGCTAGGGTGGCTGGTCGGCGGTGGCGTAGGGGTTGCGGCGGCTAGGGTTTAGAGTTTTTGGGGAAGGGGATGATGAATAGTGAGGGGTTTATATAGATATTGTGCCCTAACTTTAGCTCGTATGTATCATGATTTTCAAATTTAGGTGCGTCTAAAATTTGGCCCACACCTGTGTTCTTTGGGCGTGTTGATGCACACGGCCATGTCACACAGCCGTGTTCTGCTTCATTCGCTTCTCCCATGCCCATGTATGGATGTCTACGTCTGTGTTATTTTGTTAGTCTTGACCACAGGTAGTGGGCACGGGCGTGTCGCATGCTCGCGTTGTTTTGACAGATTCACCCACGACCGTGCAACTTATCAATTCCCGTGTTGGGGAAAAATTATGCCTTATTTTCACACGGCCGTATCGCACGGCCGTGTTGCATTCTGTGGTATGGGCACGACCTAAGGCACGCCCGTGGGCCTGGTCGTGTGGTTTTGGAAAACCTATGTTCAGTGTCTCGATTAGTGGATTTAAATGTTAAAAACTAAAATTTAAAGAAGTTAACACCGTTAGTGCTCGGGTTACCTCCTGAGAAGTGCTTATTTATAGTTTAAGCTCGACTTACCTCTCTGTTGCATGGTCAAGGTGGTGCAAGGAGTTTATACTCATCATCCCTGCTATCAAGTTTATCAAAATAAGGTTTTAGACGAGTACTATTTACCTTGAATGTACCGAATTTGGGATGAATTACCTCGACTGTGCCGTATGGTAAAATGCTAAGTACCGTAAGAGGGATTTCTCCATTAGGTTCAGAGGTGGCAATCCGAGGGTCTGCTGCATCTAATAGTACTTTGTCTCCAACCTTAAGTTGTTTTGGTGAAATATTGAGCTCGTCATGGGGTGGTTTTGGGCTATCGTGTGCTCTCAGTTTCTGTGTCCGCCATTCATCTAGTTCCTCGACTTGTAGCCTTCGTTCTTCATAGATGGGTTCTTTATTGTCATTTGAACAAGACTTATGTATGCTTTTCGAACGTATTTCCTGCAAGGAAGGTTGCACCACATGATCAACATTAGTAAAATTTCAAGCTTGAAGAGTGATTGTTTCCTTACCCACACGAAGTGTGAGTTCACCTGTACCAACATCAATTATAGTACTAGTGGCAATCCGAGGGTCTGCTGCATCTAATAGTACTTTGTCTCCAACCTTAAGTTGTTTTGGTGAAATATTGAACTCGTCATGGGGTGGTTTTGGTCTATCGTGTGCTCTCAGTTTCTGTGTCCACCATTCATCTAGTTCCTCGACTTGTAGCCTTCGTTCTTCATAGATGGGTTTTTTATTGTCATTTGAACAAGACTTATGTATGCTTTTCGAACGTATTTCCTGCAAGGAAGGTTGCACCACATGATCAACATTAGTAAAATTTCAAGCTTGAAGAGTGATTGTTTCCTCACCCACACGAAGTGTGAGTTCACCTGTACCAACATCAATTATAGTACTAGTAGTTGCTAAAAAGGGCCTTTCTAAAATTAAAGGCACATCACTATTCTTTTCTATGTCTAGAACAACAAAATCAACTGGGAATATGAATTTGTCAATTTTAACGAGTACATCTTCAATAATACCCCTAGATTGTTTTGTCTGCTAACTGAATGCTCATCCTAGTTTGTTTGGGTTTCCCAAGACCTAGTTGTTTAAACATTTTATAAGGCATGACATTGATACTAACCCCTAAATCAGCCAAAGCATTATTAACATCTAAGCTACCAATTACACAAGGAATCGTAAAACTCCCTGGATCTTTTAATTTGTTGGCCAGCTTATTCTGTAGTATGGCTAAGCAAACTGCATTTAACTCCGCATGCGACGCCTCATCCAACTTCCGCTTATTTGTTAAACGCTCCTTTAAGAATTTGGCTGCATTTGGCATCTGCGAAAGAGCTTCAATAAACGGTAAGTTGATATGTAATTTTTTAATAATTTAAGGAATTTACTGAATTGTTCGTCTGTGCGGTCTTTCCTTGTCGATTGAGGTATGGCACACGAGGTTTGTACTCTTTACTTACCGGTGTTTATTCACCGTGGTCTACCTCACCTTTGCTTTTACTTACCACAATTCCTTGCCTCGGTTCTGGTTCAGGTTAGACTAACCCTTCCTCATCTTGAATGGTAATTGCATTGAGCTGTTCCCTTGGGTTAGATTTAGTGTTACTCGGTAAGCTAGCTTGTGGTCATTCAAAAATCAATTTGGCGAGTTGGCCTATCTGAGTTTCGAGCCCTTGTATCGACACTTGTTGATTCTTAAGTGCTGTTTTGGTATTCTGAAAGCGAGTTTCTGACACAAGATAAACTTTGTTAGCATCTCCTCAAGGTTCGGCTTCTTTTCCTATTGGTAAGGCGGTTGTTGAAAACCCAGAGGATGTTGTGTCTTTTGATTCCCTTGACCAACCCACGAGCAGTTGGGATGGTTCCTCCAACCTACATTATATGTGTTACTATATGGGTTATTTTGAGATCTAGAATTATTACCCATATAATGAACTTGTTCCTCCTCAGTGCTAGGGTTGAAGGGTTGATATTATGTGTATGCTCCTCCTCTATTTGAATCGCACCTCATCACTAGATGTACCTGAGTAGAACCACACAAACCGTCAATCTTTTTATTTAAGAGTTCCACCTAGTTAAATAGCATAGTAACCGCATCGAGGTTGAAAACATCGGCTACTTTTGTCAGCTTTGTTCTCATGACTTGCAACTGATAGTTATTCAGTGACATCTCTTCAATAAATTCGTAAGCCACTTCAGGTGTTTTGTTATTGATAGTCCCACCAGCAGCTGCGTCAATCATCTGTCTAGTCGAAGGATTCAGGCCATTGTGAAATGTTTGAACCTGCAACCATAAGGGCAGCATATGGTGAGGGCATCTTCTCAAGAGGTCCTTATATCTCTCTCATGCATCATAGAGTGTCTCTAGATCCATCTTCACAAAAGAAGAGATATCATTCCTCAATTTAGCCATTTTAGCCGGCGGAAAATATTTAAGTAAAAAATTTTCGGTCATTTGTTCCCAAGTAGTGATTGACCTTCGTGGTAACGAGTTCAACCACTATTTTTCTTTGTTCCTCAACAAAATCAGAAAAGCCATTGATTTTAAAAGTGTTGCAAAACTCTAGGAAATTCGCTAAATGAGCGCTTGGGTCCTCATCCTGCAAACCATCAAACTGAACAAACTGTTGGATCATTTGAATTGTGTTAGGTTTCAGTTCAAAATTATTTGCAGTAACAGCAGACCTAACTATACTTGACTCAGTTCCTGTTAAAGTAGGTTTAGCATAATCATACATAGTGCGTGGAGCAGGATTTTAATTTACTGGGTCAGTAGCAATAGTAGGAGGTAGCAAATTTTCCTGATTTTCAGTCATCTCCTCGGTTGTGGTGTGAATGTCGTCCTCTTGCTCTTCCTCTGTGTATCTTAGGCTTCGCCTTATTTCTCTTCAGTTTCTGCGAGCTGTGCGATAGATCTCACTATCAAAAAGTAGTGGTCCCGACGGGTTTCTTCTAGTCATGCACTATAAAAAACCTGTCAGAAGCAAATAAACAAAAAATTAGAAAAGAAAATAAAATTTTAAATTGCAATAAAAGTAGAATGGCTAAAATAATAAAAATCGAGTGTTCCTAATATCTTAGTTCCCCGACAACGGCGCCAAAAACTTGATCGTGGGATGTGATACATGCAATAAGTTTTATAATTTATGAATGCATGTTCTTGAAAACTAACTAATATCACGACAAAGGCAAGTGCACCTTATCGAACAGTAGTATAGCTTATGGCAAGACCGGGATGTCGAACCCAAAGGAACTAAAAATACTAATATTAACTTTCTTTTTATTATCTAGCCTAAAAATTTAGGGGTTTGTTTTATCTAAACTAATTACTAAACTCAGAATACACAAGAAGTAAATTGGGGAAATAACTTTTGGAAAAACTGAATGATTTGGACAATACCTAAGGGAAAAAATCCACCTAGACTTCATTTGTTATTGACTCTGAATCAGACGATTTATTCACTTGACTTGATCCGTAGAAATCCCTAATTTATATTATTATCTCTCTCGAGACTAACAACGTCTAACCCTAGGTTGATTAACTGAAATCTCTTTCTAATTAACTCCCTAGTGTTGCATTAACTCAATCTATGGATTCCCTTATTAGGTTTCACCCTAATCCGGTAAAATCTTGTCACCCTATCTCTAGGCATTGATTGATCCGCTTAATTATGTTAGATCTACTCTTAGACAGGGACTTTTGCTTCCCTGGATAAGCACATCAATACTTGAATCAATATCCTGGAATATTAAAGTAAGAATTAAGAATTCATAATTAAGAACAAGTAAAATATTTATCATACAATTCAGATAATAATAACAAGATTCGTCTTAGGTTTCATTCCCCTTAAGTATTTACGGGATTTAGTTCATATCTACGAAAGAAAACATCTCAAAAGAATAATAATAACAAAACATAAAGAAAACCCAAGAACTCTTGAAGGGAATTGAAGGGAGATCTTCAGTCTTGAAGGTGAATCCGGCTTCTGAGATGGATCAATCGGCTTTCTTTGAGTAATTCTCTGCCTCATACTCCGTGTGTCCCCTCTAAATGCCTCCTCAAGTGTTTAAATAGTGTTTAGAATGCCTAAAAGCCCTCAAGAGTGGCCTTTTCTGTAATACCCTAAAAATTTTTATAGTAAGATATTATCCTTGATATAGTAAAATAAGGAAATAAAGTGACAAAAAGGGAAATTTTGAGTTATGTCAATATTGAGAAGTATATTATGATATATTAATTCAAGAAAGGACTAAATTGTAAAGTGAGAAAAGTTTTGTTGCACAAAAGCAAATATTCATAATTTAAGGGGTTAAAGTGTAAATATGAAAAAGTTGACGGACCAATAGTGTAAATAATTTAAGAGTGGAATGATCTAGAAACTAAGGAAAATGGATGAATTAGGACCAAATTGAATAGATGAAGAACTATGAGGGACTAAATTGCAATTTTACCAAATTAAATGATGACTCAATAATGGAATTTTAAAAGATAATGAAGGGAAAAATGGTCAATTGGAAGAGAGAGAAATCTAGAAAGTAATAATGATGCTAGAGATATTTTGATATTTTATAATTATTTAATTAGATAAATATTATTTTATTAATACTTTAATAAGATATTTTATTATTATTTTATTAGTATATAAAGAAAGAAAGATGAGAAATTCTCATCCATATTTTCCCATGCACTAACGTGAGAGAAAGAGAGGAAGAAAGAAAGTTTTGCTTTCTTTACAATTTGGTCCTTTTACCAAAAATTCACCATTTTCACCCAAAAATCAAATGAATTTCCATAGCTACGAAGAGACAAAAATGTTAAAGAGAGCATGGGGAGTTAGAATATCAAGTTGGATTCAAGAAATAGAAGCTGAAGGAGAGAGAAAATCTGTAACACCCCAAACCCGGCCTAGACGTTATGACCGGATCCGGTGCGCCACATCGATGCGTTCAAAACGTTCCGTATTACTTAGTTTGGAGAACTTAGTTGGTGTTGTAAAAAATACTTTTAAAAGTAGGTTAAAGTGAATAGAAGCTGTGCACCAGGTAGGAAAACCAGGAAAAGAGGAGGTGAGTCCGTCGGACTGCTTAAGTACCAAGCTCCCTTCGGATCCAATCCTAGACATGCACACCACCATTGCCACACCTTAACGACTCGTATAATTTTGATAAAACCGTCTGGTTATGTCTATCTTAAGAAAATGATTAAGTTTGAGAACGTTTGCTTAGCGGAAGTCTTACTTGTAATCGTGTTATTTTGAAATCACTTAATGTTTTTGGAAACGCGTCCTAAAGCTAACCCATTTTCCTTAGTTATCATAGTTTTTTTCATCATAATAAAAGTAAAACAAAACCATAAAATTAATTAAGCAGCCTTATTACACTTAAAACCCAAAACCATAAATGAAATTAAAAGGACGTCCAGTTCACCAGAAAGAAACCAGGTTCATAGAAACATGTGGCCAGTCCGAATCCCTCACAGCTCCAAGCCCACTATGGTTGAGGATTACCTGCGAGGATGAAAATAAGGGGTGAGTTTTGGGAAACTCGGTGTGTAATTCAACCCAACCATAGCCTAAATCAGTTCAAACCACAGAGACAGAATAAGTTGGCCTCAGCCCAGAACAGATATCAGAATAAAGCCCATAGGCCCAGAAAAGACCAAAACAGATATATCATGCTTATGCAGAAACCCAACCATATCCAACCACATACACCCCCATACCATCCTTTCGCCATGTGGGGAGACTACTCGACCCACCCAACCGCTACACGACACAGAAATATGCAGCATGGCTGCCAGATACAGAAAATGTGACAGAGTCACCAGATACAGATATTTTGTGGCAGTGCCACCAGAACAGATATATGTGGCAGGGCCACCAGAACAGATAATTTGTGGCATAGCCACCAGGACGCTTCCTCCATAATATAACCCATGTCCCCATGCAACAGATATACATTCATGGCATACATCATACAGATTTAATTCATCATGCTTTTCAGACAAAATTAACCCTAAGGGTATAAAGGTCATTTTGCATACATAGGGGTATAATGGTAATTTTGCATACATAGGGGTATTCTAGTAAATCTAACTATTTCTATGGTTTTCATGCATATCGTAGCCATTACGTTTAGCCAGAAACACTTACCGAGCGTTCTTACCGAATTGGGCCTGTTGGCCCATTAACCCAGTTTTGGCCCATTAAGCCCAAAATATCAAAACGCACGAAATAGCACGTACTGCAGTTTTATCACTTTTGATTACCAGTAATATTTACCCATACGTCCTACGAGCATTCGCACACTCGCAAGTGCCCAAAATACCGACTTTTTGGCATTTCGGCTTTCGGCTTTTGCTGATCTAGCCTATGAGAGGGTGTCAGTTACACATCTGTTTTTGGGATTTCCTCGACGAGATCTACACACGAACTGCCTACAATTGAATCACTTAATATTACTCCAAATATCGAAATAAAATTGAGTATATAGTCCCTTACCACATTAGGCCAAACATGCCTAAAACCCTTATTGCTCTTACCTTACTGCCGAAATATGGTTAACTCCAAAGATCCGATCGTTCCACCTGTCCAAGCCCTTGATCAGCCACCTCTAAATCACGTTATTACCAAAACAAAATAGTTATTACGACCCCTCAGGATTACAAGTCCAAATCGACAACCTCCCTAACTTTTAGGGATTTCGGCTTTTTCTAAAATATGTAAGAAGACTAAGTTTTGGAGAAGACTTACCACCGATTCCTTAGTGAATGATTCCAATGAGTTTCCCACTCGATCTCGATGTAGATCTAAGCCTTCAGATGATAACAAAATTCGAGCTTTTAGTGACTCCAGTATTCGGCCAAGTCCCTTATAATGTGGGGTTTTCGGCTTTTTGCAACTTGTGTTTAGAAAGGTAAAACGAGAAGGTCTTGCTATGGTCTTGTCGTCAAAACTTGAGGTTTTAGAGGGCTGGTGAATCGGCCACAAATGATGAAGAGAAGAGATGTGGTTTTGATTAAAAGAAATCGGCACAAAAAGAAACAAGCTTTCGGGATTTCGGCTTTTTATGGCCACAGGCTATGAAGGTTTTGAAACGGTTGAAGGGAAAAATGGAGATGAACAAGATGGTAGGAAGGTTCGGAAATGGAGGAAAGGAGATGAAGAAAAAGGTTGATGAGGAGAGGAGAAAAGAAAAGATGAGGAGAAAAGTCAGGAAACGGCACCAACTACCCTAAGTGCCGAATTTATACTAGCTCCTTAACCTAGCCGAATTTTGCCCCCCTTAAAGAGTCCCTTGGCCGGCCACCTCTTGCTCTTTAAGAGTCCAACATTCAGCCAACACATCTCTCCTTAATCAGCTCCTAAATTTCTCTCCCTTATCCCCTCCTTGCTCCATCTCCTGAGCAACTCAAACTCTTGTTAACAGTCTTTCACTTCATTTCCATTACCTACCTTTTCTATTCATAAAAATTAATCCCTTGTTTTTGCTATCAATTTGACTTGAACCTGGGTCCTCCCTAGCTTCCACACGCCACTTATAGCCTTCCCTGTGGCGTCACATGCCACTTCACCACTTGCTTCCTTGTGATCTATTTTACACAATTAATTCCTCAAAGCCCAATTTACCAGAACCCCTTTCTCTTATGGAATTAAAATTATTTAAAACTATCGGGTTATCCTAAGCTTGGGCCTTCTAGAGGCCCACTATCATAATTAAACCTACACTTAACAAGCAGAACACAGAATTTTAATTTTACAAACTTTTTTTCAGAATTTCCAAAAATTTGGGGCTTTACAACTCTACCCTCCTTAAAGAAATTTCGTCCTCGAAATTTACTTGATCCGAACAGATGAGGGTATTGTTGTTGCATTGCCTCCTCTGGCTCCCAAGTAGCTTCTTCTCTGCCATGGTTACGCCAAAGCACTTTCACTAATGGTACAGATTTCCTCCTCAGAACCTTAACGTCTCGATCCAATATTTGTACAGGCTCCTCCTCAAAGGTCAAATCAGCTCGCACCTTAATTTCTGCAACCGGCATGACATGAGTAGGGTCAGAACGATAGCGCCTTAACATGGAGACGTGAAAAACATCATGAATCTTGTCTAACTCTGAAGGCAATTCCAACTGATAAGCCACTGGGCCTACTCGCTTCAAAATCCGATAAGACCCAATGAACCGCGGACTCAACTTGCGCTTCTTACCAAACCTTAGTATCTTCTTCCAAGGTGAAACCTTCAAGAAGATCATATCGCCCACTGAGTATTCAATCTCCTTACGTTTCAGATCTGCATACGACTTTTGCCTATCAGACGCTTCCTTTAACCGATCTCTAATTAACCTGACCTTATCCTCAGTATCTGCCACCAACTCAGGTCCAAGAACTTGCCGCTCCCCCAGTTCAGTCCAACAACTAGGTGTTCGACACCTTCGCCCATATAGTGCTTCATAAGGTGCCATTCGAATACTCGACTGATAACTATTGTTGTATGCAAACTCTACCAAAGGCAAGTAATCCTCCCAACTACCTCAGAAATTAATAACACATCCCCTCAACATGTCTTCCAGAATCTGAATAACTCTTTCCGACTGACCATGAGTTTGGGGATGGAAAGCCACACTAAAGTTCAATCGTATTCCCAACGCCTCATGCAGCTTTTGCCAAAACCAAGATGTGAATCTAGGATCCCGATCAGAGATAATTGAAACCAGAACTCCATGCAGTCGCACAATCTCCGCCACATACAACTTGGCTAACTTCTGAAGAGAAAAGTCTGTGCGAACAGGTATAAAATGAGCCGACTTGGTCAACCTATCCACAATCACCCATATCGAGTCTTTCTTCGATGGTGTCAAGGGTAGCCCACTCACAAAGTCCATGGTTACCCTCTCCCACTTCCAAAGTGATATTTTTACTGGTTGCAATAATCCAGAAGGTAACTGATGCTCAGCTTTCACTTGCTGGCATGTCAGACATTTCCCCACAAATTCCGTTACCTCTCACTTAAGTCCAGGCCACCAATACAGTTCTCGCAAGTCATGGTACAACTTATTCCCTCCAGGATGCATGGCACAAAGTCCCCCATGAGCTTCCTTCAAAATTGACTGTCTCAAGTCAGAGTCCTTCGGAACACAAATTCTACCTCGAAAACACAGAACCCCATCATCATTTAACCCAAACTCAGAAGTTTCCCCTTCCTTAACTTGTTGAAAACGAGGGTCCAAAGACTCATCTTTCAACTGCTTTTCCTTAATCTGATCCACCCAGGTTGGCCTTACTTGCAATTCAGCCAACAAACTTCCATCATCATACAGACTTAGACGAGCAAACATTGCTCTCAGATCAGATACAGCTCTACGACTTAGAGCATCGGCTACCACATTAGCCCTGCCTGGGTGATATTCGATTGAACAATCATAATCCTTAAGCAACTCAATCCATCTCCTTTGCCTAAGGTTCAGTTCCTTCTAAGTCAGCAAATACTTGAGACTCTTATGATCTGTGTATATAATACACCTTTCTCCATACAAGTAATGCCTCCAGATTTTAAGTGCAAAGATCACTGCTACTAACTCCAAATCATGAGTGGGATAGTTCCCTTCGTGAGGCTTAAGTTCTCGAGACGCATAAGCAACCACCTTACCCTCTTGCATCAACACACAACCCAAACCTACGTGTGATGCATCACTGTACACAGTAAAATCTCTCCCAGACTCTGGTTGAATTAACACAGGTGCTTTAGTCAGAACTTTCTTCAACCTCTCAAAATCTTCTTGCTGCTTCTCTGTCCATACAAACGGTACTCCTTTCCTTATGAGTTTTGTGAGAGGTGCTGCCATCACAGAAAAACCTTCCACAAACCTTCTGTAGTATCCTGCCAACCCTAGGAAACTTCGAATTTCTGAAACCGACCTAGGTGGCTTCCATTCCAAAATTGCTTCAATCTTTCGAGGATCCACTTTAATCCCCTCTGCAGAGACGACATGCCCCAAAAAGGTTACCTCCCTCAACCAAAACTCACACTTGCTGAACTTCGCATAAAGTTCCTTCTCCCTTAACACTTGCAACACAGTGCGGAGATGCTCATCATGCTTTGCTTCGGTCTTAGAATATACCAGAATATCGTCAATAAAGACGACCATGAACCGATCTAGAAATGGTTGGAACACATGATTCATCAGGTCCATAAATACTGCAGGAGCGTTTGTTAGTCCAAATGGCATAACCAGAAACTCATAATGACCATAATGAGTCCTGAATGTTGTCTTATGAATATCTGCCTCGTTGACCCTTAACTGATGATATCCAGATCGAAGATCGATCTTGGAAAATACAGAAGCTCCTTTAAGTTGGTCGAACAGATCGTCAATCCTTGGCAGAAGGTACTTATTCTTAATCGTCAGTTTATTCAACTGGCGATAATCAATGCACATGCGCATCGTCCCATCCTTCTTCTTCACGAATAGCACCGGTGCTCCCCATGGAGACACACTTGGCCTAATAAAGCCCCTATCATACAATTCTTGAATTTGCGCCTTTAACTCCACTAACTCCTTCGATGCCATCCTATATGGTGCAATGGACATTGGTGCTGTCCCAGGCAACAGGTCGATTCCAAATTCAACTTCTCGGTTTGGAGGCAATCCCGGAAGCTCCTCTGGAAAGACATCTTGGAACTCTTTTACAGTTCTAACCTTATCCACTGTCAGCCCCTCTACATTTGTTTGACATACAAATGCCAAATAGGCCTCACAACCTTTTTGAATCCACTTTTCAGCCCTCAATGCCGATATCACATTAGACAAATAGTCCCTTCGCTCACCTATCACCATAACCTCATCCCCTTCCGTGGTTCTTAGCACCATTCGCTTAGCAGCACAATCCAGAGTCGCCTTATGCTTAACAAGCCAGTCTATTCCCAGAATAAGATCAAACTCTCCAAACGGCAACTCCATTAGATCGCCAGGAAAGATCCTACCTTGAGTTTCTAAGGGTACATCCTTATACAGTTTGTCTACCCTAACCGAGTGACCCAAGGGACTTAGCACAGATACCCCACTCACTATCTTCTCAGAATGCACTCCCAATGACCCAGATATGGCACACGCAACATAAGAATGAGTAGATCCAATATCCACCAAGGCAGTATACGGCATATTAGAAACTAAAAACGTACCAGTTATGACATCAGGTGCGTCGCCCTCCTCTCGACGACGAGCTGCATACACCAACGCTGGCTGTCGAGCCTCAGCATTTCCGACTCCCCTGCCAGGTGCCCCTCGACCTCGACCATTTCCATTCCCATTTCCGCCCCTACCTTGTCCACGTCCTCTCGGTGGCTGTGGTCCACCTCTCGCCGGTTGAGTAACCCTCTGTTCTGTAACTTGAACCTGATCAGCTCTCTGAGGACAGTCTTTAACTTTGTGCTCCATAGATCCACATCGAAAACAAGCACCAGAATGTTTCCTACACTCACCCAGGTGTACCTTACCACAGTCCCCACAGATTGGCGGTCTAACCACATTCATCGGAACGGCTCGAACTGGCTCCTTCACTCTCGCCCTTTTGCCATTCTTGTTTGCTCCACCCGAATGTCCAGAATCCCTCCGAAAATGGTTCTGATCTTTCTCACGGTTCTGCCTCTCAGTACGCTTTACCTCCTCAGCGATCTTGGCTTTTTCCACCAGAACCGCGAAGTCTCACTCCCTCTGCGGAGCAATCAGCACCTTAAGGTCATCTCTGAGTCCATCCTCAAAGCGAACGCTACGCTCATACTCCATAGCAACTATTCCCACAGCATACCTACTCAGCCTCAGAAATTCAGCCTCGTACTCCGCAACAGTTTTGCCTCCTTGGACCAGATTCAGGAATTCTTTCCTACGGGCGTCCACATAACTAGCCCCAACATACTTCCCCTTAAAGGCCGTCTTAAACAGCTCCCAAGTGACCCTATCAGCTGGGGTTCCATCCCTCACGGTGAGCCACCACTGATAACCCTCATCTCGTAGCAACGATACGGCCCCCTTCAGCTTCTGCTCCACAGAACAGTCCAAGTCATCCATAATTCGTTCCGTGGCCTCCAACCAATATTCTGCCACATTCGGGGCTACACCAGATACACCCCTAAAGATCTCGCTCCGTTAGCGCGGAGTCGTTCAGAAATCGACCCTCGAATTTCGTTGCCCGAACTTGCCCCGGTAACCCTTTCCAGAACTCGAAGCATAGCCTGCGACAGGGCGTCATCCCCGGCACCATGACCATGTGATTCCACTTCCGTTGCCGATGGTACCGGTGCTTCTGCCGCTGGCATATGTCCTGAAGACGAAGATCCCACTCGAGCTTTTCTTCGGCCACGTCCACGGCCTCTTCCACGAGTGGCTCTTGTACTCATATCGTATTATCTGATTATGAATTTTATGCATTAATATCATTCCAATGTTTATTACAGATGTTTTATGATTCAGACAGTAATTCAGAGTTGGTTTTCGCAGAATCGATGTCTAGCTACAGTCTCAGTCTTTTAGCAAGCTTTTCTAGGATTTCAGTAGCATCCTATCTAGAGTATTCTAGTAAAGTTTCAGTACAGATAGATAATTCAGAATATATTCAGAAAAATTTAGAATACTTACAGGCTTGGGCCGGAGATTCGGAATGCCACCTTCAAGAGTCCAGATTTTTTAAAAACTGATTTTTTTTTGAAAATCTTCATTTTTGTAAACCCATTCCACAGCCGAGTTGTTGCAACTTGGCTCTGATACCACTAAATGTAACACCCCAAACTCGGCCTAGACGTTATGACCGGATCCGGTGCGCCACATCGATGCGTTCAAAACGTTCCGTATTACTTAATTTGGAGAACTTAGTTGGTGTTGTAAAAAATACTTTTAAAAGTAGGTTAAAGTGAATAGAAGTTGTGCACCAGGTAGGAAAACCAGGAAAAGAGGAGGTGAGTCCATCGGACTGCTTAAGTACCAAGCTCCCTTCGGATCCAATCCTAGACATGCACACCACCATTGCCACACCTTAACGACTCGTATAATTTTGAGAAAATCGTCTGGTATGTCTATCTTAAGAAAATGATTAAGTTTGAGAACGTTTGCTTAGCGGAAGTCTTACTTGTAATCGTGTTATTTTGAAATCACTTAATGTTTTTGGAAACGCGTCCTAAAGCTAACCCATTTTCCTTAGTTATATAGTTTTTTTCATCATAATAAAATAAAATAATAAAAGTAAAACAAAACCATAAAATTAATTAAGCAGCCTTATTACACTTAAAACCCAAAACCATAAATGAAATTAAAAGGACGTCCAGTTCACCAGAAAGAAACCAGGTTCATAGAAACATGTGGCCAGTCCGAATCCCTCACAGCTCCAAGCCCACTATGGTTGAGGATTACCTGCGAGGATGAAAATAAGGGGTGAGTTTTGGGAAACTCAGTGTGTAATTCAACCCAACCATAGCCTAAATCAGTTCAAACCACAGAGACAGAATAAGTTGGCCTCAGCCCAGAACAGATATTAGAATAAAGCCCTTAGGCCCAGAACAGATCAAAACAGATATACCATGCTTATGCAGAAACCCAACCATATCCAACCACATACACCCCCATACCATCCTTTCGCCATGTGGGGTGACTACTCGACCCACCCAACCGCTATACGCCACAGAAATATGTAGCATGGCAGCCAGATACAGAAAATGTGACAAAGTCACCAGATACAGATATTTTGTGGCAGTGCCACCAGAACAGATATATGTGGCAAGGCCACCAAAACAGATAATTTGTGGCATAGCCACCAGGACGCTTCCTCCATAATATAACCCATGTCCCCATGCAACAGATATACATTCATGGCATACATCATACAGATTTAATTCATCATGCTTTTCAGACAAAATTAACCCTAAGGGTATAAAGGTCATTTTGCATACATAGGGGTATAATGGTAATTTTGCATACATAGGGGTATTCTAGTAAATCTAACTATTTCTATGGTTTTCATGCATATCGTAGCCATTATGTTTAGCCAGAAACACTTACCGAGCGTTCTTACCGAATTGGGCCCGTTGGCCCATTAACCCAGTTTTGGCCCATTAAGCCTAAAATATCAAAACGCACGAAATAGCACGTACTGCAGTTTTATTACTTTTGATTACCAGTAATAATTATCCATACGTCCTACGAGCATTCGCACACTCGCAAGTGCCCAAAATACCGGCTTTTCAGTATTTCGGCTTTTCGGCTTTTGCTGATCTAGCCTATGAGAGGGTGTCAGTTACACACCTATTTTTGGGATTTCCTCGACGAGATCTACACACGAACTGCCTACAATTGAATCACTTAATATTACTCCAAATATCGAAATAAAATTGAGTATATAGTCCCTTACCACATTCGGCCAAACATGCCTAAAACCCTTATTACTCTTACCTTACTGCCGAAATATGGTTAACTCCAAAGATCCGATTGTTCCACCTGTCCAAGCCCTTGATCAACCACCTCTAAATCACGTTATTACCAAAACAAAATAGTTATTACGACCCCTCAGGATTACAAGTCCAAATCGACAAACTCCCTAACTTTTAGGGATTTTGGCTTTTCCTAAAATATGTAAGAAGACTAAGTTTTGGAGAAGACTTACCACCGATTCCTTAGTGAATGATTCCAATGAGTTTCCCACTCGATACCGATGTAGATCTAAGCCCTCAGATGATAACAAAAGTCGAGCTTTCAGTGACTCCAGTATTCGGCCAAGTCCCTTATAATGTAGGGTTTTCGGCTTTTTGCAACTTGTGTTTAGAAAGGTAAAACGAGAGGATCTTGCTATGGTCTTGTCGTCAAAACTTGAGGTTTTAGAGGGCTGGTGAATCGGCCACAAATGATGAAGAGAAGAGATGTGGTTTTGATTAAAAGAAATCGGCACAAAAAGAAACAAGCTTTCGGGATTTCAGCTTTTTATGGCCACAGGCTATGAAGGTTTTGAAATGGTTGAAGGAAAAAATGGAGATGAACAAGATGGTAGGAAGGTTCGGTAATGGTGGAAAGGAGATGAAGAAAAAGGTTGATGGGGAGAGGAGAAAAGAAAAGATGAGGTGAAAAGTCAGGAAACGGCACCAACTACCCTAAGTGCCGAATTTATACTAGCTCCTTAACCTAGCCGAATTTTGCCCCCCTTAAAGAATCCCTTGGCCGGCCACCTCTTGCTCTTTAAGAGTCCAACATTCAGCTAACACATCTCTCCCTAATCAGCTCCTAATTTCTCTCCCTTATCCCCTCCTTGCTCCATCTCCTGAGCAACTCAAACTCTTGTTAACAGTCTTTCACTTCATTTCCATTACCTACCTTTTCTGTTCATAAAAATTAATCCCTTGTTTTTGCTATCAATGTGACTTGAACCTGGGTCCTCCCTAGCTTCCACACGCTACTTATAGCCTTCCCTGTGGCGTCACATGCCACTTCACCACTTGCTTCCTTGTGATCTATTTTACACAATTAATTCCTCAAAGCCCAATTTACCAGAACCCCTTTCTCTTATGGAATTAAAATTATTTAAAACTATCGGGTTATCCTAAGCTTGGGCCTTCTAGAGGCCCACTATCACAATTAAACCTACACTTAACAAGCAGAACATAGAATTTTAATTTTACAAACTTTTTTTCAGAATTCCCAAAAATTTGGGGTGTTACAAAATCAATTTAAAGATTAGTATAAATAGAACAAGGTAAGTATCTCAAGATTTCAATATGTTTTTAAGTTTGTTATTATTGACAAAGCATGGAAATAATGTTATAGTAGAGTTTTCTTACATAAGGTCATATGTTTTTGATATGTTAGTGAAGAGAAAATAAGAGAAAGTGATGAGAAATGGTGTAGAAAAAGAAAATAAGGGTGTTATAACATGGTAATTAATAGCTTGCACAAAAACAGTTTGGACAATAGCAGTAGACTAACTTTGAAAAATCACCATAAATTGTAGAAATCGAATTAGAATATGAAAAAAAAATATGGAATTAAATCTTATTGAGTATAGTTTCTCATAGAAGAAATAGTGTAAGCAATAGATTTGTAAATTTTGAGATATAATTAATTTTGTGAGACAAGGTCAGAATGAATTCGGGTTCCCCTATTCTGACTTTGAAAAATCATTAAAAATTGAATAAAAATAATTAGGGGCTTAAATTTATATTTCTAAAATCCTGAATGAGTCTATTTTTAATAGAAACAAACAAGTACATCATTTTAATCCTGTATGAGGAGATAATTAATTTTTGGTGAAGAAGGGTCAGAACTGTCAGACAGCAGAACAAGGGTAACTTTAAAGAACAAACTGTACTTATTGGCTAAACTAAAAATTCTGAAATTTATATGGTAAGAATATATATGAGTCTAGATTCAAGGAAAATTATCGGATATTAATTTGAAGTTCTATAGATCTAGATATAAATAATTTAGTGACTATGATGCAGATAGACAGCTTGAATATTCATAAAAGTAAATAATAAAAATAATGGATAATGTTACTTACAAGTGTGTTATCTACATTAAGGATGTTGAATGGAGAGGAAGAAGAGGAAAAATATGTATGAATATTCATCTAGCATGGCTAATTTGCATATTTTAGGCTCAGGGACTAAATTGAATAAAAGTAAAACTTTATGGGAAATTTTGTAAACATGTCAGAAATGACCAAATTGCATGAAATGGATTATTTTAATATTTAAATTACAAAATTGAATGAAATTATTAATTTAGTTCAAGATCGGGGGAAAACATGTTTTAGGGATTAAATTGAAAAGTGTTGAAATTATGAAAAATTCTGATATTTTATAGAATTCATGGATTGTTATCAATATATATGAGAATAATAGCTGGAAATAAGGATTAAATTGCAAGAATTTTATTTTCCTGGCCCTAAGGATGAAATCGTCATTAATTAAAAGTTTAGGGGCAAAATGGTAATTTTGCCTAGAGCATTAATTTAATGCATTAGAATATGAAATGAATGAAAATGATGATCAAATTTATTTATAAAGATCCGGACGACTCAAATATGAGACTTGATCGTGGAAAAGAAAAGATATCAAATTAATGAAATTATAAACACAAACAAGCAATGAGGTAAGTTCGTGTAACTTGAATTATATTCTTAAATGCTTGAGAATATATGTTATTTATGTGAATATGATTTGAATGTTCATTGTATGAAAATTTATGAAACATTGATAAATTTGATAAAAGGAGAAGAAATCCCAGTTGAATGAAAGGAAAATTCGATGGATCTCTGAAAAGGAATTGACGGTAAAAAGGATCTAGCCCGGACGGGTGATCCTATCCTGATATAGCCCTCCCAAAGAATATGTGTAAAACGGATTTAGCCCAGACAGGTAATCCGAATTAGGGTCTGAATTTAGCCTGGACTGGTAATTCAGATCCAAGCTCGTTAGAGTAATTGTCGTTGCAAGGGATTTAGCCTGGACTGGTAATCCCGACAATACTCTATGAGTTTATATTACAGGGGATTTAGCCTGGACTGGTAATCCCACTATAAGGATGAGGTTCGCGGGAGTGTGCTCTCTGATATGAAATGTGTAAGACCATGGTTGAAAGATACCATGGCAACATGTGTGTAAGACCATGGTTGAAAGATATCATGGCAACCTGATATGAAATGTGTAAGACCATGGTTGAAAGATACCATGGAAACCTGATATGAGATGTGTAAGACCATGGTTGAAAGATACCATGGCAAGGTGACATGAAAAGAATAAGACCATGGTTGAAAGATACCATGGCAACATGACAGAAAATGAGTAAGACCATAGTTGAAAGACACTATGGCATCACGTCAAAGATAAATAAGACCGTGGATGGGAGACGCTATAACATTTGTTGAACAATTGATATTCAGGTAAAATGTATCATATGACGAATGGTTAAATGAAATGGTTGTGTGAAATGTTTACAAGAACTAGTCATATGGAAATATATGTACAAAAGCATTGTCTGAAATAATTATGAAAATGGATAAACAAAATAAGTATAAGTACATGGAATATAATTTATGTTAAGTTCGATATAAGCTATTACCATAATAAATATACATAAAATATATGGAAATGATTGAGCAAAAAATATTGATATAATGAAATGAATGATATATGATTGTGAAGAAATGGTAAGAGCATGATATATTTCATGACATGTACGTATATGATTATCTTTGATATGTTGATACAAGGAAATTATGTAATTGAGACTATTATTAAACTCAAGTGCGACATGTCGAGAAAATAGATATATCAATGTTGAATTTATATGAGATATGTGCAAGTATACTAACAATGTTGTTGTTTGATGCTTATACAAGTGCCAAACTGTTGATTGAATGGTAATATATTTATTTTATATGATGCATTGAATCGGTAAGTATTTTAATTTTTTTAAGTAATCTGCAAATGGTAGTAATGCTCCGAAACCCTGTTCTGGCAGGGGATACGGGTTAGGGGTGTTACATCTTGGGCTCGACATGGACACGCCCGTGTGTAATTTCTTCAATCCGTGTTCAAGGCTGTTACATAGGCATAGGCGTGTGGTCTACCAATGTAAGTCGTGTTTCAATTCTGCCAAATGGACACGGCCTTGTGGCTTACTCGTATGAGGAAGTCCAGGCCATGTTGATTTCCTATGTTAGTCCATTTTCTTCGTTTTCAGCCCGTTTCTCGCTCTTTTTACTCCCCTATGCTCACTCAAGTATAAAACATGAAATTAAAGGATTAGTAGCATCGAATTCACCAAATCTAAGGATAATTCATCCAAAAATATGCTAAGCATGAGGTAAAAATATGTATAACTTATGGTTTATCATTTTTCCATTGAAAAATGTGATATTGTGATACCCAAAAAAGGATATCAAGATACCTCGAGCAATGTTGAAACTTGGGGTCTTCCTTGGGAAGTCGATATTGCCATGCCTAAGGGGATATCGCAATACCACTAAAGGGAATCCTTAGTCTTCTATACTGTCAGGGGTGTCGTGATTCCAAGGGTTGGATATCACGATACCACTGCCCTTGGTATCGTTCTTGCTCATTTTTTATCTCTGATACATCCCTACATCACTTAAACACATGTTAAACCTCTCAATGGCACTATCAACCAATTTGGGTAAAAAAAAAGACAAAAATAAGACATTTTTAGTTATTACCCAAAAATATGAAATAACGAAAATAACGAAAAACTATGCTAAAAACTTTATTTTGTTCGAGAAAAAGCACCTTAAGTGTGTCAGAAAAGCCTAATTTTCTACATCAATTTGTGGCAGGTCATACACTGAGAAATAGGCTTATTGGTGCATTTATGATTCAAGATATATATACATAACCATTAACAATATGTTTTAAGGCAAAACATGCATATATGTACCTAATATCCAACCAATTCATGTTCCAAAGTGCCAAACATTTTCCATCATCTATTTATATATGTAAGCATAGTAGAACATTACCAAACAACCTATTCAACAATGCAACATATATGACTAACTCCAACTTGCTTACCAATTACCAATCATTCAATACATATCAATTCAATATTATTCTAGAATCAAGTCCTTGTGTATGTATCTCTACAACATGCTATTGACATTATACCATTCAATTCATTTCTAGAGTCTATCAGCTCATTCGCATCCGATTCGACCCCCAGGGCTTATTTTCAATTTGTTTCCACATTAGTATAAATTTTCTTTATCAAACTCATATATATACATATATTTAATTGTATATACCATTTTGTTTCAATAGTATTTATCAAGCTTATCATTTACACCCCTATTATCATAACTCAGACTTATATGGATACACGGATTGTCCAACCAACACACCAGCTGGCATCGAAGTGCATCATCGGATAAATCGTAGTAGGCTAAACTGACATGTAAAGTGGATACTAGTGTAAAAACATAACCTAACACACCTGAGGAGCTTATTCTTAAGCAATTTAAGTTTCTTTTATATGTTTTTGCCAATTTTTAGTTTTAAGCATTAATAAACATTTATGTTTAGCTTTACACCCTTTTAAGACCCAAATTGGCTAAATGTGTCATGAGGGGACCTAACAATATGATTGAGCAGTGTAGGTAGTCGATAATGGCCCGAACTTGAAGAAATCATCATTCAGAATGGGGTATTATGATGTTGAACCGTAGAGGTTGTGATATCCTGATAGTGCTGAAGTGAAGGAAATTGAGGCCAACTCAAATGATATTGCAATACCCAGCCTCGGTACCGTGATAACGTTATGTCACATCTAGATTTGTAGGGTCGTATGTAGCAAAAGATTTTGGCATACTCAATTGAAATGTTCTCTAATCTGACAGGTTCTTTTTGTAAATAAGAACAAGTAGCGGACTAATTGAGTAAAAGTCAGATTTCAACCACGGTCCGGTTGGTTACGAACTAGATATTTCTTAGTGGGAGACATATTGATTAAGGTATTTCCCAGGTGGTTGTGAATTGGTTTCTATGAAAGGGGTTGAAGGGACTATATATATGTAAGAGAGGCATTCTTTTTCAGGGATAATCCTTTTATTTTTATGTTTTTCTTCTTCTTCCGTTGAGAATAGGTTTGCAATAAAAGAGAGAAGATTAAAGAACATTCGCGCATGAAGGGGAAAGACTAAGATCTAAGTCTTAGAAATTGTAAGATCTAAGTCTTAGAAATTGGAAATCTTGTAAGCTAGTAAGCTTTCTAATATCCTTGTATTATCAAAATTAAGGTAAAAAAAGGTTGTTAAAGATTCTAGTTAATTATTGAGTCTATTATGTTTTGGGTAAAGTGGTGGGTAACCATTTATATAGCCCCTACATGCAAAGAGATTATGGTTTGTATTATAATGAATGGTCTTAGTAGGATTCTGAAATGATTGTTGTGTTGTATTGACCAATGAGGCTTGAGTAACAAAGGAAGAAGGCCTAGTAGATGGATTTGGTGTTAACTTCCAAGTGAGTTCCAGAACTCAACTAGTAAAAGGATGTTTTTGTACAATTTCATGAGTAGAATAGGTTTACTTTAGTGTTATGTGAATAATTAATTATCCAATGGTTGAACTATGAGTATGATATGTCTAAGTAATGATGCATGGTGAGTGTATGCAATAGGGTATGAAAATATAAAAATGGTTGTAAGCTAACTATTTTAAGTAAACAATATGTTTGGCGTAATGCATTATTGCATATTAAAGTGATATGATTGGCTGATAGTAAGTATGATTATGATATTTCAATGGAATCTTTAGCGTGTTATATGTCGTATGATTCATAGCCTTTATTGGAGGAATAGGTGTATGATATGCATTCTATGTATGTGGCTTTGTGGAGGCTCGGATGGTCATTCGAGGGTTGCATATGCATTTTATATATTTGGCTTTGAGGGAGGTTAAGTTAGACTAAGCTAACATAGGAGATTCGAAATGGTTTGGAGAACAATGCACACCAATATATGAGAGCCCTTGAGTGGGACGTATAAGAGCCCTTAGTGGGATGAATGATGGTAATACTGTATATGTGAAAGTCCATAAGGCTTATCTATTATGTGGGAAGTCCGTCAAGACTATCTTTTGTGGAAGTCCGTCAGGACTATCTTTGGTAGAAGCTTGTGAGGACTATCCTTTGTGGAAGTCCGTCAGGACTATCTAAAATGGGGAAAGTCCGCTAGGATTATCATTGTAAGGAATGCCAGAATTAGCTTATAAATATGATTCCACCCTATGTCCATTCATATGAGTCAACAGAAAGGTGATCTATTATTTTGAGAAGGCTATTGTGCCTGTGTTAGCGGATAAATCGAGGTGGATACAAGTTATGACGGTTCGTTAGCTTACTCTTACAGTCTTGCATCTACTGTAGTTATGAAATTCACTTTGGTGAAAGTTGTAGGTTTGTTGGAAATTCGAACCTAAATTTATAATTCTACCAAGAATGAGCCTGCCTACTAGTAGCACATCCCACGTTCGATCCCACTGTATAGGAAAATTGTATGGAAGTCATATTATATATGACTATCCACTAGGTCCTTTTGGGAACAATGCAAGGGTATTCTGCTATATTTCTGAAATGAGGAAATTGTTTATCTAAGTAAGTGTTGTGTTTAAAATACTATGCCAGCTATCTGTTGATACGAAACTATATATGAAAGATATGGTAGTCCACCACAACTATTTCAAAGAGAACCACCAGGAAGTCTGTAATACAAGCTTGAGTTTGGTAAGACAAACTACTATTAATAGTCCGCGATAGGGACTATTCGCCAAGAATAGTCTTATGGGAATATCGATAGTCATTAGGGCAAGGTGTATCATGGGAATTGTTCATGAAGTTAATTAAAGGTAATTAATAAGGGAAACCATCAAGGAATCATCTATTGTGACAAAGAGCATGGCATACTATCTTAATACAAGCAAGACAATCATAGAGTCATAGCCACGAAGTGCATTCGTATTAGCGTTGTGTTAGTAAGATATGAAGGCTCATTAAGTTCTTTAGAACTTATTTGTGTTGTTATTCATTGCAGGTAAATAGGAATTTTGGAAGTTCAAGAAAGGACCAGATTAGAGATCGCCGTACATCGGCAAATTTTGTTTTTTAGTTGTAATATGCATATGGCGCGGTAACCTAGAGGCGAAGTCTCAGTGTCTTTGTTATAAATGAAATTAAGTGGTCATAATACAAATTGTTTTAATACTAAGTGATTATTTGAACATGTTAACGTTACTTGGTGAAACTATTATATATTAAATTAAAGTTTTATCATCAACATAGATTTTTGTAAGTTCGAAAATCTCTTAATAGAGGTGTTCATAGGCCGGGCTAAGCCCAACCAAAATCTTAGGCTCATTTGCTAGGCTTGAGCCTGGTTCGGCCTAAAAAATGAGCCTAAATTTTTTTTCAAACCCGGGCTCGGCCCACCCGTATTAATTTTTTATATAATTTTTAAATATATCTAATACATTAAAAATATTAAAAAATAAGATAAATATTTTCCAACAAATTGAAAATAAATTTTAAAAAATATGAATACTTTAAATAACTCTAAGATAGATGCAACTTAACAAGCAAATGCCTCTAAAATAATAACAAAATTAACAATAAAACAAATGTTATACAATATCCAAACAATAACAACAAAATAGTAGCAACCGAAAAAGTGAAATGGTAGCAAAATAGGGAGAAAACAATAAGAACATAGATTAAAACAACAAAAAATAGCATTTTTTTGTCCTTTTGTAAATTCAGGTCGAGCTGAGCCCAGGCCAAAATGCTTTAGGCTCGACCCATTTTTTAAACAAAACTTATTTTTAAATTAGTGTAGCATCCTATAGTCTGGACCTGATGATCAGGTCGAGTATAGGGTGTTACACAATGCTTGACGAGACATAAAAATGACTGCAATGGTAGTTCTTGTCCAACCCCAATCACAATTAGACATTTAAGGGCATTTTGGTCCAATTTCTTGGGTTGTACTTAAATGAAAAGTTATGTTTTGGTTGTGTAGAAAGAGAGACCACTTTAGTTTTAGTTTTATATCATCTTTTTAGCTTAGGTTTTAGTTGTCTTCTCCTCCATTTTTCTAAGGTTTAGTTACTTTTCTGGTTTAGGGTTTTAGAGTTTAGGGTTTAGTACTCAAAACTCTCTTATATTTTTATTTTAACCCGTAGTCTTTAATATAACCTAGCTCCATTTCAATTTCTCTGATAAAATATTGATCTTTAGTGTTTTTTTTCATCATCATTACTTCCATTTTCATATTCCTCAAGCTTCTTACAAGAAAACATTAAACTTTTCTTAACCTTCTTCTTGTGCTTATTTTAATGTATGTTTGCTTGTGTGTTGGGTTATTACTTGTATGAAAATGAGGATGATTAGGTAAATTTATGGTGGTTAGTTAATGGAAATGTTGCTTAGTTAGTTGTTGGTATAGTGACTAAATTGTAAAAATTAGACTAAATTGAATAACCTTCAAAACTTAGAATTGACGTCTCTAAGGGGACATTTAGGTAGGTGAGATAGAAAGGAGAGCCTATTGAGCATAAATTCATTTAGCCCAAGTTAGTTTGGTGATGTCAAGAGATAAATAGAACTAAATTGTCTAATTTGGTAAAATGGTGACCAAGAGGTAAAATAAGCCAATTAGAAGTTTAAACCTTTTAGATCCCTAATCTGAAGACTAATTAGTAACATGGACTTCAACCAACCTATGTTTTTCATTGAATTGTTAATTGTGTAATTTTGTCTATTTTGCAATTTAGTCCTTTTTAGTGTTAACTAGTCAATTAGTATAATTAACCTTGATCATGATTTCTTGTAATGTAAGACTTAGTAAGTAGTTATCTAGACTTCTTTATTCAAGCTAGTCAATTAGGAATCACTTTGTGCTCGACTCTCCTAGGTTCAATCCTTATAGTACTCAAGTGTTCCATTTTAACACTATAAATATTACAACTGGCCTGTCACATTTGTAATATACCGTCATATTATTGATTGTTTTAGTGTTGTTTCTTAACCCCAGTGCACGTACGTCATGTGCAGTCAATGGTTGAGTTTGGAGAAGATGATAACATTTCTGCACTCAATATTACTTATATAGGTGGATTAAATCATAATTAAGCTTAATTAATCAATTTGATTGTGTTTAATTAACATTAATCTTTAATTAACTTAAACTAATGACCATTAACTTCACATCCCACTATCATCCATTTAGAATTGGTTTATTTTTCATTTTAACCTCTTAGATAATTGATATCTAAGTCCCCAAGCCTTATTCTAGTAAAAAATTTATAATGATTAAACTTTTACAATTTAGTCCTTGGGGATTAATTACTCACAATTTTGGCTAAATCACTTAACCATTTTTCAATTCAGCAAAATATTAACTACGTAAATATTCTTATTTAATATTTATAGGATCAGATTATGGAAACGAAGTCTCGAAACTAAATTTTCTAACACCACTGAAAATCGAGTCATTACACACACACACACACACTCTCTCTCTCTCTCTCTCCCCCCTCCATGACGGCCCTCTGTCTTTCAAGGGTGAACCATCTTTCACCTCCGCCAATTCCTCTCCATGTTGATTCCTATTGTCAACAAGTGTAATTATTTATACTTACTCACATAATAACTTCAATTTTCATCCTCTTCCTTATAAAAATCAAATAGTATAATTGGGGTGATCTAATTACACTCAAGTCACTATAATCACTAATTATAATGGTTACCAAGGTTGTCTAAACCGCACTAGATAGAAGCAGTCGATCAGACTAATTGGATCAGAAATTGGCTAGAGTATTGGTCCGGAAATGGGCTTTGAACTAGTTGAATCAAGCGGCTTAATGGAATTTTAATATATATTTTTATTTTTTATAAAAAGTTTAATTAATTATTTAATCAAATTAGTGGCCCGGCCAGTTTGACCACCAGTCTGATTTTGAAAACCTTGATAGTTACATAAACATGTCTCACGTGTACAATTACACTCAAATTTAATTATTGAGTGACTTTCTAAACATACCCTTAAAAATAATAACTTTAAAACCTTAATCTAATATTATAGTTTTTTTTTCATCCTGATATTATTGTTTTATGTTGAGTATATAACTCTGCATGAAATGTTAAAGTCAATTACTATTACTTACCTTACAAAATCATAGTGTTATAATGTGTAATTTAGTCTTTTATAATTAATACCATCAATTAAGAAAAATTTCCCATGTTTTTAAGAAAGTTTAAATATGTAACATGTTTTTTTATTATTCGTAAAATTAGAATTTAGTTTTTATATTTATAATTTTAGGAATTTAGTCTCTTTACTTTTCAGGTTTCAAAATGTAAGTTCAACTATTAACACTATTAAAATTATTTTTGTTATGAATATCTTATTAAGTAGATGTCCATCATGATCAAGATAAAGTTTTAATGTACTTTAAATTCTAATAGTTATTAGAATTAGATCTCTACTTCTTTTATACTTCTTATGCCTATAAATAGAGACTCTGATGAAGCAATGTAATTACCCCTTTGATTAATAAAGCATATTCTCTGTTGCTTTCATATTTTCTTTATTCTTTATTCTCCCTATCTCTCTTTATTTTATAACACGTTATCAGCACGATCTTGCTCAAAGTGATAGTTCCTTTTATCGACGATCAAATTTATCCTTCATGATTTTCAATTTCTTTGACGGCAAGATGCAAAGTTTTTACAGGAAGTTTCTTTTATTTAATGTTTCATATCTGATTATTATTTTTCATTCTTCTTTCATTATATGTTATCATTTTTTTGATTAACTTATTTTACTTCTTGTTTTTAAGGATAGTGAAAGATTTGATATCGTTATACATATGAAATCAAGAATATTTTCGAACTATCTTATACCTTCTAGTGATGACGACGATGTTAAAGATCTTCAGGTATATTTTGCTATGTCTTATTTATTGTTTATAATAATTGGAGACTAATCATGACAACAAGCATAGATAGATTTTGATTTGAAATCTCATGCATGTTTGCGGTAGTAATTATGAAATAAAGAATCTATTGGGGTGTTTATAAGTCTGTCCTACTAGATTTGTTTCATTCCCCGAAATGAATGTAAACATAAAGAAAATAAAAGATATAATAATGGACCACTAAAAGTGGGAACATAGTAATAAATAAGAGAATAATGAGAATTCTCAAGATAACTCTTTAAAGGGTAAAGATAACTTATGTTATCAATATGTGATGTGAAATATTATTGGCCACATATGTGGCGTATGCCCAAATATTTTGTTTCTGTTAATATTCTTTAAGGAAGGATGTAACACCCCCTAACCCCAAACCGTCGCCGAAATGAGGTTATGAGGCATTACCGGACATATCAGACTACTTACGAATAATTTACAATTAATAAAACTTTCATAGTATAATATAATAATTAAGTCCCTATCTTGGACTCTCGAAGTTCAAACACATATTAAAAGTAGAACGGGACTTGTTCGAGTATTCCAAATTTTTTTTATAAAAAATTTCGGCAGCATTTCTGCTTATTTTTACCTAAACCTCCTGCAAATTCAAACCAAGATCACCAACACCAATGTTTCACATTCATATAACTAATATTTATATCATTAACATAATTTTAACTTAATAACTATCATAGCATCATTCAAAATTGATTATAAACTTCATTCATTTAACAACTTAATGTTCATGTATCAAAATATCATGTACTTTCCTTACCATTTCATTTAACCATCTAAATCTTATAATTCATCATTCACTACTCAAAGTAATATACATATTCAAGTGACTAAACAACACCTATGTACATGCCACCTTTACCCAAAAGAAAAATATACATCACCAAGTTTGTGTTGGAGTCAGGATTGTTCTGGATGCTGAGCCGGGACACTTGACTTCTACTAACCTGCGCACGGAAACAACCGTACGCTGAGTATGGATATACTCAGTGGTATTACTATAAATCAAGAATATTTAACATTAATAAATTACAAACATTAACCATAAATTTTATAATTATTTAAACTACTTTTATATATAATTATTTTACTTCATAAATCTTAAATTCATAATTTATTTTTCTCATACTAACTCAATTCATAATTTAATTCATACATTCTTTCTCGTACTTTTCAATAGTGCTAAAACAAATAATCTCATTTTCAAAATTTCATTTCAATTATTTACCCTATTAACAAAGCTCGAACTATGACAGATACGCGGATTTCCACCTAAACACACCAGAATGTCCAACCCAAACACACCCAGAATATTTTAAATTCTCCATAACACACCAGTAAGACCTTAAGTGCCTCTTCGGATATATCGAAGTATATAATAACAGAAACATCTTCTCGACCAAACTACAATCTCCTCATCACATCACAAATCCAATGGCATGCCATTTGTATCAAATCTAGTCCGACAAGTTAATAGGGCATTATTTTACTTTTTCTAATTTCAATTTAATTTACACAAAAAATTTCAATACTCATTCAATTCAAATATTTATTATCTTAATTCATATACAAATTAATTTTCACACAAGTGTATACCATCAACACCATACAATTGTCACCATTTATTTATTTTTCAATCAATACACTTTTCAAATAATCACATACTTACCTCAAGTCTTACTTACCATACATAACAATTAAAATTTCAGCAATCAATAATAATTAAAATTTGAGTTATAGTAATACACACCGTAATTCTCCCGTTTTAGTCCTCGATGACTTTCTCCTTTCCTTTCGATGTTGAAGTTTCAGGTTCTTTGTTGGCTACGAAAATAATAGTAATTTATATTATTATTTGCAGCATTAATTATAATAAATAATTAAATTTCTAAACAATTCTTACCTTATTCCCAATTTAATCCTAACTAAACTTAATTATTTTCTTAATCCAATTCACTCTCTTTTTCTATTCAAATTTTGTCTAAACTTATATTTAACTATAAAATTTCCAGCATATTTCCCTAATTTCGAAATTTCTTCAATTTAGTCCCTTCAACATAAAACTTATAGCCTAGTTTACAATTTAATCCCTTAATCAATTCTAACTTAGAATTCATTCAATTAAATCCCTAATTCCATAATTTATCCAACATGAACCATATTTGGAAACATATAAACTCTTGAATTATCAACTTAATTTCATCAAAACTTGTTTTAAAGCTTCTAAAATATCAAAATTAAGAGAAAATGACTTAATTAAGCTTACCAATTAAACTTGAAGCTTTAAAATCCCAATTTCCCTTTTTCTTCCCCTGTTTTCGTTTTGTTCCCTACTTCGTTTCTGTTTCTTTTGTTTTGTTTCTTTGTTTCCTTAATTCTTTTTATGCTTTATTATTTTATTAACATAATATAATATTAATATCATATATTAAAATATATTTTACTTTAATATTAAGTAAATAAATAATTATATAACAAGTGTACATATTTATATTATTACAAATGTCATTATCTTATTTGCTTATCAAATAAAAATCTCATGATTTAATTAATACAATTAATAATTATAAAATATCTTTATACTTAAATTATAAGTAATTAAATATTTAAATTACAATTGTACCAATACAATTCTTACACATGTATATTTTATTACCATACAATTGTCTTCTATTTAATTTATTTAATAATAATGCTAATAATAATAATCTAATATAAAACCATAATGTTAATTAATAATTGTAATAATTTAATATAAAACCATAATAATAATCATTATAATATATAAAACCTAAAAAAATCTTTGATTTTATTTTACCAATATGCCGCCTCATTTGTAGTCAATGGCTTAATTGCCATTTTAATCCTTTTTATTTTCTATTGCTTTATAATTAAACTTTTACCCTTTATTCAATTTAATCATTTTTATTACTTACTCTAAATTAAGCTAAATTCACCTAATTAGATCCTAATTTGACACACCACTAGGCTCATAAATATTTTTAATAATTATTTTCGAACTTATTTCACTAAGACGGAGGCCCTATAACTCACTTTTCCGGTGCCCGTGAATTTCGGGTTATTACAAAGGATATGAAAATGTAGGAATGAATTCTATCATTATAGATAGAAAATATTTATCTTATTTGGTATTGAAACAAACAAATATTATCCCAATATTTGATAGTATAAAATTAGTTGAAAGCTCCAGAAGAGCTAATATATCACTATCTAAAAAGCACAAAATTTGTGATGGTTAATGCATTACTTTTAAAAGTTATTTGTAATAGATCTCATATTGAGATTGTGAATGAGGAAAATATTATATTTCATATGAATAAAAAAAGGGATTGAGTTATTAATTTATAATATTTATGATATTCTTTTGTCATCATCCCTATTAAAGGGTTGAAAGTAAAATATCTGATTGTGAAAGATATACTCGTAAGTAATAGAATATGATAATTCTATCTAAAGCATATTATGGTTAGATGTATCTAAAGTTGCAAGTATTTTTTAAAAACTGTGAGTATAACTCTACAGTATTCAGAATAAGTTTTCAATTAAAATTATGTGGTAAAATATTACTGATGAGAACTTGCAAGAGAGAAAACTTATGTATGAAAAGTCATTGGTTATGTACCTGTTATACACATGGAAAATAAGATTCATTCTTAAAGTTTGCTATTAATAGATTTTTGGGTATTTGAAGATTTTGACATATTCTCTGAAGCGAATATTGCATACAATTATTTGGAAATTATATTTATTGACTTGGTGGCATTATAGACTTCACATTGATTTAGACATTTCCAGTAGTAAATGTCACAATAGTACTTATATGCCGATACAAATTAAAAGGAATGATAATAAAATTATCAATTTGTTACAATTTAGTACAATTGAAACACATGTTAGAAGTTTACTAATACAAATGCGTTTACTACTTGGCGTGACCAGTTAGACTATCCTGGATCATAAATGATGCGAAAATTAATTGAGAATTCATATAGACATTCAATTAAAGAACTAGAAGATTCTTTAATTTAAAGAATTTTCATTTATTGTTTGTTCTCAATAAAAATTGATTATTAGAAACTCACTAGCTAAAGTTAATATTTAATGTTTTGCATTTCTGAAATGAATATAGGCCCATTCATCCACAATGTGGATGATTTTGATATTATATGATTTTTGTAGATGGATCTACAAAATAATCACATGCATTATCAATTCGCAACCTGTTGTTTGCGAGATTGCTTGTTTAAATGATTAATTTCAGATTATGCAATTAAAACAATTCATCTTGCTAATGTTGGTGAGTTTACATCCCAAGTTTTTAATGATTATTGCATATCAATTGGGATAAAATTGAACATCCTATTGCTCATGTTCACAGACAAAATGATTTAGCTGAATTATTTATCAAATGCCTCCAACTAGTAGCTAAATCATTACTTATTAGAACTAAACTTTCTATTTCAACATGAGATTATGTTGATTTACGTGTTGTACACATCAAGCCAATAAGTTATAAATACTCCCCATTACAATTGGTTTTTGATCAATACCTAAATATTTCTCATCTTTGAATTTTTGTATGTGCGTATATGTTTCAATTGCTCCACCACAACACACAAAGATGAGTGAATCCTGAAAGAAATTTGGGAATATATATTAATTACAAGTTTATTTGTAATTACATTTTGATTTGATAGTTTTCCCTACATTAGGGAGAGAGAAATAATAACTTGTAATGAGTTAGGAGGAGAATAATTTGAATCAAAAGTTCAATAAGGATAACTCATTACAAGTTAGCTGTTAGATGTATTTACAAACTTAATGAGAATAACCAAGTGTTATATACCATCTAATATTTTAATTTGATTTAAAGTCCCAGTAGGACAATCAATTGGAATAAATTATAGATTGATTGGTTCCAAATAAGAAAATTATTCTAGATGGTCATATAGTAGAGGCGGGTGCTCTAGAAGAGACCCAAGACATAACTAATAAATAAAACTTCAGAAGAGATTCAGGTACCTGAAACTGAATTTTAAAATAATGAAAATAAGAGATCTCGATAAGTTATGTCAATTCGAGAAAATGTGGAACTGAATAATAAAAGTGGTCGACAATGATTTTGCATGCAGTATTGCTATAATGAAATAAAAGGAAGATCCTGAATAAATCTATTGAGAAATATAGATATAGAATAAATTGATCAAAATAGAAAGACACAACTCATGTACAATTAAATTTGTGGAGTTTTTGGACCATTAGTCCAAATATCTAAAGGTATAAAGCTAGTAAAGGTGCAATTAAAGTAGTTTTGCAAAAGCGGAATAAAAATATGAATTTTTTCGCTATGATTATTGTTGAAATTCCTGAAGAAATAAAAATATGTTTTCCCAAAATTTTCTCTTACTCATGATTTTCAAAAGAATGGTGGTATAAATACTTAGTAATACATTTAAATAGTCATTTGAAAAACTAGTATTCAAGATTGAATACGTAGAATATGAAAAAGTATGTTATGTTTTCATGAGTGGGAGTAAATACGTGTTGTACTCTTTTTCCCTTAACCGAGGTTTTGTCCCATTGGATTTTCCTAGTAAGGTTTTTAATGAGGCAGCATATTATGCGTATTATAGATCGTGTACTCTTTTTCCTTCATTAGGTTTTTATCCCACAGGGTTTTTCCTAGTAAAGTTTTAATAAGGCACATTATCTACCAATAGACATCCAAGGGGGAGTGTTATGAATATCTTATTAAGTGGATGTCCATCATGATCAAGATAAAGTTTTAATATACTTTAGATTGTAATAGTTATTAGAATTAGATCTCTATTTCTTTAATATTTCTTATGCCTATAGATAGAGACTCTGATGAAGCATTGTAATTACCCATTTGATTAATAAAGCACATTCTCTGTTGCTTTCATATTTTCTTTATTTTTTATTCTCCCTATCTCTCTTTATTTTATAACAATTTTGTTAAATTTAGGTTTATTGCACCATTTTTTTAGTTACATCCTACCAAGTTAATATTTTTTATTTCACACCAATAAATTTTTTAAAAGAATTTAACAATATTAACAATGGAATTTGAATTTTAAAATCTAAAAAGAAAAAGATTAAATTAATAAACCTAAATTCTGAAATTGTGAAAAATACAAAAGAGTTCTGAGATACTTTAAACTTTTCCAATAAACGCAAACAAGTATGATGCTTTCGTTAGGACTTAGCAGGGACAGATTCTATGTCTATTTCGATTTCTATTTTGTATGACAGAATCAATTACTATGTTTTGTACTCCAAAACTCTCCTACTTCATGACCTCTCTTGATTCTTGCCGATGCAATTTTTTTTGTTTAAGTAAACAATATGAATGATATTTGTGACTTTTGTTGAACTAATTATAAAAATATTTAATTTAAGTATCAATTTTAGTCATCTGCACTGAAATAATGAAGTGGTTTTTTTAATTGGTAGGATGATTTATTTAATTTTAAATATATATAATTAAATATGTATATATATATAATCAAAGTAAGAAAGAACTCTCTCTCTCTTTATATTTCCAAGGCCTTTGTATTTTTGGGATGGGGTCCAAGAACATGAGTTTGTATCCGATTCTTTTCAATAGTATTAGCTGTTGAATTCAGTTTTCAATTTCTAAATTTCGGTCTCTCTCCTTTTTTTTTTTTGTTATTTGACCTTATTTGAATTTGGGTTCTTTGATTTTGAGCTTTTGGGGTTTATTGAAATTTTTATTTTTAGAGAAAGTGAGCGATTTTCAATGGTTGTTTAAGAATATATTTATCAATGGCTGCTGCAGAAAATAATGGCGAATCCAACAAGAGTGTTGGTGATGGGCAAGATTGAGAGGTTAAGAAAGGGAATGAGCTTGATTTTGGGTTCGAGAATAGGTAATGAAAGCCGGTTTTTTGTGAAGCTTCCATGTCGCAAGGGCCTCATAAGAAGATTATTCATAGCCCTCAATGTCTAGAACCTGTTTGATCAATTGATTCAATGGTGGATCAGTTGTCTTCCTTACCTTCTAGTTTGCCTTCTTTAATGCTTTCTTTACCTTATTCGTCTTCTTCTAATGCTTCTTTGCTTTCTTTGAGATTGGTTTTCCCTTTCGCTTTTAACGCAACTCAGAATCTGATTTACTATCGGCCATCACCATAAAGTCGGCAACAAATGATTTCACTTAGTCCTCGATTGCAGCAACATGGTTTTCTTAGTCCACGATGTATTTTTTTATCAGTTAATTTTAAAAAATTATTATGACTTTTTTTTAATATTTTATTATATTTTATAGAGTACTTGTCAATCTCTAATCTTGTTTGTACAATTTAAAATCTCCACTAAAAATGTATATAAAATATTTATAATTCCTATTCAAATATGAAATATTTTTAATATTTATAATAATTATTTATGATTAATAGGTTTTTGACGATTAAATTGGTAAAATTTATAAATGCGAAAGATTAAATGTATTGAATTATTTAGAATTAAGATCGAATTGATAAAATATGTAAGTATTGATGACTAAATGTGTTATTATATCAGTTAGAAAAAAAACTATGTCATTTCGATGGGTGATGAAAACAGAAAGGGATACTAATGTTAGTGCCTAAATTGAAAATTTTTATAATTGAATGACCAAAACAAAAACACACTAATAAGTTGGATGACCATTTGTATAGCTTATATAAAACAAGAGCTTGATGAAAAGACCCTGTCTACAATCTAGTTGTGCCTCACGAATAGAGTATTGTAGGAGGTATTGATAGAGAAAACCTTATTCGCTTTATGGAAAAGGTTAGAAACTTTTTATGCGACTAAGTCCCTAACTAACCGTTTAGTGTTGAATCAACGTCTATTTATGTTTCGCATGAACGAATGTGAGCTTCCTAGAGATCACATTAGTCAATTTATTACTCTTTTGAATGATTTAAAGAATATTTATGTTAAAATTGACGATGAAGATCAGACTATACTATTATTGTGCTCTTTACCCTCTTCATACAAGTCTTAGAGATCACATTCGAGGATTTGAATGGTCATTTGTTGAGTAAATACAAACTCGACCATGAGTTTGGTTTGGATAAAAAAGCAGATAGGCAAGCTTCCGTTTTGATAACATCAAAGAAGCGTGACAAAAGGTGTTGCTATTGTAAGAAGTTAGGTCACATAAAAGCAAATTGTTATAAACTACGAAATAAAAGGGTTGTTGAGAGTAACGAGGAAGATGTAATTGATGCTAATTTGGCTGACGAAAGTAATGATGATTTCTTTTTAGTTTCAAAAAGTAATAGCTCTAAGCTTACATCTGAATAGATCTAAGATTCGAGATGTTCTTTCCACAAGTGTCCCTACAGAGAATGGTTCTTCATGTAACAACCCGTTTTTAGTCAAATCAGAACAGTGCTTTCGGGACCACAAATTCAAAGTTAAAATATTTATTTTATTATTATTTTAATGATTATAGGATGATTGAATGATTGTGTGAAAGTTTCATTTAGAAATTTTATCGATTGATTAGTCAATTTGATAAAAAAAGACTAAATCGCGTAAAGTGTAAAAGTGGAGTTCTATTAGTTAAAGGTATCTAATAGTTATAGAACCTTAAAGTTAAAGTCCTTATGTGGTAATTAGACCATTAATTAGATAGTGGATGATAATGGCTTGGCATAATTGAAATTTTGAATTAATAATAAGGTTAGTTTAGTAATTTAGTAAATAAATGAAAGTTAAATAAAACAAAATGTTTTAATTGTGTTCATCTTCTTCAAAAGACAAAAACCAACTGATTTTCTTGAGAAAAATAGGGCTAAGGTTCGGCACTCTTATTTCCATCAATTAGGTATGTGTTTTTGATCCGTTTTTGATGATTTCTGTGTTTTTGAGATCGTTACAACTAGGTCTAGCTAGCCCAAGGACTAATTTACAAAACTGTTAAAGATTTTGAATGTTTCCATTGATGAATAATCATGTATTTTAAAGTTTCTTGTTAGATTATGAATGTTTGTGGATAGATATACAAGTCTTGTTAAGTGATTTTTAATGAAAATGCAAATTAGGGGCTAAATTGTGAAATGTGTAAATTTAGTGGTTAAAATATGAAATAAATGAAAATTTTGGGCTGCAATAAGCATAATAAATATTTGGTTAGGCTTGGGGTTATGATGAAATTGAATGAATTTTGTTTTACAAGCCTAAGGACTAAATTGTAAAAGATGTGAAACATTAGGGGCAATTGTGTAAAAATACTTTAAAGTGAATTTTGGACAAAATTGAATAGAGAGATGATTAAATAAGTTAATTTTGATTATATTTAGATCAAGAAAGGCGAAATAGGGACTTAGATCGGGGAAATAACAAGGTTACAGAATAGTTGATTCATTTCACCGTTTTAGCATCCGAGGTAAGTTCGTATGTGATAAATTTCATTATAAATGTATTTTAAATGCTTTGATATTGCATAAACTGTGATTACGAGACTACGGATATGTTCAATAATGATTCGACGACAATTCGATATTTGAAATCCCGATTGAACCTTAGAAATAGATTTGGATACTAGTGACATGTCATTAGGGATTGTTGTGATTGTGATCTGGGTGTTGGTCCTGTACGTCTTATTGGTGGCTGAGTATACCGGCATGTGCTGTGGATACTTGGCAGCTTGTGTGAGCAGCAATGTGGAGTTACGTCTCGACTAAGAGCTTATATGAGTAAGCCCGTTGATAACTCTAGTGTAAGCATTATATGTGTGATATGAGATTGAGATAGCTTCAATTATATATGTGGCACTTCGGGTTCGAGTTTCCTATGCATCTGATAGTTTACCTAATGGTTCAATGAGTAATTGAAAGATGTGATTGCGTATGATACTGATAGGAGATGGTACAGGTATGTACACAAACTGTATAAATCTTAAATCGAAGAAGTTGTGAAGTTTGCATATAATCATGTGATTAAAGATGTGAAAGGTTTGTTAGTTAAAATATGCTAAATGTTGATATGGTTAATTGTGTATTTATGATTAGTTTAAGTTTATTTCATACGAGCTTACTAAGTAATAAAGCTTACTTTGTTTATTTTCCATGTTTTATAGTGAATTCAAAGCTAGCTCGGATTTGGGGATCGTCAGAGACGTTGTCACACTATCCATCTATCAATTTGGTACTTTTGACTTATGTTTTGGTCATATGGCATGTATAGGAATATGGTCATCTTGATATGTATTTTGGTAGTGAATTTTGTCAATTGATTTGGCTTAAGTTGGTTATTTTGGATATATATGTGTATACGTGAGAATGGCCTATGATATGGTCTATAATTGCTTGCAAATGGTTTGTGGTAGTTTAGTATTTATGGTAGCTAATGGTTAGAAATGACTATTGTATGTTTGTGATTTTAGGTAAGGTAAAATGTTTAGTTGAAATAATGCATATAAGTGTTTTGAGATTAATGTGTATAAAGAATGAGAGTATTGAATGTGCATGAATTATGTTTGATTTGGTTGAATTGAAATGCCTTTTGATGCTATGTATTGGTGCCTTTGAGTTTGATGTAGGTGAGCATAAGTTTGGGTGGCAAAATGGCTTAGTAAATAGCCTATTTTTGTCCACACGAGCAAAGACACGAGTGTGTGTCTCAGCCGTGTGTGACACACGGTTATGTTACACAGTCGTGTGCCCCCTGGTGTTGAATTAAAAATTAGGTCAATATGCTCCACACAGTTTCACACACGGGTGTGTAACTTGGCAGTATGGCATAAGCCAGTACACTCTATAGGTTTGGCACGACCTAGTACACGGTCTAGCACACGAGCATGTATGGCCATTTTAGGGCACACAGGCTAGTCACATAGGCGTGTGTGTTGGCTGTGTGACCCAATTAAGAGAGTTACACGGGGTCAAACATGGATTGGGACACAACCATGTGCTTCTATTTTGAATTTCCACACGAACATGTCTGTGGCCGTATGAGAGACACGGCCAGGCCACAAGGGCGTGTATCCCCTGTTTTTGAGAAAATTTCTTAAGTGTTCAAAAAGTTTTCAAAGTTATTAGTTTAGTCCCGAACCACTCTCAATGAATGTTTAAAGCCTCGTAGGCTCGTATTAGGGACAAAATGATTGCTTATGAATAAAATGTATATGATTTGATTAATTGTATGTGAAATGTATGTTTAAAATGTGTTATAAGTCTAGTAATGCTCTGAAACCCTATTCCGATATTGAATATAGATAAAGGGTGTTACACTTCACATACAGTTCGATTGAAGGTGGATTTGTACATATGTGAAATGATTCATCCAGTAAGGTAATTGGTATTGGTATTTTTAAAATTGGGATGCACGATGAGATGATTAAGACATTCTCAGATGTCAGGTATGTACTTGATTTACGAAAGAATCTCATCTCCTTTAGTATTTTAGACTCAAAAAGTTGTAAAATCAACATCGAGTTGAGCGACATTAAGGTGTCTCGTGGAGCTCTCGTTTTGTTAAAAGTAAAAGGATTGGTAGTCTTTCTATTCTGGAAGGTTCTACAGTGATCAATGAAACCAGACGTCCTTCGTCCGTTATAGAGTCGAAGTCAACTTATAACAGCCCGATTTTGGGGCTAGTCAAAATAATGGTCTCGAACCACAAATCTGAAGTCAGAGAAATTATTTTATTATTATTTTAGAGTCATAGCATGTTTATATTAGTACATGAAAAATTTGGTGAGTTAATTTTGACATTCGTGAACCCAATTGCGAAAAATGACTAAATTGCATAAAGTGCAAAAGTTCTATTTTGATAGCTAAGGGTGTTATTTTATTAGAGAAGCAAAATTGGGGAATTTTAAAGGGCAATTAGACCCCTAGAGATAGAGTGGCCGGCCATAGGAGACATATGTGGTCAAAATTTTCAAAATTTATTGGGTTAGGTGACTAATTTTGACTCAAAATAAAAATAAATAAAAGAAGGATGACATCATCCCTTACTCATCTCTTTTCTCCACAAAAATTAGCCATGGAAGGGGTTTTGAGAGCTTAAAATTTTTCAGCAACTTGAAGCACTCACAAGTAAGTGATTTCCATACCCTTTGTTGATGATTTTTGAATTTTTGAGACCCTTGAAGCATGAGCTTTCAAATGAGGGGTATATCTTGCAAAATGATTGAAGGTATAAGGTTTTTCCATGAGAGCATTTAGGGTGTTTTCTGAAATTTTATGGAAGAATATGAGTCTTAGTTGGGTAATAGACAACTTTTGTGAAAGGTGTTACCATGAAAACACCAAAAGGGACTATTTTGCACAAGTTCTAAAATAATTGATAAATGTGTGAAATAGAGAGAATTTGGGGTTTCTATAAGAGTAAAAAGAGTTTAGCTAAGCTTAAGATGCGAAGAAATTCGATAAAAATTATTTTTCGAGCATAGGGGTAAAATGGTCATTTTGCCAAAGTTTAGGGGCAACACAGTCATTTTACCAAAGATGTGAATCTTTAATTGCTTAATTTTATTTAGTGATTAAATGAGTGCATTTTTCTATTTTAGATCAAGAATTGCCAAATCCGAACCTAGACCGGGGAAAAGCCAAGTGAATTGACTAAACAGATTAGTCGTGTACGTTTTGTAATCCGAGGTAAGTTGTATGTAAATAGTACAACTACATTGCTAATGTATGTGTTGAATTGTATTTGAATTAGTATAGCATGAATTGCTTGATTGTGGAATTCAGAAGGTATGATGATAATAGAGACAATAGAGTTCCCATTTGAACCTAGGAAAGAAATCGGATATTCATGCCATGACATACGGGTTATTTTTGGCCAGTGTAAGACATGTCTAGGACATGCATCGGCCACATTATGAGAGCTAGTGTAAGACCATGTCTAGGACATGGCATCGGCATTGAGACGAGTGCTAGTGTAAGACATGTCTAGGACATGCATCTGCCTCGAGACGTAAGCCAGTGTAAGACATGTCTGGGACATGCATCGGCTACGAGATGATAGTCAGTGTAAAACCATGTCTGGGACATGGCATCGACTTGAGATATGAGCCAGTGTAAGACCATGTCTAGGACATGGCATTGGTCACCTTACCCACGTTTGAGGCTTAATGAATATCCGGTAGTGTTCCAAATGGTTCAATGGTGAATGTTATGTTCTTAAGCTAATGAGGAAAGTATAACTGTGTTGTGAGTGGTACAGGTACCTAATTGGTACGTATGAGATATGAGCTCATTGAATAATATGTGACTAGTATGGATGGTAATGAGTAAGTTAAACTTATGATTACCTTGGTATCTTGAGTATGTGGATTATTGATAAAATGTTGTTGTTGTGTACTTACTTATATGCAACTTACTAAGCTTTTATACTTACTCCCTTTCCTTTCCATTTTCTTATAATGCCGCCTAACTAACTCCAGGATTCCAGAAGTTAGAGATATCGATCACACTATCGATCGAAGCTTTCGGTATAGTTGGATTTATATTTTTGAATATGGCATGTATAGGACTTAGACTTTATTACTTTGTGTCTTTGAGTATTGGCCAAATGTGTTGGCTTGGGATTGGAAATCCTTCAATTTGTAGTAAGCTTTGAATGATGGCTAAGATTCATTTTGAATGTATAAAAGATGCTTTATCATGGTTGAATGAATGTCTAATGTGGTTGATTGGATTATAGAAATTGTGCTTGTCTTGGTATTTGTTGGCCTTTGTATGAAAATAGGTAGATAAGGGTGGCAATGAGGCTTGGTAAATAGCTTTATATTGTCCACATGGATAGGCACACGGGCGTGCATCTTGGCTGTGTGTGACACACAGTCTGCCCCATGGGCGTGTGGTCCGGTCGTGTGTCCCTTGCACGTAAAAAATTCTAGTCAGTATGCATGGTAATAAACATACAGGCAGAGACAAGGCAGTATGTCTCAGCCGTGTGGAGGACACGGCCCAGCACATGAGCATGTGCCTTGGCCGTATGACATTATGAGTATGCTGACGTTAGAAACAGAATGTCTATGTTTTTGTACACGGGCTAGGACACAGGTGTGTCGTGGCTGTGTGAGGGACACGAGTGTGTGTCTAGCCATGTGAAAACCCTTGTAGCTGTGAATTAGAAATTAATTCTACACAGGTGTGGGACATAGGCGTGTCCCAGGGTGCTTAGGCTGTGTGAGCCACATGGGCCTTCAGCACGACCATGTCGAAATGGTCACAAGGGCATGTTACTCTTCCTCACGGGCGTGTGCCCTATTTTAAAGGCGAATTTCTTAAGGTTGATTTAAGGATCCGGAATGGTTCCGAATAGTTTTAAATGATTGATTTGGAGCTCATAGGCCCATAATAAGAAGTTTAAAGTAGATATTGAAAAAGTTTTAAGTTGGATCAAGTCTCGGTGACTTGAGATTGGTTGTATGCATGAGATCAAGTTAGGTAATGCCTTGTACTCCTCCCCAGCGTGGGTTACGGGTATAGGGTGTTACATAACTTGTTTGGAGAGGAGGGAACTTGGTCATAGGAGGGAAAAAGGTATGACCGTTTCGTTGAAGAGAGGTTCTCTTTTGGATGCAAGTTCTGAAAAGTTAGGGCACCGTGTTCGTGAAAATTAGACCTAGGTTAGTTTTGATTTGGCAGTGCACAAGTCGAAGGCTAGAAGTCTTCCAACTTCTAAGCATAGATTCGACTCAGTTAGTTTCCTACATAGTTCAAGATAGGCCATGGCGGGTTTTGACAAAGATGGCGTTGTGAGAATTCGTATTAAGTTGGAGATTGTTAGGGTTGTGTGAACCAAATTCCTGTTAAATAAGAGATTACTTACAAGTCAAGTTAAGCAAAATATATTTCCTTTCTAGAAGATTTACTATTTTTTAGTATAATATATTTAACATTTATTAGCACAATTTATTTGACCTACAAATTTAGCATATAAATAGGCTCTTTTACAACCTTAGAAAATACACCCATTAAAATATTAGAACTCATAACACTTTTTGAAGAATTTTGTATTTACGTTTTAAAAAGTTACTTTTTTCGAGTTTCAGGGTTTAGTTTTTTTATCTCCATCTTTTGTACTTTTTGTTCTTTTATCATTATTGTAAATTTATTTTTGCCCGTGGTTTTTTTATTCTCTTTGGAGGAGTTTTTCGACGTTAAATTTGTGTACTCAATTTCTCAATTTTCTGCTATTTTTACTTGTTCTTAACTTAATCGAGTTGATCCCTAACATAACTTTTAATAATAAAAAAAAACAAAAATATGATATTTTTAATTATGTTTTGGTCTATTTTCATTTTTCATTTTTTAAATATAAAATTTCCTTTTTTTTAATAATTTCTCAATTTTATGAATTTTTAAATTATTGTTAAATTTTGAAACAATTAACTTTTAATATCATTTGTTTTGTATGTGATTTTGCGCATTTAATAGTTAATTAGTTTTTTCTACCAAATATTTAATTAGTTTTTTCTACCAAATATTTAATTAGTTTTTTCTACCAATAAATATTTAATCAAAATTTTAAATATTATATTTTTAATTACAGTTTTTAACATAAATAATATTTCTTATTTGAATTATTGAGTATAACTAAAATATATTAGCTTATCAATTTAAATATTATAATAGAAAATTTTCAAATGATAATTAAAGCATTTTACCATATTCAACATACAATATATTTTTACTTTATGTAATTAAGGCTAAGTAACATTATTAAAAATAATAACTAATTAACCTAATTAACTTTAATATTAATTAATTGATATTTAAGATGTTTAGAATTCTATTCAAGTAATAAGTCTATTCATATGAATAAAATTAACACAATTTTTGTTTACCTAAAAAATTAAACTAATAATTGTAAATTACAATTATAATTATCACAATTTTTTCCCTATATTTTATACTTAGATTTTAATTTAAATAATAATTCTATTTTAAAATTAGCACATTTCCTTTTAACTAATAATTATAATTTAAATTCTAATTATTTTTGAATGTATGATTACACAACTTCTATTTTGTTTCAACTTTTTAAACTAATAGTTCTAAATTAAATATTATAATTATTTTTAAATGTGAATTTAATAATATGATGGAAAATAAATGATATTTTGGTCGGTTTAAAAGTTTTTCCAAACTCATGCTTTTATATATACATTATAGAATTATAGATTATAAATTATACCATTCGATTTAGTTGATTGAATTCATTGAATTGAGAATTGAAAATCTAATAGATTTAACTTCTAATTTAATTTTTTCAACCATAATAGTTAAAAGTAGGGTAAACTACATTTTATTAAACTTTTAGTAAGTTTACTTTTTGGTCACTCAATTTTAAAAAATTATAAAACGGTCACTGAACTATTTTCAAGTTTTTATATAAGTCACTGGATAATTAAAATTGTTGTTGTACGATCTTCTTTGTTACCACAACTTGTATCAATCGAAAGCTCTCCTTCCCATTCTCTTCTACAATTCAATTTTTTTCATGAAACAACTTTGAATGTCACAAATCTACAAACCAAAATCCATAGGTTTCTTCTTCGATATCTAACACTGACCGACAGATCAATTTAGATCTAATTTATGTTCTTCTACTTGTTGATTGGTGCTAATCCACTATACAATTTCAAATTGTCGCTTGAAGCTCACTAGTTGAACTTAAAAAAGAAATTTAATAGCCCAGTGACTTGAATAAAACTTTCAAATAGTTCAGTGACTTGCATGAAAATATTCGAATAATTCAATGATCATTTTGTAACTTTTTAAAATTAAGTAAACAAAATATAAATTTACTAATAATTTAGTGACTTTTGAGATAATTTACCGTTAGAAGTAAAATACATTCAAAATTTTTAAAACTAAAAAATTAACGAGGCAAACCGGAAATAAAAAAGTAAAATCAAGTAAAAGTGCAAAAAACAAAAAACCATAAAAATATAAAAGAAAAGGTTAAACTCTACCACAGTCCCTATACTTTGCAAAAGTTATTGATTTAATCTCTCTACTTCAATTTGGTTATATTTAGTCCCTGTACTTTTCAGAATTTAAAATTTTGATCCTTATCAAACGGTAATTTTTAAAATTTGATACGTCAAGCATATTATAATATGTAAAAGGTTAAACTCTACCACAGTCTCTATACTTTGCAAAAGTTATTGATTTTATTTCTCTACTTTAATTTGGTTATATTTAGTCCCTGTACTTTTCAAAATTTAAAATTTTGATCCTTACGAAACGGTAATTGTTAATTCATTAAGTTCTACTATTTTCAAAATCTGATACGCCAAGCATATTATAATATGTGTAATGCTATGTCAACTTGTTATTTCTACATATTACTTACTAAAAATCTTGTTGATGGATTAACAACTATCATTCTACGTCAAGATTGAAATTTCAAAATTCGAAAAGTATAAGGACTTAAAATGATCTAATTGGAGAATATGAACCAAATCTATAACTATACGCATAGTACTAAGCTAATAATTGAGTTTAAACAAATGTATTTAACTGTTATTGTTTGAGTTAGGATGAAAATTTCAAAATTTTAAAAGTATAGGGATTAAAATTGACCAATTAGAAAAATAAAGTGACTAAATCCATAATATGGGGACTAAATATATAATTTTCACAAAAGTACAGGGCCTAATAGTAAAATTTAACCAAAAAAACCAAAGGCAGAAAAGGAGACGGAGCACGTAAATAAGTATGGAAGTCAGCATGTGGGCGGAATTTAAGTAAGTATTTAGAGCTCATTTTAATTTCATATTTCGCGTCCGTATTCGAAATCGAAAAAAACCACAGACCAGAGTAGAGAAAAAAAGAAAAGAAACGAGGGAGGGAGAAAAATATAAAGGCAAAAGGCCCAAACTATTAAATCTAAAAAAAAAAATTCAATTTTTTTCTTTGTTTCTTCCTTGAATCTCTATGTATGCATGTCAGCTCGGTAATGGTTCTCGAGTCTGAAAGTCCATGAGCTTCTGCTTTTTGTTTTTGTAAACAGAAAAAAATATAAGAAAAAATATACGGATTGGAAAATGGCGCAGAAGTTGGAACAGCAGCTCAAGGAGTTGGGATCCAAGCTTCACTCTCCTCCTTCTTCCAAAGACGCTCTTCTTAAGCTCTTAAAGGCACGCATGCTTCTCCTTTTTTCTTAAAAAAGTTCAATTGAATTACTTAATTCGAGTGAGCTTCCTAGTTGCTGTGAGGTTTATTCACGATTAAGTTGTTTTTTTTTCTGTGTTTCCTTAGTATTTTAGGTTTTAAAAGGGTATCATGAACCTCTTTTCTATAAATTTGCTTTCCCAGAGGAAGCTAGTTCCTAATTAGATGCGAGTTTCATGAAATTTGGTTGAATTAGGGTATGTGTACAAGAACTTTGTAAGTTTCCGTATTTGTTTTTTGAAAGTTCAATTGAATTACTTCATTTGAGCGAGCTTCCTAGCCTGTGAGGTTTACTTGCACTTAAGCCTTTTCTTTCCTTAGGATTTTGGGTTTTAATAGGGCGTCATAAACCTCTTTCATGAAATCGCTTTCTTAGAGGAAGTTAGTTCGTAATTAGATGCGAGGTTCTAGAAATTTGGTTGAATTAAGGTATCTGTACAAGAAACTATGCAGGTTTTAGTCTTTTGTTTTGAAGTTCAATTGAATTACTTAATTCGAGTGAGCTTCCTAGCTGCTGTGAGGTTTATTCACGGTTAAGTTTTTTGTTTACTTAGGTTTTAAAAGGTTAATAGGTTATCATGAACCTCTGTGATGAATTCACTTTGTTAGAGGAAGTTGGTCGTAATGCAAATTTCATGAAAATTGGTTGAATTAGGGTTGTTTTCCAGTTCGTAGACGTGTCTCCAACTTACATGTTTTTTCCCAAAATGGGTTTCTGACATGTTTTATTCCCATAATTTGGTAGATGATATGATGAATGTTCAGGCCTTGCAATTTTTATTAAAAACTCAATCTATTGTAATATGGTTAGGATGTTCTGTTGTGATTGTGTCAAGTAATTGGATCTCCAAATATGTTTCTGACAAGACCATGGTTCCTCAAGGCAGTGAATCAGGCCTAAATCAACAGCAGTGTGCTATGCCCGGAGCCTGGACCGTGCTTGGCATTTTACTTTTCAAGTTTGAATCTGAATTGTGCACAATAATAAGTGCAACGAATGCTGTAAATGAGTGATAAAATGGCACCCATGCATAAGAATGATTGATAACCCGTTCCATAGTTCAAATCTTCAAGTACGTTAGTACATCACAAATCTTTGATTTAGGTTGCCCTTCATGGATTGCAACACCCACCCACTATTTTGTATAACAGGGTCAAACAAGCATATCTGGGCCTGGTCTTAGTTTGGAATTTTCATTGTGGTTTTGGTCCTGGGGAAGGCTCTGAGGGGTATTCTGGTATGCGTAATCAACCCCCAAAAGTTTTCCTCTAAGACACAGAATTATATGGGACTGGCAACAGTAATCAATTTTAGTCATTGTTTTGGTGAGGGCTATATCCTTCAAAAGGGTTATTAAAAGCTAACTGATCTTTAATGATATCAACCCATCTAAGATGTTGTTTCACACTACCTCCCTCTTTCATTTTTTTTTTCTGCTTGGATTGAATCACTTTTCCATACTGGACTATCATTCTTCAGTTTTGCACATGACTAAACAATCATGTTGCCCTTCCTTTAGTTTATGAATGATTGATTAAGCTTCCACTGGTACGCAAATGCCTGATCTACGAAGAAGTGGTTAGGTTTCTCAAGCAGCAATAACTAGTTTGTAAAGGATTTTTCGTCTTAACCAAGCGTAGTCAAAGTGATTTTATTGAATATCCATTGCTTTTATTTTTGTAGTACATGATGTTTGGGACCTCTGATGGTGAGTTTATCACTTTGCCAATGAGCTGAAGAGGCATCTTATTATGCATGAAAGAAATGGCAGTTCTTATATTTTGGTTGACCTTAATATACTTGTGGTTGAGTGGGATCTCTGATGGTGAATTTATTATTTTGCTAATGGGCTGAAGAGGCATCTTGTTATGCATGAAAGAAATAGCAATCTTTCATGTTGGTAGGCCAGAATATACCGGTTGTTGAGTGGAAAACTAATATGCATTTTGTCCTTCAGTCGGTTTGAATTATGGATTCTGCATTTTATTTTCCAAAACTGTTTTAAACGCATGACTACCACAGTGGCAAATATGTATTAGTGTGTAATGATGCTGTAAATAAACCACAGCTGCTGCTTACTTGGGAGTATGTGAAAATAGAGTTCCTCTGATTTTGAAGTCTACTATAAGTAAAAACTTGGATCTTATGAGTCTGGTCAATTGATTTGTTAGGTTATTATGGTTGTTATATTGCCTTCTGCTGTTGAGTAAAAAATGCACAAATACTTCTATATTTCTTTTTTCTTTCTTCTCTTGTGTTAGGGGTTTAGGTGGGTAAATCCTATGTATGTATATGTATGTGTATTACATATATATTTCTGAATCTACCAAATGTTTTAGGTCGATTATAGGTTGCCTATTGAAACTGTGTCACTCATTATCAAATCTAGCCTGTGGCTGTCTTGATTAAACACTTTATACTAATATGTAAAAATTAAAAGCTTCCTTTTACTTAATCCATCCAAATGTTATCATTATAGTGCCTACTGTTTTATATGTTATATTTTATGCTTTTCCTATTTATATTGATAGTTCACCTTTCATTCTTTATCATGTTATTGATGCATATCTGGCATTGGACCTTAGTGACTTGTGGGTATGGTAAAATATACCATTTAATAATGCTTGCATATCTTGTTAGATGCTATTACCTGTGCATATATGTATTTCATGCCAATCGAAATCAGGTGTGAACTTTAATTTGGTTGTTCCATGTTTTGTCCTTGAATCTGCAGCAAGCTGCTACATGTCTTTCTGAGCTTGATCAATCTCCTCCATCAACAACAGTGGAATCAATGCAGCCCTTTCTAAATGCAATTGTCAAGCCAGAATTGCTCAAGCATCAAGATAGGGATGCCAAACTTCTAGTTGCAACCTGTATTTGTGAGATAACTCGTATTACTGCTCCAGAAGCGCCATATAACGATGACGTTTTAAAGGTGCATTTCTTTCATGAAGGTTGACTGTTTGTGGTCTGGATTTCTTATGAGTACGGGTGAGCATTCAGTTGGTTTGATGAAAAATTCTGAAAACAGATTAAAATGAATTAACTTATAAAAATGATTGAAATCACCAAGTTAAATTTTTTAACTAAAAAATTGAAACCGACTTGGTTTGGTTGTTTTTAACTATTTAAAAAAAAAAGGAAGTTTTATTATTATATAAAAATGATGTATATTATGTTTTATGCAATATATTATATAATATCAACGATGTACTTTTATAATTTTAAATTACTATATATCATATAAAATATATTTAAAATTAAAAATACAAAGGTTGGTTAGTTTGGCCTATTTGGTTATCAATTTTGAAATCCGATAACTGGCTGAACCAACAAATAAATCTATTTTCAAAAGCAATTGATTTTATAACTGAATAAACCTAACAGAATTAATAAAATTTGATAGGTTCAGTCTGTTAAATATTTTGTAACTGATTAATGCTCACCCTACTTGTAAACTAATAAAATGTCTACTGAACTCCTGTGTGATTGATGTGTCATGCTTGCAGGATATATTTCATCTGATTGTTGGTACTTTTAATGGATTGAGTGACACCAATGGCCCATCTTTTGGAAGGAGAGTTGTCATTTTGGAGACTCTTGCGAAATATAGATCATGTGTTGTTATGCTGGATCTTGAGTGTGATGATCTGGTGAATGAAATGTTCAGTACATTTTTTGCTGTTGTCAGGTGTGTTCTATATCCCAGTTTATGTATTTGCTCTTTTCAGCAAAGTGCTTCTATTGAGGGTAACATTTACTCATCACTACTATTTACATAAAATTTTCTGTTGCATGCATATCTGAATGCCTTAATTAACATAGAATGGTAGAAATCTGCTGCTGCTGTTAGTTATATGGAAATCATTCTTAGTGTTTGGCTTCAGTGTGATGGCCAAGTTATGCCTGCAACCCCTTAGTTGTATGCATCTTGACCCTGGAATAATACGTCAAAAAATATACGCCTATCTGTCTTTTGGTTGATTTGGTGTGTTAAAGTTACATTTCCCTTTAAATTGTCTTCACACTGAGAATTTGTGGGAGTCATGCAATGGTCAAAAAGTTATCTATAGCTTTTCCAGTAATATTTCATAATTATCTTGGACTAAAGGTATGTGTTTTACTACATATTGCAGAGATGACCATCCTGAAAGTGTTTTATCATCCATGCTAACAATCATGGTCGTCGTTTTAGAAGAGAGCGAAGATGTTCGAGATGATCTTTTACTTATTATATTGTCTGCTTTAGGTCGCAAGAGAAGTGTAAGAACTTTTTGTTTGCTATCTGCTTTTTCCTTCATGTATTCTGTAGAAGTTATAAATCTTAATTGGAAGGAAATTTACTTCTGGAATCTATAATCTCAGGATGTTACTCCAGCCGCGAGGAGACTTGCTATGAATGTCATAGAGCAGTGCTCAGGAAAACTTGGAGCTGGCATAAAACAATTTCTTATATCATTGATGTCTGGAGATAATCATTTTGTAAATAGTGAATTTGACTACCATGAAGTTATCTATGATGTTTATTGTTGTGCTCCTCAGATACTATCAGGAGTCGTCCCATACCTTACTGGAGAGCTTTTGGTAAGCACATATTAACAATAATTCTTTTCATTTTTGCTAATTTCCTAACTGTTTTAAGATTTTGCTCATCATGCAAATGCATATTTATTTGTTGTTCTGTGAAAATTTCTGTATTCTAAAATAATTCTAATGATGCTTTTGAAGTTGAAATGTTTGTAGTTCTGGACTGTTTGAATTCAACATTTGTGGTAACAACTGACTTTGTTTTTCTATTGAGGATTTGACAGTTTTAATTCTTATTTTGATAAGTTGTATTCAAAGATGATAGAAGTTTCATGAAAATTTCTGAGGTGTCCAAGTTCCAATATCTGCAGACTGATCAATTAGACACTCGTTTGAGAGCTGTGAGATTGGTTGGGGACCTCTTTGCTCTGCCAGGCTCTACTATATGTGAAGCATTTCAGCCAGTATGTTCAGAATTTTTGAAAAGGTTGACTGATCGAGTTGTTGATGTTCGAATGTCTGTACTTGAACATGTTAAGAACTGTCTGTTGTCGAATCCCTCCAGATCCGAGGCTGCTGCAATTATCTGTAAGTTTCTTTTGGTCTTCTACATATTCATTTGTGTGGTACTTTGCTGATTTTGATATTGTTCTACGTTTTCTAGCTGCCCTCTGTGATCGGCTATTAGACTACGATGAAAATGTTCGAAAGCAAGTTGTGGCTGTAATATCTGATGTTTCTTGTCATTCTCTTGCTTCCGTTCCTGTTGATACTATAAAACTTGTTGCAGAGCGTCTTCGAGACAAATCTGTATGTTCATTTTTCTTGTGTTCATTCGATTGCTTTTGTTACCCATTGTGTACCCAGTGATCATTATCCATGGCTTTTAACTCTTTCTTTGATTTGGAAATTACAGCTGCTTGTTAAAAAATTTACTATGGAAAGGCTGGCTGAGATATTCAAAGTTTACTGTGCTAGCTGCACTGATGGCTCAATCACTACAAATGAATATGATTGGATACCTGGGAAGATTTTTAGGTGTTTCTATGACAAAGATTTTAGGCAAGTCATTTTAGATATCTTGCAGCCGAGGATTACTTTCACACCTTATCTTTTATTTCATTATTTATCTTTTATTTTTTCTTATTATTCGAAGTTCAATGTCTGGTTAAGTAATAAATTTAGATCTCTGCATTATTAGGAAAGGTGATGCAAGAAGAAATTATATAAATTAGCATCAGAAGTATGCTGTATTTTCAACTCTCCATTAATCTTAATATCTTCAATTGGTGACATTAGAAGAAGTTGAAAATACTTTTGTATAAGTTAGCCTTTTCATAATCATTTAGTGTTCTTTTGTGAATGTGCAAGTAGTTATTAGAATGATTAGCAATCCATTAAATTATTTTTATTAGTACCTCAGTGACAATTTTTTTCCAATTAGTGAAGTACTTGAAACAATGTGGTGCAAAGTTGAAGCATTTTCTGCTATGACTCCTTGTCGCTGTGTGTCTGGCACAATCATAAGATTTGTAACATGTACATCTGCCCTGCAGGTCAGATACGATTGAGTCTATTTTATGTGGGTTTCTCTTTCCAACTGGGTTCTCAATCAAAGATAAAGTTAAATGTTGGATACGAGTTTTCTCAGGATTCGACAAAATTGAGGTGAAAGCACTCGAGAGGATGCTGGAGCAGAAGCAGAGGTTTTTTGTCAATGCTTTGATATATGACTGTTGAGTAGCTTTCCCTTTTCCGTTATGTATTTAATGGATTGTAAACTGATTTCCAGGGGATTTCCTGTCGGATTGCAGGTTACAGCAAGAGATGCAGAGGTATCTCTCTCTAAGGCAGATGCATCAGGTTTGAAGTTCAGAATGATGAAATAGTATCCTAAGGAGCAGAATTTAAACTTCTATGAAATTTGTCAAACTTTAATAACTCATTCTTATTCCCATGCAGGATACTGATGCTCCTGATTTACAGAAGAAAGTTTTGTTTGGCTTCCGAATCATGTCACGCTGTTTTTCTGATCCCATGAAGGCTGAAGAGAGTTTTCAGATTCTTGATCAGTTGAAAGATGGTAACATATGGAGGATTTTAGTGAATCTACTCGATCCAAATGCCAGCTTCCACCAAGCTTCTAGTGGTCGGGTAGGTTGTAAGATATTGATGATGCAAATTACATGGGATTTTGCTGAGAATGTATTTGGATTTTGGACCATTTAAGTAGGGATGATATATCACACCAAAGCCACCTATGGAAAATTGAATATTAGTCATTAAGGGGTTACTAGAAAAGTTTATAGGGTTTTCTACCTAGGAAATCTAACTAATGGTCTTGAGAATAAAATTTAAAGCCAACTAATTAGTTAACCTTGGCTGCTTTTTTTTTTTTGTTCAAGTGTCTGTATCAGCTGTTCTGGCCATCCATTTGGCATCATTGTTATTTATGCTAGGACTGCCATAATATTCCTGGAGTGGCGACAAACTGATGATGCTGTCTGTTATGATCCTCAATATCCTTCTGGTGCTATAATTGCTATCATTACTAATTGACAACAACATTAGTAACCTTGTCATGGCGACCTGCAATGTTCACATCTCCTTAATGTGGCTGGTCAGAAAAGGTTATCTCTACCATGGTTGTCTTCTGTATTTTCTCATAACAGGGGAAAAAAAAAATAGAAAAAGGAAGAACAGAGAAGTCTACTGCTTCTTCCTCTGGTAAAGCTTTTCAGTAAAGTATAGTGATAAGCCTCTTAGTTTTAATACTGTGGTTAAGTGGTGGCTTGGCTTCGACCCTAGTTTCTTTTGACAATTGCCTCGACTTTTACTTTAATAAAGTCAACCTTATGCAACTTTTGCTGCCACCAAGTAATGATGGCTACCCGTTCTCATAACTTAACTTGTAGTTTATGTTTTTGGCAGCAGTGTATCTTGTAAGTGAACTTGGCTTTGGTTTAAGGGGAAAAATGAATGTGGTGAATGTTTTTTTATATTTTCTTAATTTGCAGGATGATTTGCTTAAAATACTTGGTGAGAAGCATCGTCTCTACGATTTCCTAAGTACTCTCTCTCTGAAGTGTTCGTATCTACTTTTTAACAAGGAGCATGTTAAAGAAATCTTTCTGGAGGCTACCGTACAGAAGTCTACTGGAAATATACAATACACTCATTCTTGCATGAATATACTTGTGGTAACAATTGATCTTTCTATGAAACTTGTTTTTCTGGGTGTGAGTGAGTACAATTGTGCATGTTTCTATGGTCTTTCGCTTTTGTGTCTTGTCTTTTCTACTTTTCAGTTACAATGTTATTAAGAGTCTGCAATGTTAGTGTCTTCAGATGTAGGTCATTTGATGTTGTTTATGTTCTTTTTTCTGTTAGAAACAGATACATGTGATGTTTTTAAGTTTCTTTTGGTGGGATTTCAGATTCTGGCTCGCTTTAGTCCATTGCTTCTGGGCGGAGCTGAAGAAGAATTGGTTAAATTTTTGAAAGATGACAATGAAATAATAAAAGAAGGCATTTTGCATGTTTTGGCTAAGGCTGGTGGTACCATTCAAGAACAACTTGCGATGTCATCAAGGTGCAACTTTTGAATGAGAGTTGTCAAGGTTTTGTTCTTCATTCATATTCTTACTTTCCACCTAATGATTGTTTGCAGGTCAATTGATCTTATATTGGAGAGACTCTGTTTAGAAGGAAGTCGAAGACAAGCGAAGTATGCAGTGCATGCACTATCAGCAATAACTAAGGATGATGGGCTTAAGTCCCTCTCTGTGCTATATAAGGTCACAGAGTACTTCATGCATCACAGTTTATATATATGCAAAAATGTGTTAACTTTGAAAAGAAATTGTATAAATAGTTTCTTTATAAATTTGCCTAACATGCAGCATCTTTATTCAATTTGCAGAGGCTTGTGGACATGCTGGAGGAAAAAACACATTTGCCAGCTGTGCTACAGTCTTTGGGATGTATAGCTCAGATTGCGATGCCTGTTTTTGAAACTAGAGAGAGTGATATTGAAGAATTTATTAAAAGCAAAATTCTGAGATGCAGTAATGTATGTCTTGTGAGATATTTTTATTCTTCTATTATTTTCTGTAGGTAACTCATGTATTGTTGCTCATCTGTAAGCCTTCTTTATTACTTCAGAAAGCAGATACCAGTGCAAAAGAATGTTGGGATGACAAAAGCGAACTTTGTCTGTTGAAGGTTGTGAATTGTTGTAAAATTTTTTTGTTATTATTATTATTTCCATTTAAGATTAAAGCAAATTCATATTATCAGTATCTCACAGAAACTAAGTCCAGGTTTCTGTTTTCTCATTTTGTAACCTTTTCTTCTTATTAAAATTTTTATGATTGGTCTCTCCTCCCGCAACTTTTTCATGCCACAGGTATTTGGGTTAAAGACATTGGTCAAAAGCTATTTGCCTGGTAAAGATGCTCATCTTCGTCTGGGTATCTCTAACCTTCTAGAACTCCTTAGAAACATACTTTCTTTCGGTGAAATATCAAAAGAGATAGAATCAAGGTACTGTAGCTGACATTGGCAGATTTCTTTCTTTTTTTTCTTACTAATATTTTATGTCGCTATCAAATGTCTTTGTGATCTTGCCCAATTGGTTAGAATATGATGCTTGTTGAAGCAAATTTCATGCACAAGTGTTTTCTGTCTTACAGTTCAGTTGATAAGGCCCATTTACGGCTTGCTGCGGCCAAGGCAGTTCTTCGTCTGTCACGGTACTGGGATCATAAGATTCCTCTTGATGTCTTCCAGTTAACTTCGAGGACCCCTGAGGTGAAGTCATTTGTGAAATATAAATTATCCCTCCTGTTTTCTTTAAACCTTTCTTGTTCACATTTTTTTCTTTTATATTTCTTTTCTGGTCTTGTAGATGATCTCTTTCCCTCAGGCTGGGAAACTGTTCCTCAGAAAAGTTCATCAATATATAAAGGATCGGCTCTTGGATGCAAAATATGCTTGTGCTTTCTTATTTAACATAACTGGATCCAAATTGCTTGACGAGGAGGTTTTCATGCTGATTTTGAAATTTTTTAGTGTAGTTTTGTTTCCAATTTACTTTGTGGTTTCATTGTGGAAAATTTGTGAAATTTTCTGTTAATTTCCGTTGTGCTTGAAATAACAGGAAAAACAGAATTTAGCCGACATCTTTCAAATGTATCAGCAGGCAAAAGCGCGTCTGGTTTCTGTACAATCTGATTCAAATTCCTCAACAGCATATCCAGAATACATCCTGCCTTATTTGGTCCATGTTCTTGCTCATCATTCATGTCCCAACACAGATGAATGCAAGGATGTTAAAGCATTTGAGCTAATATACCGGTATATGCATTTTCTTTTATCTTTCTTGAATATGCTCTGAATATAAGCTCAGATGTTATGGTTTAAGTGGTGTTATCTTACACCAGTTAAGTTTGGTGGTTTATTTGGCTTTGTGTTGAAATGAGGCATCTTCAACAGACAAATCTAACTTTGAACCAATTGAGAACGAAGAACTTGATATCAGTACCAGCCAAAGGGATCCCTATTTAGCTAATTGGCAACAGTTTGAAGCCCAACATTAATATAAGGTCATAGAAAACCTCAAATTTATTTGCTGTGGTTGTAGACATTTGAATTGAGCTAACAAGATCAAAAAGAGGCAACCAACATTTTATATCTATTCTTTGATGGATTAGCTGACTTTATATTGCTCATTGCTGTGAATCCTCAATACTAAAATTTATCTTTTGTCAGTTGCTGCTGTTTAGTTGAACTTTTGTTATTGTTTTTAATCACTGCAATTTAGAATCATAGATTTTACATTGAAGAGGTTGGACTGTTCTTAAATGATTGGATTTTTGCTCTAGGTTGAAGAATTACTTGGTAATTTGTATCTATTCAGAGTTTTTATACATTGAACTTGCCTTTTCTGTAATTTTCAGGCAGTTGTTTGTGGCTATTTCTATGTTGGTGAATAGAGATGAAGATACAAAGTCAGAAGTCGGAGTCAACAAGGAGAAGCAGAGTATTTCTGTGATATTTTCTATCTTTAAGAGTATCAAGTGTTCTGAAGACAATGTTGATGCAACAAAATTAGAGGTTCAATGAGATGCTTAATTTTGTATAATACTTACTATTATCCTGTTATTATTCTATAGTATAACGAGTTGATAGGCTAGAAGTCACAAGTCTCTCCTGATATTGAGAAAAGTAGAGCCCCCTCTTAGGGGGAAAAAAAGAAGAAAAAAGAACAGAAGCTAATTCGAATAATGTTGACTTTTTCAGAATTCACATGCTATCTGTGACCTTGGACTTTCCATCATGAAATGCCTGACTTATAAGGAGGAGGATTTGCAAGGGCTTATGCAGTCTGTCTCTCTGCCTCCTCTCTTGTACAAACCATATGAAAGAAAAGAAGGTGAAGGTTCACAGGTAAGACTTCAAACGTATTTGTCTTATTTTCTTGCATTTTTGCTGCTTACTCAAACAGGAATATGCAGTGTCAGACTATCTGAAGCTCTCTCATTGCAATTGGCAGTGACAGGAAAAACTGTGCCTGTGGGGCTTTTACATGTATAATTATTAACTTGAGACACTGGACTTTTTAAGCAATGTATTAAGATCCAGATTTATATGCAGTTAACCTGATTGCAAAAAACATGAATCCAGTGCAAAAAAAGTTTTATGCTTCAACCATGTGATTATATGGTGCCAGTGACATTTATTTGGTCCATTATTTGCTGTATACTTCCACTATTTGTACAAAATTGTTATTATGCTCTTGCATGTTTTTGACAGGCTGGTGAAAGGAGAACATGGTTAGCTGATGAGACTGTCCTATCTCACTTTGAATCTCTAAAGTTGGAATCTGATGGAATGGTATTATGTGCTTCCTTTCTTTCATGTATAGGGTAGTATGTGGTGTATTTGGTGTTTCATTGTTCATTAACCTTTCTGCTCCTCTGTTGTTCATGTTAGGTTCAGCAAGAGATTTCTGAGGGTGAGGCTTTCAAAGACAGTGAAATAGAAGGAAATGACATGCCTCTTAGAAAAATGATTAAGCTACTAAAATCTAAAGGAGCCAAGGATGGAAAGGCAAAAAGGAAAAAATCTCTCTCAGCAGAAGCAAAAGATGCTAAAAATGATACTGATATTTTGAAAATGGCAAGGGAAATAAATTTGAGCAGTCGAGAAATGTCCAGTAGGTTTGAATCAAGCAACGGTCATAATCATTCTCCTACCAAGAAAGAAAAACTGGGGCAGGAGCATCAGAAAGGTAAAAAGAGAAAAACCAGTGGTGCAGCTTCTGTCCCAGTGCCCAAACACGGTAGGTCATTGTCTGCTCATACTGCTTTCAAAATTTCAAAAAGTGTTACTAAGGTCCCTTCAAGAGATTCAGGAGATGACTGGCATGAAGTTAAAGATGCCTCATTTCAATCTACTGAAATGGACACGGACAGAATTCAAGACTCAAAAGATCAACTGCCTACACAAAAAGTATTTAATAAGAACAATGGATCAGATTATTTGGTGTCATGTTTTCGGAAGAAAAGAAGCGTCTCCTCGAAAGGTGAAGGCAAAGGCTGTGATTGGGGTCATAGTGATGTGTCGGATGGAGATGATGATGAAAATCTGGAGGTATGTTTCTCTTGTTGGTTGATTTTGCTGTAAAGGATTCTACATTTAATGTTCTCATGGTTGTCACTGTTTTAATATCTGTTTTGTATCTCATTCAGAAGTCTGCAGCTGGATCTAGAGTCAAGTCTAAGAGGAGCATTGCAGGATTAGCAAAGGTCTTTGTTTTCACCTCTTTAATTAACAATAGGTCTTTCTAATTGCTGTTGTATGAATAATGCAAAGTGGAAAATGCGATGGTCTTCACTGTTAAGTGAGGACTGAGGATGAGAATTTGAATCCCTAGCATGTCTCTGTAATTCCCACCCGCTTGCCCCCCTTTTCTTCTTTTAATGTTGAGCGTTTTGTTCATTATCTGGTCTTTGTTTTTTTCCCTTGTTCAGTGCACAGCAAATGAAGATGGAATTAATATTGCAGACTTGATTGGTTACAGAATAAAAGTGTGGTGGCCCATGGATAAGAAGTGAGTCCCCAAAACTTTCGCTATTCCATGCATTATAGTCCAAAGTATTATTGTGAAAATTTCTGTGAAACAAATTGATTCTCAGTCTCAATCTCCAATGTTATTCCCACTTTATGCATGTTTCGTGTGTTTGGGAGTTTACATGAGGCTTCGTTTTGTTATGCTTTATGGTTATGAAAATGAGTCTGGGCTATTTGGTGCGTTTCAATTTTCTCCTTTTTGGAGTTTGCAAATGCATCCTCTTTCTAGTTGTTTTACTGAAAGCCTAAATTCTATTTTGAAGCAGTGCTCTGGTCTCGTGGCAGGTTAAGGTTTTAATTTCATTTCTTTTATTGTACTTGCATCATTGTGCTTATCTAGCCTGTCAACTTGACTGTTTCCTTGTGAGTATTAATTATATGGTCTGCATGATTATATTTGTCGAGTTTCATGTTCCATTCAAATGCACTCCACATTGTTACATGTGTTAGCATTATTCAATTTGAACTGGTCTAATCAGTGTTTCGAGGTATGCACGTAGGCATGCCTATGTCTTAGTGCTAGACAACAAAAGCACCTCAAACCCTTTAAGGCAAGATGCATTTTAATCAAGTGCTGAAGTGCATGCTTGATGTGCGTAGCCACATTTTTTTTGTAGCGATAGCCGATAGGCAAGTAAGGCCATCTAATTGAAGTTCTTTTTGACTTCTACTTTGATTATTGATTATTCAGCAACATTCATGGGACCATAGGGAAATATAGATATTGACTAAAAGAATTGCATGTTTTGTAGATAAATTTGACCACTTTTTGGAGTACATATATCATCATAATTACATATGTAGGCACAAATGCAAAAACACACTTATATACGTATTGCTCCCTGCTTCACTTAGGTGCATGCTTTTATCTCACATTATGCCTGAGAAAATATAAGGGGTTCTAGCGCCAACAGTGTTCCTGGCACTCTTGACAACATTGGGTGTAGTAATATCATTTTGCATGACATCAGTCTAAATGACTATGCTTTTACAGAGATGTAGACTATCTTTCCTCTTGTTTGAACCTATTAAGGTTTTAATTTTGTTTAAAGAAGAAGGATCCAGTTATGAAGGTACTCTACTGATTTTGTCTTGCTGCACGTGACAGGTTTTATGAAGGTACCATCAAGTCTTATGACCCTATAAAAAGGAAGCATGTTGTAAGCTACACCTTCTTTCTTGAATGACTGTATGTGCACATTTGTACCACATGGAACCAAATATTAATCATATATCTGAATATATGTGTTCTTTTTAGGTATTATACGATGATGGAGATGTGGAAGTACTCCGTTTGGAAAGAGAGCGCTGGGAGCTTGTTAATGCGGGCCGCAAGTCTATAAAGGTTAAGACTTTAACGTTTTTCATTTTCTCTCAAGCTAAAATCAGTTACTTTTCATTTGAGCGTAACTCTCTTCCACTTGCACTTTTTTATAGAAGGCAAAGTCACCAAAAGGCAGCAAGGGCCCTTTGAAGGAAAGGTATGTTCTATCAACTAATGCAGTATTAGATAATTCCCTTGGTGTGTAGGTGTGTGTGTTTCATTTCCACTTGATTAAAAAATATAAATAAATAGCAAGAAGAAGAAGAAAGGAAGGAAGAAAGAAAGAAGGAAATAAGATAGGCTACTTATATATGGAGAGAATTTCTTGTCTATGTTAATTGCATTTTGTTTGAGGATGATTTGTTCTCACATTTAGCAATTAACTCATGCTACTTCATAACTTAATTGCTTTACTGTTTACAGGTCTCCTGGGCAGTGTTTAGGTGGTTCACGTCAGAATAAGAGTTCAGTAAAGATGTGAGTACCAGAATCCAATATGAAGCGATTTTCCTTTCATTTAATTATGAACTTAATTTGATATCGGATATGCAGGGTTCAGAGGAAAAGAACTCCAAAGAGAAACTTGAAGCATACTCAAAAGAGCACATTGAAAAGTAATGCTGATGATGAAGAGGCAGCTGACCTGTCAAAATCCACTGCTGCTCTTAAGAATCATAAGATGAACTCAGGTATTGTTAGTGATTTTTGTAATCTAGTCTGCTTTGATTCTGCAGAATATGCATTGAATTTCTCTAGGAAGTTAGCCTGCTTTATTATATTCTTTATCTTCTACTAGAACTGTGATGTTACCGGATTAAATGTCATGTATTTAGATTGAGTTTTGCTCCATGAACTTTTTTTTAATGGTCCAAAAGCAACATGAATTCTGGTAACATGTTGAAAACTTCAGGAACAAATTGTAAGATGGTGGATCCTTATTTCTCTTTCCCCTTTCATTTGGTTTCTTTGAATATATATTGCTGACGTTTTCCTAGATCAATCGGAAGGAGAGGACACTGAAATGGTGGATGAGAACCTAACAGATAGGGAAGAATCTGATAAAGAAGTGGGTTCAGTTTCCCAGGAGAGGTGTTCAGAGGATACGAAGGGAAGCCCAAACCATAGTGTGGAGGCAAATGAAGTAAAATCTGATGCTGATAGCTATCTTTCTGAAGAGGCAGATAGCAGTTCAAAAAATGCTGAAAAGGAGGATGAAGAAGAGAAAGCAGCTAATGAATTAGCAAGTGAAGTCTCAACAGAAAGAGATCCTACTGCTAGTAAAGCAACTGAAGGTGAAGCCAAAGAGACTGAAGAAAGTGACCAAATTCAGACCAAATCTCGAGTTTCGAAGAAATCCTCGAAAGGATTGATGTCATCTTCAGTAGATGTGGATTCCGGGATTTCCGATGATGAGCCCCTTGTAATTACTTCTACCGATTGCTTTTTCTTTGAAAAATATAAATATTTTTATTAAGTTTGTTGATTGTTTTGTTTTGGGGTTGAAATGCAGTGTAAGTGGAAGCGTAAAGTTGGGAAATCAAGTTCCAAGAAGCCAGTGCGGTAGGCAAATGCAAAGTGCAGAGAAGAAAGGTAACAGTGGGCATCTATCTGACTCTTATGTAAACAAACACATATATATGGTAATAAATGTATGACTAACTCTAGAGTCTAGACTAGAGAATGTTACTGTATTACTTAATGACAGTGTTGGGGAGAAGAGAAATGAAATGAAATGCTAGTGGTTGGCACTTGGCACATACACAGAGAGTTGGGATAAAGATTTTGGATGGATGGGATGGTGTAGGAGACTCGGGCTGGGGATCTGAGAGATCTTCAAATGAAATCTAGCCTTAGACATATATGGATAGATAATAGGTTTCATTATGTGTACAGCTACTTATATTTTCGGGATAGCTTTATTTTGTTTATTTCATCCAACACCTGAACATAACAATCCATATCGCATTCATCATCATCATCATCATCATCATCATCATCATTATTATTAATTCCATTTGTAGATAAACATGTTAATTTGTTAGCATTAGAAATTATTATTCTCACTATTTTAATGTCAGAATTTGGCCCTTGTAATTTATGAAAACCGAGAAGTTAGATCATTTGTTGACTGACATGTTAATTTGAGTTGTTTTTGCTAATTTGTTAATTTTTCTTAATTTTTTGCATCTAAATTGTTGAAGTAGTAATTATAAGTTATTCAATTGAATAACGTTTCAATTTTCATAAAGTACAAAAATCAAATTATGAAAATTAAAGGATTAATTTTCAGATCAAAGTTATTATTATTGTTGTTGTTCTTGTAAGTGCAAATGCAAGATATATGATAAAGTAAAATTTTTAGTGATGTATAATAATTTGAATATGCGGTATTTACCAAAGAGATACTAATCGACAGATTAAATAGTTACACGTGATTTTTAAATTTGCAACAAGCTTCAATTTTAATATTTGTATTATAATAAAATATTTTAATTTAAGACCAATTATGGATAATAGTCTAATTGAAAAGCAAAATCAAGAGATTGATGATTAAAAAAGGAAGTCTTAGAGATTACGCATTGAAAATTAAAGTTACATTATTCATTTTCACTTTACATAATTGCTTTCTTTGGTGCGTTAAAATTTCTTTGCTCAAGAAAAATTAACAAATTAGCTAAACAACTCAAATTATACATAAATATTTGTTGATTCACTCGTTTCAATTGATATTATTATTATTAATATGTGATTAAGTGTGTATTATTTTACTATGACACTATTCTAACAGCGGATACAATGAATTTTCAAGAGAATTAGAAAACTTGTCAAATAAAAAAATTCTTCTGAAAATTAAAGAGGTGTCAAATAAAGAAATTCTTATGAAAAATGAAGTGGTTAAAAAGAATTTTCGAAGTGAAAATGTGATGAAAGAATCAAATCACAAATTTCGAAATGTTTGAAAACTAAAGTGCAATTTAACTCAAACGTATAAAGTGAGTTAGGATTGAGTATAAGTGTGTGAATTTTAAATGGGAGAAAGGATGAGAGAAAACCGCTATCGGCTCTCCTTCATGCTCCAGTCGGGGAGCTCTCTCTTCATTTTTCTTCTTCTTGCATTTCCTTTAATTTAAAAAAAAAATCTCAACATTCACTTTGAGTTTTTGTTTAAATTACTGAAAACTACTACCTACAATCATTTCCACCTTCAAATCTCCATTTTTTATTAAGGGTTTTTATGGTTCCTAAGAGAGAAAATAGAAGCTAGTAAGAAAGCTTCAAAAAGGTAAGAAATGATATTTACCTCTCTTTAACTTGATTATTGAGATTGGTTGCATGAGAAAGCTTGAAACGTTTTTAAGTTCATTTTTTATTATATTTTTGTTGTAAGAAAATGTGAAGATGAGGCATGGTATTCCAAGCTATTTTGAGGTTGGATTCAAGTGGATGGAAGCTTGGATTAAGTAGAAAAGCATCCAAGAGGTAAATACCTTTGGATTTATTATCTTGAAATAAATGGTTAAATAAATTATGAGTTAAACGTGGAAAAATATGGTTTAATATGTTGTGATAAATGGGAAAGAAAATGGTAACTTTAATGACTTTGGCTTAATTTGTATAAAAATGAAATGGATATTATATTTTGAGAAAATAAGGGTCACGACTTAAGTTTGATTTTTGGAATGAACACACACGTGTTAATATTCTTAGTAAAGTAAAATGATGACAAAGTAAGATTGGATATGGCTAATAGTAGTTTTGGCTTAATATGATAACTAAGAACTACGAAGATGAGAATTCATTTGCTATGAAATTGATGAGACAATGAATGGTATAATAAGCACTTATATGTAGAATAACTTCTCGGTAATTCAGTAAAACATGTCATAACTTATCCGAAAAGTGTGTTAAGATGACATGGTCACTAAATCCAATGATTAAGTGATTTAAGAAATAAGAATAATTTGTGTCGTATATGAAACAAGATAATTTGGTAAGCACTCCATAGTCATATGAGATATTGTGTGGTGATATGGGTCACTTATGTAACAAGTTAATGATATAAATGGGTATATGTGATATTTGGGTGTCTTAAGCACTAACAATGTGATACATATTATGTGAAACTCGTTATATGAGTTATGAATCTTATAATTGATTAATGATATGAAATGTCCTTGCGAGTTTGATGGATTAGCTAGGATATAATTGACATGTTATAGATATTAGATGCGCGCTTGTATGAGTTTATTTATATGTGTGGAGATATGATATGATGGCTTACAACATAGAACATTTGTGCTCTTGATTGTGTTTGGAGGGAGCACACTTAATAATGCAATTTATACTAATATTTTAGTTGTGTTTGGTTGGGCACCTTAGGTGCAATTTATTAGTTGTGTTTGGATGAAAATCCCATGTATCCAAGTCTGTCATACTACAGCTACAAAGGGCTAAGATACCAAATTTGTTAACAAGGAAGATTGAGATGTAAATAATAAATGATGAGATCAATTCACTAAGACCTAACTATAAGCTTATAAGTCCACATAAAAGTGAACTAATCTATTAATGAATTTATATCCGGTAATACACTTGTTAAGGTTTCGTGATTTGGTAAAAGTTGTGATAAATTGGTATTCAGACGTATATGAGACAAAATTTGTTAATAAATATGATTATAATCATGTTAACATTTAGTATGTGAACTAAGAAATTGAAGTTAAGAGATCTTTAGCTTAATAAGAATGAAAACTTAATTTTGAGATGGGAAGTATAGAAAATATTCATAACATATGAAATCATTAATGAAATGCTTCTATTCTGAAATTGGTTATAAGACGGCATACATGAAAGCAAATAAGTTCTAATAAGTGGAAACACCTTAAAAAGTGATGAACTTACAAAGGTAAAACATGTTTGAATGATGAATCCAAATGTGGTAAGTATACGAACTTGGTATAATTGAAACTTGACCTTATGTTTATAAAAGACTTGACAGTAATTCAGATAGGGTAAGATAGGAAATCTAAATCGTACTTACTAAGCTTTTCAAGCATAACATGTTAGTGGTTTAAATGCGTAGGCAGGGGTGAAGCCAGAAAATTTTTTTAGGGGGGATCGGATGAAATTTTAATTTTTTATAGGTTATATTTTTATAATTTGTAAAAGATTAAATTGAATTTTTATAGTTTTAGAGGGGCCAAAGTGTAATTTTACCTTTACTAATTTAAAATTTTTTAAAAATTTTAAGGGCCTAAAATGTAATTTTCCATTTTAGGGGGGTCGGGGCCCATGCCAGCCCCCCTGGCTAAGCCCCTGTGCGTAGGTAAAAAGCTTTCTAGGAGGCTTGAGAACGTAAGCTTAGGAGGGTTGCATCACAAACAAGGTTTAAATGTTTTATATTTTGGATTTGTAATTGCTACTCAGTGATTTGGAATGTACATGAAGGCTTAGGCTAATTGAGTATATGTAAACATACTAATTTGTGAAATGAAATATCATTTGAAACTATTTGGATGTTTTTTTTACCCTTTGTTTCGTAAATTGATTTGAAAATGTGTATGATTCGGAACTGTGTTTAAATGAGTTTTGATAGAGTTTTAAATGAATTTGGAACTTATTAGCATGCTTTGATGATATTTGAGACTTGATTCTATGCTTAAATGAGTTTTGAAGATGTTTTAAAATGTTTTGAAACTTATGGATATCATGTAAAAATGTTTGAGAATGATTTGAGATGTTTTTGAACTTGAGATTTGGGTTCCCTATCTTAAGTCTCGAAACTTATGTTTTTAGACTAAATTATTGCTCCAGGGGTCCAAGGTTTCAAGACTTACAAATATCAAAGCTAAAAGTCTATAGTACAACACCTAAGTCTCGAGACTTACGCCCCTTGCACTTGCACAACTAGAGGTGTTCATGGGTCGGGCTGGGTTCGGGCCGAACCCAACCAAAATCTTAGGCCTGTTTGCTAGGCCTGTGCCCTAAAATGGGCTTAAAGTTTTGTCCAAACCCGGCTCGACCCACCCATGTTAAATTTTTTATATTATTTTTTATATAATTTTAAAGTATATATAAAACATCAAAATAAAAAAAACATTAAAATAAATATTTCCTAACAAATTGAAAATAAATTTTAAATAAAATGTATATTTAAATAACACAAAGATAGATGCAACTTAACAAGCAAATGCCTTTAAAATTATAACGAAATTAACAATAAAATAAATGTTATACAATATCTAAACAATAACAATAAAATAGTAGCAACATAATAATGAAATGATAGCAAAATAGGGAGAAAACAACATTAAAATAACAATTTTTTTGTCCTTTTGCAAATTCGAGCCTGGCCAAAAAATGACTTACCTGAGACCCGACCTGTTTTTTAAACGGGCCTTATTTTTTTTGCCCAAACCCTCCCACTTTTTAGGCTGGCTTTTAGGCCGGGTTGGGTGACCTTACCTATGATTAGGGCTCTGCACAACTTCATTTTTTTTACTATATTAAGTTCCCAATACCTCGATTTATGATTTAGGCAAGTCGAAACCTCTCAGAATAATTTAGAATGATTTTAAAAATATTTTTAGACTCGTAAATGACTTCAAATATGTTTTAATAACTTTTTATAATGGTTTAAAGTTTAAAATTATTCAATATTCTTAAGCTTTTATTTATGTATGTGTTTCAGTGGCATCTCTTATTTGTACCAGTCGTTGGGGTAGATAAGGAGTGTTACAAATAGAGAATTAAGAGAAAAGGAAGCTGACTCTTATTGAATAACTGAATAAAATGAATTAAATTTCATCCATAAATATAACTTAACTCATGTAACTAATGTATGATAATTGGAAAACTGTAAGGTAATACATAACTAATGGTTATTTATATAAATCAATTATATCTCTAGCTAGCTCACTAAGCTCTTATTGCCTTGATGTTCTTAGCCTTCAATTTCTTGTCCTTCTGTGCATTCTCCCATGATCCACTATTGTTGGGTTGTTGGGTTTTCTTAGCCAAATTTGTGCTTGTATCACGGGTTGTGGATCAAATCCCGTGACGAATACACATAGAGTGTCTAATGGAGGTAAATTAAATGAAGCTAATTTGACCTATTTGAATTGGCCTGATTTGTGGAACAAGTGGAGAAGCCTATCTACTTATAGCCTTGGTAGTCCAGTCAAACACTCAAGTAAAACTAAGGTTACCGTGGTAAATATCTAAAGTAATCTTAGAAGATTTGATTCTATAACCTTAGAGTATTTTGTAATCTTAGAGAATTTGGTAAATCCCCTAAGAATCTCAATTTGTAGATTGGCTTTGATCTCGACCGTCGATGTAATTTAAACTATACCGTTAGATCTAGGGCAACTCAATTATAAATAAAGGTTTTTCTCATTTGTATTCATCTCATTCACTTCATTGTTGAGTAATAGAATACTTTTAAAAGCATTTACTCAAACACTTGGTCTATTATTGCTTTCTTGTGACTTTTTTGTTCTCTCATTACTTCTTTATCTTTGAGTTGATTTCACTTTACTTTCGATGCTTTAGAGAATTTCCCTTGAGAATTCTCATATTTCGAGAGTTAGATTAATTTAGATGGGTTTGAAGCAAAGAAATCGTCTAAGGCCGTGCAGTTTGACAAACTAAAGTTTTAGTCTCATGACACTTGCAACATCCTCAAGCCATTCTTTTCTGGGCAATCATTAAGTCCAGACCCACTCTCATAACAGAATCAGTTTAGTTGAAACCTAAGATAAAACAACCCCCCCAAACACCCTAAATTCATTTAATGGAAAACATTGCTCAGTCCCTCATTCCATTTGAAAGTAGATATTTTGGGCATGTTACTCATTTTGCGCAATCGATCCATTCCATTTACTCAGTTTCTTGAAATATAATTGATTGGTATGGTTTTTGAATAAAATGTGAGGTTTCTTCAAAAATTCTCCTAGGTTTTGTTCTTTAGATGATTTTGATGTTTCTTTTGGTCTCGATTTTGTTCTTGAAATCAAAATCAAGTTAACGTTCAAAATGATTTGTTAAACCGAATTTTCACCTTAAAATTTCATAAAAACAATGAACTTGGAATCATCAATAGCAATCGAAATGTTACTTCAATTTGAAGAAAACGACAAGTTATAGATCTAATTCAGTGGAAAACATTTGAAGAACAATGAAATATTTGATGGAGGAAACTTGAATTTTCTTTAAAATTTAAGGAAGAATTGGTGTGTGGATGACTAGAAAATTTGTAGGGATGAATCAATTTGAGAGAAAAAGCATTGATTTGGATTTTGGGAAGCATTTCAAATGAGGGGCAATGATGAAGGGAAAAGACGGTGGGTTATGGGTGGCTTAAATAACCAACCAATTTTCAAAAATCAGTCAATTGCGCTCTAGGCCACTCCCAGTTTCCTCTATTTTTCAAATCAGTCCTTTTGTTTAATTAAAACATATTTTCTTAATTATTTTTAAATCGAGTGTTGTTTTTAGAATCTATTTCAATCAAATGAATTCTCGACCACCGAATTTTAATTTCCTCGCCTAAATTTCTAAACCCGAATATTATTTAATTAATCTCTGTGATCCTAATTCTAGAATTTTGAATCTAACTCTTAGTTCGCCAGCCCAATTCTACAACTTGATTCTACTAACTCGATTTTTAAGATGTGATAAGGCTTGGCACACTTCATGCATTCGCGAGATATTTCCCTTCTCGAAATATAGAAAGTCCAGATAGTTCATTAGTTCTTTAACAAACTCACAGTCATAATCAAAATGATTATGTCATTGTCAATAGAGTTTCGAATCTATAAGAACAGTCATGCATCTTTTCTAAGTCAAGCTTGTTTAGTCTCTTCAGTACGTGGATAGTTAATTAAGTGGTCATCTTTATTAATACTCCTTAAATAAATCCTGATGGTTTTGATCTAATCTAGATAGGTAGACCCATTCAATTTATGCTCGGTGATATTAGACATCACTGGAACCATCTCGCTTACAATAATTTTTGAATTAACCACCATTGTAAATGACTTAAGAAACCCCAAAACCTAAAAAACACTAATTGCTCAACTTTCTAATCAGATTTCTAGCCTTTAAACAAACGTGATGTAACACCCTAATTACCTGACTCAATTGTTGGGTCCGAGGAACGAGATATCACATTCGTTGCTAGAATAACTAACATCAATCGTTCCATAATAAATCCAAATCATACATTTAGACCCAAGGCCATGTCATGTTTAATATACCAATATCTCAACTATTAACTTGTTTATTCATTCCATTTCATGCATCCTTATTAAATATATATATTGTTAAATATGACTCCTATTTTCAGTCAAATTTGAAAAATAATCTTTCAGTTAAACTCTCTTTACTTGTTTCAATCAAACACTGATTAGTTTAAATTATTTTATTATTATTTGATCTATGAATTTAGTCTATAAATAGGCTCTTTTACAACCTTAAAAAATATACCCATTAATATTAGAACTTATAACACATTTAGAGAATTTTGTGTTTACGTTTTGTGGATTCTTTGTTTTCGAGTTTTCAGGGTTTAGTCTTAATCTCCATCTTTTGTACTATTCGTTCTTTTTGCCATTATAGTAAAATCATCTTTGCCCATGGTTTTTTATTCTCTTTGGAGGGGTTTTTTCACATTAAATTTGTGTGTTCAATTTTCAATTTATTTTGTTATTTTTCTTGTTCGTTGCTTAATCGGGTCGAAATCCTAACAAGTGGTATCAGAGCTAGTTCAATTTTCATAGATTAGTCCATTCAGAGATGGCAACTACAAGGTTTGAAATTGAGAAGTTTGATGGTGAGACAAATTTCAATCTGTGGCAAGTTCAGATGATGGTAATTCTAGTTCAATCAGGCTTGAAAAAGGTTGTTACTGGGAAAAAGCCTAAGAATCTAAATAAAACAGAATGGGAAGAGCTTGATGAAAAGGCTTTGTCTGTAATCCAGTTGTGTCTCGCGAATACGGTATTGTAGGAGGTATTGATGGAGAAGACCTCATTCGTATTGTGGAAAACGTTAGAAAATCTTTATGCGACTAAGTCTCTAGCTAATCGTTTAGTGTTGAAACTAGCTTAATCTAGCTAGCCCAGGGGTTAATTTGTAAAACTGTTAAAGGTTGAGGGTTTTTCATGGATTTTTTTATAGTTTGTGATGTTAAATGATAGATTATGAATATTTGTTGAAAAATAAACAAGTTTTGTAAAGTGATTTTGATGAATTTTGGAATTAGGGATTAATTTGTTAAAGGTATACATTTGAGGGTTTTGTTATGAAATTTTGGTTTAAATGAGTTGGTA